>NC_051406.1:18344499-18346976 GCF_015228065.2 Penaeus monodon
AGTAAAAAGATTGTCAGCTTGTTAATTGCAAATACATGAGCAAAAAAGGAAAGACTATTATATGTGTATTTACAAACTAATACTATTTTGATAAAGGGGTGTGACTACCATGTCAGTTAGCATAAAAGTAACACAGATTTTTACTCCACTTGCTTGTTAGTAGTTTGTAACATGCTAGAGTCTTGCTTGGATACTGCATGATGAATAACATGGCTAACTATTCTCTCATAAAACTGCTTTTTAAGCCTTTTTGGTATTAGCTTGTGTTTGACATTATTTTTGCAGTTTATGTAAGGGTGACATGACGAAATATGACTTTACCTTGAAGTGAGTATGCAGTTGAATATATAGTTGAAAGTAAGCACTTTTTAGTGTTTTGCAGTGTCATTGACACATGTTATTTGTTTCACATGTAGGGTCAGTGGTTCTCCGCTATCGATGGATACAAAGTTTACCTGCTGGGTAATCCCATCATTTGGTGGGGTAACCTAGTTGTGTTGGCTGCTTTTGTGCTGGTCTATATCTACAATGCTTACAGGACCCAAAGGGGGCTGAAGGATGATGCTGCAACAAGAGGTGTGTATATTTGAATATATATATTTTTTATAATGGTATAGAAGAAGCAATCTGGAAGTGACGTCTAGAGTAAGTTGGAGAATTTATTTTTTTGTTGCTTTATTGTTCTGTGTTACACTGTGATACTTGTGATGCATAGAATTTTACTGAAATTGCATGAAATTGCAAGCATTTCAAGCATACTAAAAAATCAGTCATATCTCATGTTTTCTTTAGTTAGGATCTCTTAAGCAAAAAAAAAATATTGGATTTAGTGAATTGTGAAATATTTTGTAACATTTGCAACATAGACCACCATTTCATCCAAGGTTATCATGCATAACATTTAAATGTATCTTCATAATAACTTATTTTCAAAAATTTTTGATATGCAAGTTTCTCATTTTCAGATTTTGCACTTTCATTTATATTATTGCAATGCTTGTTTGGTAGATATCAGAACCCTTCTTGAGAAACCCTTTTAAAGGATATTCATGCCTGAGAGTCTTGCTGGAAAATTTTTGAACACCATAAGATATATTATCTCTGTTAGTGTATGAGTCATGAAAAACAATATATTAGCTGATACATTACTCATGGTCTACCCAAATTTTCTTGGTTTCAGCCCGACGTGAGAAGGCCATAGGAGCCTGCGGGTGGCTAGCTGTGGCATGGGCACTTCACTACCTGCCCTTCTTTGCCATGGGGCGTATTTTGTATTTCCACCACTACTTCCCAGCTCTGCTCTTCTCTTCCATGCTCACAGGTAGGAGCAAACTCTGGTTGTTCCTAGTGCAAGTCATTCTTGTGATTAGTTTCCATTTCTTTGTAAAAAAAGAAATTGAATATTCATATTCTTTAAGATTCCTTATATCTCCATGAAATTTCTGTATGTATGGGTTTTGTTTCCAGGTGTTATCCTTGATTACCTTCTGGAGTCGATTCCTAATTTGGTTCCTCCATTCCTGTCTGTGTCAGTGTATCACTGGATGACTGGTTTGGTATATTCAGTCCTTGCTTACAGGTATGTATTTGTATGTAAAATATTGTTTAACATGAAAAAATTATCTCATTTCTAATAAAGGGGCTGTGGGCATGGGATTGTATCAATAATTAATGTATATATTTAAAAATAGAGTAAATGGTTTCATGATTATATTATTAAAAATGAATTAATATTTGGTAAACATGACATAAGGCAATTGTTCATGATAGAAAAAAAAAAAGTGCACTATGACCTCTTTCAATGTTCAAGATGGTTATGTCATTTTACTACAGAACTTACATCTTTTTATCTGAAAATAATAATCAGATCTTGGAAGGAAATCATATTTCACTGAATGTATTGAGTTTATACGTGCATTTTGTTGTCTGAGAAATTGGTAATAATATGGAAAATATATTTTTGTTGTGAGAAAGATTGTTTGATTTTGATTATAAAGTATCTAAAGCATGTAAATTTGCTAATAAGGGTAAGAATTAAAAAAAAAAGGAACATCAAGATGAATGTTGTTGTAATGTGTTGCTGCATGGAAATTTTAACCTTATTTATTTTTTCTTGCAGTTTTTATATGTTTGCACCCCTTGCATATGGAATGCACAATCTGGAGCCAGGTTTTGAGAATGGCACCATTCAGAACATCCGCTGGCTTGACTCATGGGAGTTCTAAATCATGAGTTTAGGTCCAATAAGAGGAATAAATTATATACGGTATATGTGTGAATCTCATTCAGTAGATCTGATACATGTGGTATATAAAAAAAAGCTGTTGCTGGAGACAACCCAAGAAAGACATGTATTGAATGAACGCCAACAACAAAGCATGTTGTTGTTATCTGAGGATTATTTATGAAAGAATAAGATTTTACAAGATAACTCCAGTAATTCATGTCACCCTTGATCTACTATGCTATAAGGAGGA
>NC_051406.1:18347020-18347619 GCF_015228065.2 Penaeus monodon
TCATACATAGGAATATGTATGGTTTGAATAATCCTTCTTGTTTTTCATAGGAAGTCAATGTTGATGGGCATCTTAAATTTATTTGATTTATTATTGTGGAGAGGATCAAACAAAAATTCTTTCATGTTATGTATGATGATTATGAGAAGCAGATCTTTGAATTTAAGATATTTTTAGGAGATCTGTTGTTTGTTTAAAAATATTTTGTTGATCATTAATAATTAATTGATATTAAATGTATGGTAATTATTTTACAAAATCATATTTTTGTACTCTTTCTAATAAAGATTCTGGTTAATATACAAATAGATTTTACTTAAAATTCCTTTTAACAAAACATAGACATGATATTTTAGTCATTCCAATGTAGAAGAAAAGGAAATATATAAATTAAACATGATATTAAAGAAATCATTTATTTTGATTTACCTTGGCATACAGTCTTAACTTTCATTCAGTGAAGAACTCAGGACAAGAGATGCTTTGGTTTTTGTAACTTAATTGTATCTATGTAGCAGAGATTACCAGTTCTAACTATGGACTAATAAAGGAAATTTGTACATGGGCTCATTTATGAGTAACTATTGCATTTTCTGGAG
>NC_051406.1:18347941-18350362 GCF_015228065.2 Penaeus monodon
AGAACTCAAGTTTTGAATATACTTTGAAGTAAGGTATATATCTCTTAAGGAAACTCATAGCACCAAATTGTTCTTAGGCTCTTCACGAATGCAAATGGAACAAAAGTACAGTAATGCATGGAAGTTTTGAAACATTTCTAAATCACATGAAAGATTCATGATGTTCATTTATGAGAAGCCTTTGAAAAGTATCAAAGCTAGATGTGAGTAGATCTAAAGGGAACCAGCCCAAAGACTCGCGGAAAAGGCAAAAACCACAGAACCAGCCCGAATATGAGAAAAGAATAATCAGGAAACAATGAAAATGGCCTGTTGAACTTGAATATCAGGGTTAGAACTGAGGTTTTCCTTGCAACTGGTCACGTAAAATCTTCACTTTGTAAACAAGGAAGCAAATGAGAGTTGAAAGTGCCAGGACAACACAGGACACAAAAACCATTGCCATCAGCATCTTTGAGTTTACCCAGCATTCTTCAGCACCTGGGGAATAGTTTAAGATAATAATCTACTTAATATTGTCACAGATGGTACCTGACTAGTTATTTTTTGCTGTTTCTTTACTGATAACAAATGTAAAAAAGTAGGAGGTACTTACTGCTTTGTTTATAGATAGTTAAGAGCTATTTTAAGTTCACATGTGATGATAGTTTGAAATATGGACAGAATATATTAATAATAAAATAATTTAACCTAAAACATACTTAATTAAATCAGTTCAGATTATTATAAGCCAAGACAACGAACCTCTCAACTGTTCTCTTGTCATAACCACAACGCCTTGCTGAAGCTCCACAACTGCAGAAGGTGAAGTATGTGCAGAGTCCTCACGTTTCCTCCTGATGGTGGATGGCTTAGGTCCTCCGTTGCAAGGAGCTGAACACTCTCCCTCACACACTTCGAGGTGGCAGGATATGACAAACTCGGGACTCTCCCCAATGCGGAATGCCTAGTATAAATGCAGTATAAGCGGCTGGTTTCCACTACTACATATTTAAGTAAATGCAAAGATTTCTATGCTATTACACTTATTTTAGAGTGAAAGGATAAAGTCTCAGCCTACATCTAATTTGCAATGTACCACTGTATCTATGAAACATTTTTGAATATCTTCATTTTCATTTTATGATGTTCATTCATAATGATTATTCTAATTTCAAAATGTCACTTTTACCTAATGTCATACTAGTATATTTTGACATGCGAGCTAAGTAGTATAATTTACAAAACTACAAATGAGGAGGAGGCACTGTATACCATATGAGCAGCCCACACATATTAGGGTAAATTTTTATAGCACTTCCCATAAATTACCTTAAGGTAGGAGTAAAGCATGAGGTCAGCCTGAACACCATTGGTTTCCCTGGTCTTGGAAAATTGTGTCAAGAGATCCGGCCTTACAACACATCCTCTCGAATCTAGCAGCTGCACTTGCGTCCCTCCGGCAGAACTTGCATTGCAGGAGATGACATTAGCGTCCAGCTCACGAGTGGGATCTTTGGAATAGATTTAAAGCATTTTCATTGAAATTCGTGTACGATTAAGATGTTGCTTTAAAGGTAAATTAAAATCAAGTGTGTAATATAACGATTAAGATGTTGCTTTAAAGGTAAATTAAAATCAAGTGTGTAATATAAGGAGTGTATCTTAAAAATACCTTTAAATTTCATAACCGTTCCTTAGGACAAGTATTACCTTTGAACTTTCAACTGACGATGAACTACAGACCTTGCACATATATGACAACTGAGGTATCATCCCCCATGTAGACGTAACCAGTGGCTGGGCTGGCAAAGGGTCCAGACCCTCGTTGGATTTCCATGAGTGTGTTAACAGACCTGGAGTCTAACTGGACTGGTACCTGATGAGGCAGTAACAAAGAGTGAAAATTACTATGTTAAAAATACAAATGTATATTCTTCGTATGTATAAACTAATCTTAGTACTTCATGACTTATGAGACTCATCTCAAATTTGCTACAATATGTCAACGAAATAACAACCTACATCCTATGCAAAGAATCCAATTTCCTTCTCAAACTCACCTTAAGGGGTTCGTAAACCTTAAAGGGGGAAAAGGCAACGCTCTTTTGTATAGTGTGCTGCCAAGTGCATCGGATATTCCGAGCGATGTCCCATTCCTCCTGGATGAGAGCGTCGTTCTGGATGATGATGGTGTTTTCGAAGTACATGTCTCTGTCGGGCGTTGCCATGTCAAGCTGCCCGGAAGTGCCACAGCCGTCGATTGGCACATTGAATCTGGTAGCAGTTGGGTTTGCGGTTAATGGTGGTGATTATCAACAACATTCAAACTGAATAGCAATGTTGTAATGTTGAATTTGGAAGCGGTTGGAATCAAGATGAAAGGTGATGGTTGGTAATAACAATCACATAGACTGGTAATGTTAGTGGTACCCCAGTTTG
>NC_051406.1:18350533-18350613 GCF_015228065.2 Penaeus monodon
TAGGAAACGATAGGGATACATGTGCTAAACGTAGAAGCTATATATTCTAATGATCGTCTGTCACTTTTTAAAAACTGAAT
>NC_051406.1:18351000-18351156 GCF_015228065.2 Penaeus monodon
ATTTAATTAACAGTCAAAATGTCAACAGAAACAGAGAGATGCGTGTCCGATCATAAAGCAACATCATTAAACAGACGAATAAGATATTCAGAATCATACGCAATATGAATAAAATATTAAATGACAAAGTAGACGCAAAATACGAATAATACGAAT
>NC_051406.1:18351209-18351295 GCF_015228065.2 Penaeus monodon
GACCGCTACATAGCCATGACCCGCGCCGAGTGGTCAAGCCTTGGGCTGGCCGCGCCTCTCGCCCTTCTCTATATTCACCTCGTCTC
>NC_051406.1:18351552-18351670 GCF_015228065.2 Penaeus monodon
GCTTTTATGTAATTTGACACCATTAGGTAAATCAATTTACTTTATTTGATAGTACTCAAAACAGCTAACCTCAACACTTACTAAATGCTAATACACTGTCATTCTATATCCATTGCCG
>NC_051406.1:18351940-18352081 GCF_015228065.2 Penaeus monodon
GCTTAAACACACATTTTGTTATTGACTTCAGCATTTCATTCATGAATATCAATCATAAAGTAGTTACTATTCAGAAGAACAAAGTACTGTACATAAGAATGCATCATAATTCTTACTTGCGTAGCCCTTTCAAGCATTTTG
>NC_051406.1:18352109-18353303 GCF_015228065.2 Penaeus monodon
CACTTTTCCTACGTTAATGTTGATTAATAACAAGGTAGTCTTTGTACTAAGAACAATGGACACACAAATTTAACAAACATTAAAATGTCCTTCTCTTTCTATAAATCATCTTCCAAGGATGAGATGTAAAACAGCGAAGTAGGAATCTGCAATAAATGTTGCAGATGTGCAATGCAGTATGTTGCCCTTATGCAATAAATGTTGCCAATGTATATCCTCAGTGACTCACGTAAAGAAAGTGAAGGATTAAGGACCTAAAATTCTTTTTTTTATTATTATTTTCTGAACACCTCAGGGAACTCTGCATGGCAGAGACAATTTGTTTCCAGAGATAAGTTTTGATGAAATTTGTGCAGGCGAAGTATTATGCACCTGCGGCTAATTTACGTCTCCTATCAGTGTACAATATATTGCGGTTTCTTCTTATTAAATCAGAATCTTTTCTTATGAAAAACACCATTATGTTGACTTGTCATTCATTATTTACTTAAAAAATAGAAAAATGCAATATATATTTCCTAACAAATGATTGATAGTCCCCTATTTCCCACATTCCACGTAACCAAGCGTTGTGGGTCAGAGTTCAAGAATCATAGATAAAACAGCCATGACCTTTCATCAACCCTACTGCCGACATGTCACAAGCATGTTTCGCCAAGGACGCATCGTGTACACAAGCTTAAGATCACTCACGCATAAGTTTCGTTGATATATCTAAGAAGATAAGCCACTGGAACCTTCTGTAATAGACCTTTTGCAATATATACGCCTTTGTAACAAGGTGCGTATAACACGGAATCGTGTTAAAGATACTGATACAACGAAACATCTATCATACATAGCTGTAACTCCCTATATTAGTAGTCTTATTAAGTAGAGCATTTAGAAGAGAATATCATTAGTAAAACAACAACAACTGAATACCCCTCCTTTACCCTTTAATCTCTGATTCAGTTAACTTAGGACAACAACATAAAAATTTGCCTAACTATCCGAATCAAACAAGGTGGTTACCGTTCACAGGGCGAGAAGGGTACCTCACATGACTTTTAATTTTATGGTCTTTAAGAAGCTCTCGGAGGTGAATCCTTTGGTCAGGGGGTCAGGGTCATTTGGGAAGGACTGGGGAGGTGGAGAAGGGGAAGGATCAGGAGGAGTGGAAAGAAAATGAGGAGGAAAGAGAAGGGGAGAATC
>NC_051406.1:18353487-18353749 GCF_015228065.2 Penaeus monodon
GGAGAAGCAGTAGTAGTAATATATATGCACATACACAACACTTATCAATTCACTTTTCAAAATTAGGACCATATAATAACAGGCAGAGTAGTAAAATTTCAGTGAAAGGGCTGGTTTCATAACGACTGTTACCAATTGAAATTCATGATGAAAGCATATGATAGTTCTTGGTATATTTTCCAAGAGCTCGTTAAAAATACTGAATTACAGCAAGTTAACTGTGTTAGACACGATTTTAATGTTCCGGTTATTGCATGATTTA
>NC_051406.1:18353782-18354537 GCF_015228065.2 Penaeus monodon
ATACAGTACAAGTTTCTCAATACTGTTTAGGCAGATACTATTTTAGTATTTTTGACGTTTATTCTTAAAAATAAGGCTGTCAACTCCTGAAAAGGAAATGTTTACCCAACTTCTGAAAAGACATTCTTAGATTAATCAGCCACTTCTATGACGTAATTATATGCCATTAACATGCATTCAGGAATAATTGTGATCAGAAAGGCTTTAAAACTGTTCATTTCATAATATCGCAATGTTTTCACTTTAAACATCATGCTTATCACTGTGTTCGCCAATTTTTCAACTTACGAGAATTTGTTGCTGCCAGAGTTCTCGATCGTAACGTAGTTGCAGGCGGGGTCGTAGAAGTGTCCCTTGGAGTAGATCACGCCGGGGAACACTCTGTCGAACTCCAGGTGGACGGTCATGCCGGAGCGGGAGCACTTGACGTCGAGGTCCTGCAGCTGCGGCATCATCCCCGCCGGGTTCGGGATCAGCAGAGCTCTGCTTCCGCCGACGCGCCCAGGGATGTCTGCCTCCTCCGACCACCGCACCTGCGAGAGGGAAGCACAGGCGGGTTACGAGAAGGTTGCGCTGTGCTAGGGGGTCCAGGGTGATGCGTGACAAGCTCGCTTCGTACGCTGTCTTGGTATTACTAAATGAAATGTATTCGTGTTTTGATATGTGGTGGACGGACCACATTTTACGCTATTTGCACAGGCTTCCAAAAATAGGATGCAGAGAATTACACACCCATAAAAATTTTAATGCATAAC
>NC_051406.1:18354663-18355285 GCF_015228065.2 Penaeus monodon
AATATACTCAGTATACATATGAAATATTTTTATGTGCACATAACTACATATGTGATAATCTGAAAAGAAAAGCTTGATCTCTGGCCACTGATGACATGTCTGCAAATTCCTCCGTCTCTTGCCAGTTACTGAGAAGTCGAGAAAGCTCGCTAGACGCGTCTGGCGAGGTGGCTCTCAACCGCGGGGGAGACGCGGACGGGAGACGAGGTGTGCAACCCTGGGCGAGGATGCATTGCCCTCGGGAGTCGGCCGAAACGAAGCTGGCTGTTTTGAGAAGCGCCGGATGTAGGTTATCTCCGGGAGGGGGGCTTAGACAAGGGGTCAGGGGAGCCAGGAATTTGTTACGTGTCAAGAAGGAAAGGCGGGGAAAAGGATGGAAGGAGGCGAGTGAAAGCAACTGGAGGGGAAGACTTTCCTTTTCTATTAGTTTTGTGGTTGTTTACTAATCTCAGATTGAGCTTAGTTGATCAGTTCTTTTGATGGTAAGAAGCATGGCAGTTCAGAGAGAACATCTGCTGTTGAAAAAACCCGTTGTTCACAGTTTGTCTCAAGGCGATTCCTACCTGGGTATAATGGAGGCAGTTAGAGAGGTGACCTAAGAGCAGTAAAAACATCCAAATTG
>NC_051406.1:18355470-18356021 GCF_015228065.2 Penaeus monodon
TGATATTTATCTATTTATTTACCTGTATCAGAATCACACTCAGGTCTTGCTGATTATATAAGCAGTATCAGTATCCAAAAAGAGCTTCGACCTGATCTCGTGCGTAAGCGGTCACATTGAAATGCGCCTCAAGACTCAGAAGTGGCGAGCTTATGTGAACAAAAACAACAAAAGAAATTTCTTACTTTCCCTCTCGAAGGCACGCCCACCCAATCGCCTGCCATCCCACCCATCCGCGCTCCCTGAGGTATACCAACACTAGCTCATCATTAGGGTTAATAATGACACGTATACCCTCGGGAAATTTGCTTGAGATTGAGAGTGGAATTATGGAGGGAGGGGGGGGAGGTGTGAAGAGAGTGAAAAAGGGGGGGTTGGAAAGGGGTAAAGAAGGCGGAGTGGAGAGGAGAACGAAGTGAGGGATTTAAAAGGGGCAATGGCAAGAGGGTTTTGTGAAGGGAAAAGAGAAGGGAACTTAGCAAGTGTTAA
The DNA here is from genome assembly GCF_015228065.2 of Penaeus monodon. Taxonomy (NCBI): domain Eukaryota; kingdom Metazoa; phylum Arthropoda; class Malacostraca; order Decapoda; family Penaeidae; genus Penaeus; species Penaeus monodon. The sequence continues at coordinate 18,355,960 of NC_051406.1, forward strand.
AGAGACGGCGTACAAATGGAGGTGAGAGGTATGTAAGTGGAAGTGTGATAGGACCTTTCAAA
>NC_051406.1:18356355-18356923 GCF_015228065.2 Penaeus monodon
TGTGTATAGTCATCCTTTACGAAAGGGAAGGCTGAATGTCGCTGGTGATATGCTGGCGAGATACAAGAGGGGAATGTGGGCGCAAAAGGGTGCTCGAAGATGGGCGTGGGTGGCGACAGTGAGTGAAAGTGAGTGAGAGAGAAGAGGACAAAAGATTGGTGTTGAAGCACAAAGCAGGGATATGCCGAAGGGACACGAAACACATGAGACCTATGCGATGACCGTGATACAAGCTGAGATACAAAAAAGTTCTTGGAAAAAAAAATAGCGTTTAAAAATCGAATGACTATAAAGAGAAGTGGAGATGTATGGGAACGTAAGAAAACTGGGAAAGAGGTGTGCATGGATAATGTGGGGTATGAGTGACAATGGGAATGTAAGAGAGTGAAAAAAAAAAATCCGTTAGTGATAGGCCTGGGCTTATGTCGCGTCCTCTGGTAAAAAAAAAAAGGAATCACATTGATGGTGTGATTTTCTGCTTAAAAATGCATCTCTTTGTGGTGCGTTGATAAATATAGTGAATCATCAATAGAGTAATTACATAACCGTAAAAAGATCGTGCCCGTGT
>NC_051406.1:18357181-18357534 GCF_015228065.2 Penaeus monodon
AAATTGGAGCGCTGTAAGTACTAACTGAACTTACTGAACCTCTGAAAGCCTCCAGTTCAGGGTCGAGCGCCTGTGAACTTGCCCGCGGAACCGCACCTTGGACCGGCAGTGTTACGACCAGATATTATGATGACTTCGCTCCTGAGACCTAGACGAAGCGGGAGAAAGTACATGCCCGACTTGCTGCTACCTGCGAAGCCTCAGATTTTTTTTTCATAAATGCAGTTTTTTGGTGTACATGTTGAATTAGAGAGTGGATCAACTATATCACCTTTGGAGATGTATACGCTGTTACTTGTTCTGATAATTTTTTTTTGAGAGAAGGTTGTGTTTTACGACATATGCATGGTAAC
>NC_051406.1:18357551-18357904 GCF_015228065.2 Penaeus monodon
GTCCAGCCATTATAGAGAGAGAAAGTATCTAGATTCCAACGTGACTGAAAGCTACAGCATTCATACATTTTCTAAGAAAAACAGATTAATTTATTGGCCTGAATAGGCAGCACCAGTAATATAACCATCCCCGACCACTTCGGACTGTGAAATCATCCTCTTTTGAAATAGCAGCCAATCTGGACCGCATCGTCCGCCTAAACTCGCAAACTCACGCAACGAACCAGAATATCCCGGTGCCTCAAGACCGACGAATCCGCTCTCGACCGAGAGACCAAAAGGCCTGCGACCGAACTCACGACGTCGGCAGACAAAGAGGAAGCTTCGAACACTTTCGCTGTCGTGTCGATGCC
>NC_051406.1:18358405-18359059 GCF_015228065.2 Penaeus monodon
GTGTTCTCGAATGCCCTCTGACCTCACAGGACCTTTCCTGGCTCCCCTTCTTATCTGGCCTTTGTCTGTGCTCCTTGGAATCGTAGTTCACGCACGTCTATATATATAAGGTCTGTTCTATTGACGGGCTTCACAAACGCAAATAGATAACTGAAGATCCTATGGCGTGAAGGGTAGAGAAAACTTTTGACTGATTTCGGAACTGCCTTCTCGGTGACTTATATCATCATGTTTAAAAGAACATTCGTGCACAATCTTGAATTTTTATTTCAAACTTTCTCTTCCTGCATAAAAAAAACATAAAAGATCAAACATGCAAATCTTTTTCTACATGTTGCAATGGCAATGCGAGCCTTTAATTCTTCTGTCCTCCACATAATGATCTTGCCAAATGAAGTACGTCGCAACAATGATAATATCTTTGAGTTCAGGCACCATCATTACAATATACTTTCACCCTACATACTATTATTAATGATACTGTACTAAGAACTGACTGTCGCTCTGTCTATGTGTTTATTTTCCCCTCTCCCTTTTTCTCTCTTTTTTTCTGTTCCTGTCTCTCTTTTTTTCTAATATCTGCCTCTCTCTCTTTCTCTGTCTTACTTTCTTCTTTTATGTCTCTCTCATTCCTCTGTTTCTGTCTTTCTTTAA
>NC_051406.1:18359135-18359768 GCF_015228065.2 Penaeus monodon
TGCTCATATATTTCTCTCTTTCTCTGTCCATATTTGTCTCTTTCTGATTACTCCCTTTCTGTTTGTCTCTAACTCACATTTATTATTCCCCTCTTCCTCTCTACCATGCTTTGCCCCTATATCTTTCTCTCCCTTTATCTCTTTCTTTACATCACTTCCACCTTTTGTTTTTCATTAATTCCCTTTCCCTTATTCCTTCTTTCGCTTGTTCACTTCCACCCTTTCTGTGCTACCTTCTGACTCTCTCTTTTTTTTTTTAACTTACTCCCATTTTATCTTTCTCTTTCTCACCTTCTCCCTTTCTTTCTTTAACTTTAATTCACTTTCTCCCTTTTCCTCTTTTTCTGTCTCACCTTCTCCTTCTCCCACTTACTTTGACTTGCTTTCTCCCTTTCTCTCTTTAACTCTTTCTCTATCTCACTGTCATCTTCTTCGTCTATCTCTGACTCCGTTTCTCCATTTCTCTCTTTCCTTCTTAACTCACTTTCTCCCTTTCTCTCTCGCAGACCCCGGCCATTCGTCTCAGGCCACACCCTCGGGACCAGGTCACCAGGATGCTCTTTTTCACTGGTCGTTCATAGTACTTGCTCACAGGTAGTTTACGATGCACAAGAAAACGTATCTAGTTTATAG
>NC_051406.1:18359794-18360027 GCF_015228065.2 Penaeus monodon
GTAACTTGGTGGCTGAGTGTCTTTTGACTTGGTCTTATTTCGAGTTTCGAGATTTGAGGAATTTCAAGTCATGGGTTTCCATGACTAACCTTAACCTTCATGAATCTGCACTGAACCAACAGAGCCAGTTTGTGGCTAATCGATGAGGAAGAAAGTCATGTGACTTTGAACAAGCAGATTTTTATTCCCATTCTAGTTGTGTACATACACTGTTATAAACAAACCACAAAAAA
>NC_051406.1:18360612-18362270 GCF_015228065.2 Penaeus monodon
GTGAACTTACCTGCATCATCAACAGAACTGCTAACAATCGCATCTTGGCTTTCTGCAAAAGGAAAGGAATGTGAGTTCCCTGATCCAAATAAGTTCGATAAATATTACTTTAAAGATTATATAATCTTATCTAAGTAAGATCCATTTGTTTTCTTCCAGTTCGTTATGCGTTTCTAGATTTTCAGGGAAATTCCTTTACCATCTTATATTGTCTTAGTTCTTTTTTGTTAGTCTTACCAACTAATGAAAAACATTTAAGATAAAGTTAAGTCAGAGTCCCAGTATTAATGAATTACCATACCATTTATTCCCCTGCTATTTTGTTAAATGGGTCAGTAGTTTCATCACTCGAGTGTGAAAGGCTGTCTGGGTGATCAATGCTAACACTGATCTGTTATGCAACTTATTACGCGACAAAATCCCTTGAATTAGTTTTAACAAAATTCCATTATCAAACAGCTGATGAGTCATCCCAAAGCTTTTTTTTTACGCGGAAGTAATATTCATCCTCGTGATTATTAAATCTCAGGCTTTAACAAATAATCCTTCATACTAACATGAGGACTTTAAAAAATCATAGTTAAGCATCATCTTCATGCTCATTCTTAAATGTTACAGCATATTATCTTTCTATGTTGCAATTATAATCCCCAGAGGTCTGAGAGATCGGGAAGCGCAGCGGCGCCTCGGGGTCGTCATCCGAAGCCAAGACGGAGATCGGAAGCCAGAACATTTACCTCGGGTTCTGCTCGTCACGGCCAGGTGGTCATCCGGGAGGCAGATGGAGCTTCATTAAGCACTCACAAGGAAACGGAAGTGCAGCTGACAATCCTCCATGCACACAAATGCATTATGGATGGAGGATGTCTTGCGTTTGACACACTCGGGTGGTTGTGCGAATAATTATCTGCTCGCTTGACCCGAGACTTGATACATCATCCACTGCCTCAAATGAGCCATGTCGATCTTGTATGTGAACATTTCCCTGCATATATTATTCCCGGTTACTAAGGTCTACGTATATCTAAGGTTGAAGTAAGTCATAAAAAGTATGATGGACGTAAGTAGTATAGATGCATTGCTATTCCATTTGACTGTAGTTTACTGTGAACTGTAAAAACAGATGACATTATACAAAATTTGCGTGAAGTACATCACATTTATGGTTCAGGCAACGCGGAAATATAAGCAAAATTAATAAAACTTTGGCAAGGAGTAATCACTGAAAACAGAAAATACGACTTTTGCAAACACGACGGACAATCTTTATGTAAAAGTAATTCTGAGAGAAACGAAGACAATGCACGAAGGGCGTCCACGCTGACTGCAAACTATATAAAACTTAATAAAAATAAGCCAGGCTGCGTGAGCGCCTACACGACCGCCTTTCCACTGCGAACACCACGTAGCAGAAGTGATATAGGCAAGTTATTTAGTGCTTTAGAAACCTTCGAAAAGCCTGAGAAATAAATATTAGAAAATAACCCATTAATTGCTCGAGTCATCTTGGAAAGTATTAAAGACTACTACTCTCTTAGTGCTTGTTTAGGAATTAACAATGTGGCAATTTAGATTTTTTGTCACCAAATGAGAGCTATCTAACAAATGTTCTCAAGCTGAATAAAAACACGAATATCAACGGGAGGTTTTACTATATA
>NC_051406.1:18362511-18362708 GCF_015228065.2 Penaeus monodon
TATTCTCTTTTATTCCTATTCAAAACTTCTACCATAGCCTTCATTCGTCAGTGAAATGCAAGTAACGCGAGTTGCGACTATATTTCATTGGATTTACTGTTACATTGCGTAAGACGGCGTAACCTCAGAAGAACTGCCATGTCAATTTTGGTTCATGCTTGTAAACCCAATTTTCAGCAAACAGACACGCATATAGT
>NC_051406.1:18363081-18363324 GCF_015228065.2 Penaeus monodon
GTACATTTGTTTGCTTTATTCTTCACACATAACTAAATTATTTTTTTAAACAAATTATTTGAAAAAAAAGAGGAAAATAGAAAAAAAAAGAAGAAAGGAAAAAAGGTAAGAAAAGAAGAGAAAGAAAAATAGAAAAATAAAGCAAGAAAGAAAAAGAGGAAAGGAAAAAAGAAAAAGAAAGAAAAGAGAAAAAGGTAAGAAAAAAGAAGAAAAAGAAAAGAAAGAAAGAAAAGAAAAAGAAAG
>NC_051406.1:18363501-18363657 GCF_015228065.2 Penaeus monodon
AAAGAAATTAGACCAGCAGGTGCTCAGTTGCTCATGGAACTCTTGTGTGGCGATGGCAGTGAACTTTGCTTTGACGCCCGCCCATAGTAACTTCACACGCCCACGCCTGCAATCTACGTGTTCTTTGAATTGTATTTGTTGAGAGCCAATGAGAAA
>NC_051406.1:18363990-18364156 GCF_015228065.2 Penaeus monodon
GTGCGCGCGCGCTGGTGAGTGTGTGCTGCGCGCGTGTAGGATGAGAGGGGAACATCAACAGAAAATACCTCACAACCACCATGAATTCATCCTTATTTTTGTAAATCCTTCTTCACCAGACGTGTAATCCCCCACAGAAATATACAATCCGAGAGTCACGAAGTTT
>NC_051406.1:18364195-18364395 GCF_015228065.2 Penaeus monodon
TCTGTCATCTCCTGACCGAAACCAAATCGTCCCGAAGCCTCGAAGCGGATTCCCTGAGACCAACTCGACTCCTCGGCCTCGCATCCCGTTGGAGCCTGGGAAATCGAAGCGGCCCTTTATCACTTTATTGTGTGTCATCAGGAAGGGAAGCGGGCAGGTGTTTGGCGAGGCGATAACGACCGGAAGTGACGGATGGGGGG
>NC_051406.1:18364973-18365305 GCF_015228065.2 Penaeus monodon
AGACCCGCTAAGGTTGTCAACGTATAAAAGGAATACCTGACCTACATACCAGCAAATCCAGCTTTCATAGGCTTAAAAAGAAAAAGTTTATATTTACATAGGCTCGTTACCTTCCACTTTGCTGTTGACTGTATGGTTCACAGGGACTCTCCCAAGTGTTTCACGCGCAGGTTAAGTAGGACGGATTCGTTGTAGAGCAGATTATCTTCATTTGTGATAATCTTGCTAATCTGTCTTATTTTTATATGATGTTTAATACCGAAATTGAAGGAATCATTAACTTGGGAGAGGGAGGCATATTTTAGATATCGGGGGAATAATATTGTTCTGGA
>NC_051406.1:18365365-18365504 GCF_015228065.2 Penaeus monodon
AGCTTCTTCTCTTACCATGCTTACCCCATTCTCTCACACTTTCCATTTCCTCTCATCGTCTCAATCACCGTCTGTCCTCATACTAGTTCTTCGACCTGTTGCACAAAAGTCTCTCTCTCTCTCCCCCATGGCAACTCGC
>NC_051406.1:18368959-18369298 GCF_015228065.2 Penaeus monodon
CCTAGTCGTTATACATCCTCTCTATACATAGCTCCCGTTTATAATCGTTACTTTCTCTCTGATTTCCTGTCCCTATAAATCGATTAGTTCACCTCGTGAATAAACTTCAAAGAGCTTAGAAAGGTGAAAGATGTATTGTGATGATGGAGTGTGATAATCAAAGGTTCTACTGTTTATTTTGTCGCACAAAATCGTGGGGATAATCGTTCACTTTCCTCTCCCATTTTCCTCTTTTGTCATATTTTGCTGTTCGTTTCATTATTTCCATCTTTGTACACCTTTCTTCTCTCATTCCTTTTCGTCTGCATCAGCAGATAATTATCATGCCTTCCTTTCATC
>NC_051406.1:18369483-18369774 GCF_015228065.2 Penaeus monodon
TAAAACACACAAACACATAACGTATAAGCATACTTGAGGTTATAAATTGAGCTAAGTGTACACTTGATTTGCCTCAGCACAAATTTTAGTCAGAAATAGACAGAAACTGAAGACAAATATTAATAAAAAAAACACTTCTCTCTTCTTTTCGTAGCCCAAATTCTATTTTTTGTCTAGTCATCCATTTCTTGTAGTATTTTTTTCTTGCGTTTTGATCATATTTGATGAATATTCAATTTTTTTTTGCTAGTTATGTTGTTCTGCTTTACACGTCTATAACAACGTGTCATG
>NC_051406.1:18369954-18370171 GCF_015228065.2 Penaeus monodon
AAGCACTTCCAATGCGGGCCGCGCACCATACAAAGAGAATGCCGCTTCTCTCAAGCACACTAATGCACTGAAGGCTACGTGGCTGACAGTGAAAGTCCAAGCACAAAGCACATTTAGCATCATCGATATTCTTACTTTGCTTGATCTGTCTGTCTCTTTAAAATACGTTTTTTGGTAATGTTTTGAGTTTTGAGTTTTGCTGGGGAGTTTTGTGAAT
>NC_051406.1:18370569-18370690 GCF_015228065.2 Penaeus monodon
AACAAAGAGGAAAACAGCAAAAACAAAGAGAAAAGGGACGTGAAGAAGAAAAGAAAAAAAAGTAGAAAAGAAATTACATTTAGGAGCAGATACAAAGAGAACGATGAAAATCAAGAACAGC
>NC_051406.1:18370761-18371624 GCF_015228065.2 Penaeus monodon
CACACACAAAAAAAAATAAAATAATCTTTACGAGAATAATGAAATGAAGATAAGGATAAGAATAAGAAAAGGGAAAGTCGTGAGACCGGCAAGGCTCTTGACACCGAAGAATAGTATAGGATAAACACCAGGAGATAAGCATGCAAATCGAAAGACGGTTGATGAGGGTTGGGATCTAGCCATGTGGAGGGGAGGGGGTGAGGGGAAGGGGGAAGAAGGGGGGTGGAGAGAGGGGAAGAAGGGTTGGAGAAAAGGGAAGGTGGAACAGGAGGAGATAAGAGTGGAAGAAAAAGGAGGAGGAAGACGGGGAGAATGGGGAAGAAGGGAGCAAGGGGAGAAGACGGGGAGAAGGGGAGAAAGAGGAAGAAGGGAGAAAGGAGAGGAAGACGGGGAGAATGGGGAAGAAGGATGGGAGAGAAGGGAGAAGGGGGCAGGTGAGGCCCCACCTTAGCTCCTCGACCAATTGCTGACTCAGTTGGCCTGTGACGCAACTCGTACGATGCCAAGTTATTTGTATTTTCTTTCCTCTCTTTGTTTTTCTTATGAGCGATGGCGAATGATAAAACACTGGTGATAAACGAACGGATAAGAAGAGTGGAGATAAGACCTTCATGTTCATCGAATTTCCAATGCGTTTCTTGCCGATTTATTCTCTAACCAATTGTCTTCTTCGCCTATGAACATCTGTGACCTTTAACCCCGAAGTCATATTATGGAGGTCACACCAGGAGGGTCAGACGAGGGCCAGGAGGGTCAGACAATACCAAAAGGTCAAGATATTTGTCTGTGTCTGGGTGTCTCGTGCCTGGAGACCGAAAAGTTTGTCTTTGAATGGAATCGCTGCATTTGTATTTGATCATAGC
>NC_051406.1:18372291-18372368 GCF_015228065.2 Penaeus monodon
TGAAAAAAAAATTCTTCACTATGACACAAACACGATGAAAACATGCCCGCGAGTGGTAGGCCCGAAAGAAGTGTGAT
>NC_051406.1:18372444-18373304 GCF_015228065.2 Penaeus monodon
GAGCGGATTTTATAGGTCGGATTCATCTGTGTGTAGGATTTGCTGAGTAAGAAAACAAACTCATTGTCAAGCCGAGAGAATGGCAAGAGTGTAATGTGAAGGACATGGCAATATTACAGCTAGAGTGCATGGTGGATAATCGTTCATGGCATAAATATTGGATGATTGTTATTGTTTTTTGTGATTGCTTAAGAATAATTGAAGGAAAAAATTGTCTACATATGTTATGCAAAATGTAAAACCACTGTTCTGCATATATCCACTCCATCAACCATTGGAATTGTTAGTATTCATTTTCATAATCAAATCATGCCGACACTTCAATAGAATTAATAACAATCGCACTACTCAATGATCATCGCACGAAAAATAAATCCAAAGAGAATTAATTTGCAACCTCGCTGGAATTTCCGCCGAGACACCCTTTACTTTTCCTTTTCTAACCAGGAGACTGCGAATATGCCGGACGTGTGTTGCTTGGCGTGTGGAAACGACACCACAACATTACGATTTCAACTATTAATGCAGCAATTTGCGAGGTATATGCTTGCTTTATTAACCTCGCCTTTTTTGTTATGTATTTGTAGGTGCAAAAATGGTGGAAAATGGAACAGTTGCTTTTCTCTGTCTGGTAACACGTGCATGTGATGATAGGTTCTCATTAGCATGCATAATGGCATTCTTATGAATGGACAGTTTGTATGCATTGCATGACTTTTGCAATTTCTCGTGGAAAAAAATTTGGCTTTAGAAAGGTGATGAAGGCGAGGTAGTCCCAGAAGTGCAAACGGTTGCATAATATCTGCACAGACGATTGCACAACGCCATTCAATTTAGTTTAGTTTTTGTTTCCTGTTTGC
>NC_051406.1:18373602-18373706 GCF_015228065.2 Penaeus monodon
TCCGCCCGAGCCAAGGCTTGGGGTCGATCGAGTGACTTAACAGACAGATCGAAGATAGTTTGTGCGGATTAAGAATATCCAGAATAACGTGAAGGATTTATGAC
>NC_051406.1:18374348-18374906 GCF_015228065.2 Penaeus monodon
AGGGAGAGGAAGTAGATAAACGTAAGGTCGGCAGTGCATGGTATCACGACGAAAATTTTAGAGAAACCTTATCATCACAACGAAAACGAAACAGCAATGCATAAGGCGCCGTTATCCCACCAAGTCACGGGGCACACTACCAGGTACCCTCACGACCTGAAAAGAGGCTTGGACATTTTAAAAGAGAATGTACTCTTGGCCTGAATGACGGACAAAGAACTCCAGTCAAGGGAGAAAAGAAAGGGCTTTACCATCCTCGCCGTGACCTGGCCCGACCTAGGATGTCGTGGCATCACAGTTAGTGAGCGTTGCGACACGGTGATCCATCCTACCCCTCCCACCCACCCCTCTCCTTACGGCGAGGTCACGGGGGGGGGAGGGTAAGAGGAGGTCACACAGGCAGGTAGAATGTCTGATTGTTCTTAGGTTCGGTTGAGTTTCAATTTTATTCGTTCAGCGCTAGCGACTATTCGTTGGCAAGTTCATTAGTTAATGTGAAATGCAAATGAAGCTGATCAGAGAAAATGACAAACGTCCATGGAGAAAGAGAAGGGGTTG
>NC_051406.1:18375003-18375429 GCF_015228065.2 Penaeus monodon
GCAGACCGAAAAAGGGTTGGGAGGAGACAGGTTCACAGACAAGCAAGCCCACGCTAAAGAAGAAAATAGACGCTTCTTAATATTGAAAAGGTTGATAAAGAGAGCAGTTTCAAGCAAGCAGGGAAGTGCGTGCAGGCGAGAACAAACCCAACAGCCTTCTGCCTTCGACGCACGCAAGGACCCGGGTGTGTCAACGCGTAACTCAGTGGAAATCAATCATTATCAAAGGTTACAGGGAAAAAAATGGTACATTAGAATATTAGACGTTGGGAATTAAGCAGTTAATGTGTCTCAAGACATTCCAAGACATATGCAAACAAATAGAAACAAGAATAGCGTTGCGTATAACTTATGCTGATGACACATGCAAAATCGCACCGACATTTTTTTTAGAGAAATATTTAGACACATACGCTTTTATTACTA
>NC_051406.1:18375757-18376165 GCF_015228065.2 Penaeus monodon
ATATCCCACACTCAAAAAATCCCTTGGCACATGCAGTATTACCCAGTTCGTTGTCAAACCATTAACTGGTCGTTGTTGCCTGTTATCCTGCCTCTCGTAAGCCGCCTGACCTCGGTTCACGCAGCATCACTTTCTCTGCTTGCTTGCTACTTTCCCGTCGGGCGAGAGATGCGAGACGATGCTTCAAGACGTTCAAATATTTCCCTTCCTTTTATGCCCAAAGCCTGGCCTATGGGAGACTCGCCTACCTTCACTTTATCTCCTCGACGCCCATCAATTGCCGGGGTTATTTTTGCTTTTTTTTTAACAGCTTTCTTTGTCGACTTTCACCTTCGTACCCCCCCCTTTTTTTTTGTGATTCCTCCTTTTGGTTTTATTCGTTATCTGGTCCGTTTGTCGGCTGGGCTC
>NC_051406.1:18378396-18378893 GCF_015228065.2 Penaeus monodon
CTGAATACAGAAACAGCAGACTAAGCTCGCAGCCAACGGCCCTTGGAGGCATACTGAGAGAGGACGTGGATGGAGCCTGCGTGTGGACGGAGGATCCGCGGGAGGGGAGAGGGAAAGGTGCCTGTTCCTCTGACCTTGAGAAGCTGCTTATTCCCAAGACGTCTGGCAGGGCGAGAAAAGGAGAGGGGTGGGGGGAGGGAGGCGCCTAGAGGAGGAGGGGGGAAAGAGGGTGCTAATAGGAAAAGGGAGGGGAGGGGGGTGATAGGACGTGGAGGAAAGGGAGGGGGGTGAGGGGACGAGGAGGAAAAGGGGTGGGGTGAGGGGGCCAGTAGGAGAGGGGGAGGAGGCATAGGGCAACACTGGTTGTATCCTTGTCGCGTCCTGTCCCAAGTCCCCTGGAAGTATCGTCTTGGAATTTATGTTTTTGCGTTCATGGTAAATGTTTTTATCTTTTCTACTCATTCACTTGTCTAATTCTTGTCTAATTCTTCTTCCTG
>NC_051406.1:18379107-18379280 GCF_015228065.2 Penaeus monodon
CATAAAACAGACGCGAGTTTGCCTAACTGTTCCTACCTGTTAAAGCACCTCAGGGCCTCAGCCATTCACGAAGGTCACGCTAGTAACAGAAAACCCATTGAAAAGGAAAGTGGGTAGTTGGGCGAGCTATGACATTCTCGCTTACTTCCTCTTATCCTTTTGACCTTCAGCTC
>NC_051406.1:18379545-18379620 GCF_015228065.2 Penaeus monodon
AATGACACCACAGTCAGGACCGGAATGCAGGCTGTGAGGCGATGCTGTGGGGTTAAGATAAAAGGAAGTAGACAG
>NC_051406.1:18380718-18380935 GCF_015228065.2 Penaeus monodon
AAAAACTATGAATTGGTTGGGAATCAAAGAATGAAATAAAGGAAAAAGAGGAAAACGCGTAGACATAAAGAGAAGAAGCCATAAATAATTTTAGAATAAGAGAAGAGAAAAAAAGACCTGGCATGTGTGTTTGTTTGTGATAATAGGACAAAGATCAGGACCTTTATATGAGAACCTTTGACATAAAAGACAAACACATTGACGCCAAGGTTACGCT
>NC_051406.1:18381118-18381251 GCF_015228065.2 Penaeus monodon
AAATTTTATAATGGTAGTTTACATGATGATTATGGACGGCGTGGCGGGAGCAGGGACGTGTTTTCGAGTGTTGGGGTCAAAGGTTACTTATATTTTCCCTTTATTAATCTTTTTAATTTGTTTGTTGCTAATG
>NC_051406.1:18381434-18381706 GCF_015228065.2 Penaeus monodon
TGTACTAAACGAAATAATAGGATTGTCAACGTTATTTCTTATTTTTGACACTGATTTTTGATACTGCCATCGTAAATTCACTATCATTTTAATACAATAGGATGTAATCTTAACATCAATAGAATTAAAGAAGACTCAGTAATATATGAAAACACGTAAACAACAAACACAACTGAGACCTGTTGGGTTTAACGTTTATCAGACGACTGCATAAAAAGTTGCATTCTAAAATAAACGTATAAGATTATCTGCGTTAGAATAAATGGAAAAAA
>NC_051406.1:18382342-18382526 GCF_015228065.2 Penaeus monodon
AAGGCCCCGGGAGCCAGAAGAAGGAACTGCAGAGGGATGCGCCCCGACCACAGCCCTCCCCCTGTGGATCCTCTGCCCCTGAGCTGTCTGTAGAGCTTGACCTTGGAGCTGTAACAGGACTCGCAGCTTACTCTCTACGGCCCGTGACCACAGCTGCTGTTAACCTCTACAGATGACTGCTGAT
>NC_051406.1:18382888-18383116 GCF_015228065.2 Penaeus monodon
AGCGCCTCGACGAATGCTAAGAAATACTAGGAGCTGGAGTTGAGAAGTTTTCCCACGAGCCTTGGCACGTTTTCGTTGGAGATTCTTATAACGACATTCAATCCTCGGCGCTTTGGCGGGAAGTTCAAGGATGACGGGTTGGGACGAACGGGGAAAGAGGCGGGGGCGAGTATAAAGAAGGGAGCGAAAAAAACATGGTACTGTGTGCAAACGAAAAAGTATGCACGC
>NC_051406.1:18384182-18385052 GCF_015228065.2 Penaeus monodon
CTTGACCAATTAACTTTTCATTAACTTTTCATATCTATCGCGAAAACAAGAAAATAAAAAGCTTACAACAAACCAGAAGCAAACGAGTCAAGAATCACCCGATCGGGAACGCAAGCGCCCGTCGGTCGGCTGAACAGCAGCAATTTCGTGATCTCTCGTCGCGAGCGGTCAGGAGGGAAAAGGCGGGGAAAAGGGTCTGTAATTTAAATGCGAGGTAAGAATGGGAACGTAAATTTCCTTACAAGCGTCCTTTGACAACGCGGTCAGGTTTTGTGGCTGATTTGCCTGACAATGACAATTTTTCTGGAAATGAAAAATATCCTAAGCTGCATATGTAGATTTTGTCCTCTTTTCTATTGTCTTAAAACAAAAAGAAACCCGAGGATAGTCATTTAGTAAAGTATTGCCTTTTATATTCCAGGATACACCGTTACTACAAATGCTTTTTGCTAGCAGGGGCGTGGGAGTGTGAAACCCAAAAGGCAGTTTATCAAACAAAGAATAATATACACTTATATACAGCACATATGAATATATCAGTAAATACTATGATATAATTACAGTTCAGCTTTATATCTCCCGTGTATGAATGGATATGATCCTATACTGTTGCTACGTGATGAAGTCGGTCAGCCATACATGAGTTGCGTATTACATCATGACACGCAGTCTACGAAGTGCATTTATTTTTAGAAGTGCATCTTATATGCATTACTTATATGTATACTTCAGTCACTCATTAGCCGACGACCAACACGGATAAAGAACAAAGCAAAGTCTCGAGTAGACGTGATTAAGGGAAGGAAAGAACAAAGTGCATTATCCCCTGAGAATCCACTGCGGAAAATAAGTCGGACCGCTAGATGAGGA
>NC_051406.1:18385473-18385827 GCF_015228065.2 Penaeus monodon
TTATGCAACGTGTTTGATACATCATCACTTGCTCCTTAGGCACACGAAGAAAATTTAGTGCTATTTTAATTAATTTGCTGGCTTTGTACTTGTGGCGTATTCATGGAGCTTATTACTCACGTGAGATGGTTAAAAACTTGTTTATAGAATGGTATAACCTTTGTCGATTTCGTGTTCATGCCTTTAATATTCAGTATTTTTCAAAACATTGTGATTTGGCGAAACACAGATGAGGAAACACAAAAGAAAGAAGAAGGGAAAACTGTAGAAAAGGAGGAGGAAAACCACAAGAAAAGGGAAGAGCAAACACAGAGAAGAAGGGGGAAGAGGAAACAGAAGAAGGACATAAAGGAG
>NC_051406.1:18385854-18386485 GCF_015228065.2 Penaeus monodon
GGGAAGGAGAACACACAAAGAGGGGAAGTGGAAGACGCGGAAGGCCGCCTCCGGTGAAAAGATGCGCAAATCGCTGAAAGAAAACAGGACTGAACGGTGAACCCGAAGGGTGGGACGGCAGCAGAGGCCCCTGATGGCTCTGTCTCCGCCTCAACCAGGATGCCGCCCGGGACCGAACACGCCATTCGCACGGTAAATCCCTTACGAGAGAGCGAAAGCGAGCCGTTCGTGGACTTGTGCATTCTGCTTCCACAAAGCGCGACCTGACCAAGGACTAAACCGCCTAGCAACGAGAATATGGCATCGATACTAGACATTAATCGATCATTTTCCGTTGCTTTCGCTGTTTTGCATTTCGTGCTTTGCCTATAAAAGTTCGAACCATAGTTATTTGATAGAAACGAAAGCCTAGGGACTCTATCGATATACTATCTTATTTACTCGTATCATCATTCTTTCATTCCATTCTTCTTTCCTTTTGAGCCTAACTCTCGATGGATATAAAAAATTCATGAATATATTTTTATGTTTTATAATGAAATCAAGAGACTTAAGCACACATCAACATCAAAACAACACATTCAAACGCACAACACGCCCCACCAACCCAGAAAAAAACACACATTAATAC
>NC_051406.1:18387273-18388111 GCF_015228065.2 Penaeus monodon
TATTGCTAAATAGACATGTCTTGGGATCCCTACCTGTGAGAGCGTTGAAGTCCCCGCGTCCGACGCGCACAGCACTTGGCGAGTAACTAACTGATGCCGCTGGGATGTTGTGTCGGGACTCTGGCGGCTCCTAGCAGACCGGCCGAGACAACCCCGCTCCTTACACCTTACTCATACTAAAATGGTCAAACGCCGTGTACTAACTCGTTCGCCAAAAGACAGATGTAGTTTACTTTTGTTACTTTACACGTTTTCTTTCTTTGTTCTACTTAATATTGCCTTATTCATCGTTTCTTCTCTCCATGCTTAGTTTTTCCTCTAGTTTTTTATTTCTCCAGATATTAAGATTCCGCCAACTCATCTCCTATGAATCCGAAAATTGAAGAAACTGGTCAGTCTTCTTGAAATTCAGTTTCGTTTCAGATTCTCCTCGGAAATTTCCCTCTGCTGATCGGGAACTAAAATGAAAACGTGACTTTCTATTATTTTTTTCCTCCCTTGTTAGTCATGGATGGACAAGTGAGTAATTCATTCCTGCTAGTTTTCGATGGCGGAAATTGCTTAAATTCTTAGAATGTTTGGCAGATTTCTTAGACTATGTTACTCACAAGGGTCATTAACACAGGCAGTGGCGTAGCTAAATGGGAGGGGCGATTTTTACCTTCCCCCCCGGAAGGAAAGCCCCAAATGATACCTGACATGGAAAAGTTTACCAAAAGAAATTGACAAATAAGATATTTTTATAAATGACATTTGATACTAAGAACGACAGGTGGATGGATTCTGCAATATATAAAATAGGACAGGGCCCCTAAAATGTCTATGCCACTCCCTTGAA
>NC_051406.1:18390766-18391015 GCF_015228065.2 Penaeus monodon
TTTCACACCACATCGAAATGCAAATGGTGTGCAAAATTGTAGATGTGGATCACTTTACGATTAATTTTCGAGACAAGTGCTGCATTCACTAGTTTGTCGTTCGACAATTCCATTCAAATTATCCTTTCTCTCACACCTCAAACTACCTTTCCAAAATAGGGGACGCAGGTGTAAGCCGAGTGGTTAAAAGAGGCTGATTCATATGCTCAAGACGCCTAAATTCTATGACATCGTGTGTAATTATTAATT
>NC_051406.1:18391176-18391253 GCF_015228065.2 Penaeus monodon
ATTTGAAAAAATTATTACAGAAGCAGTTTATGAGATATCTAAAACAGATTGGTTTTATTATAATAAATACTTTTTTT
>NC_051406.1:18393117-18393368 GCF_015228065.2 Penaeus monodon
ATTTTTCCATTCAATCAATCATCGGAGATAAACTCAACAAGAGATAAACAAGACTGGATCGAGCATCAAGCCTTTCGCGCGGGCTGTTAGTGAAATCCTTTAGGCGCCATGACTGTGTGACGCACAGCGCAGTGCACATTAGGTTAGTTGTGTTGCTGCAGTATCACTAAATTGCTATCTTACTTCTTTCAAAAAGAAATAGAATGTGCATTCACGCACACACAAGCACGCACGTGTGTGTGTGTTGTACA
>NC_051406.1:18394122-18395641 GCF_015228065.2 Penaeus monodon
AAAAATATTCATCACGTCTCTTTTGTTTAAGGAAAATACTAGGTCTACAAAAACAAAACACATTTATATGATAACAATTTTATTTGAAAATCACAGTTCTATGGACGGCAAGCAAGTGTTATAAGCACAATTACTTTGTTGGCAGTCAGTCAGCATCACTTAATTTTGTACCTGTTACACAAGATGCAAAACTACATGAAAGCATTATCTTACTTTTCTTTAAGGAAATTAGTTAACATTCTCTTCAGTATATGGCAAAGAATATTCAAAATCATAAACTGACTTCCTTTTTTAGGCAGTTTGTCTTAAATACTGACAAGTATTTATGGCAATCATGTAAAAAGCATTACCAAATGAAAGCTTAAGTTTTGAAATACACCTGCAATTTATGAAGAGCATAAGTTTAATAAATTGAAACCAGCTTGAAGTATCATAAAGAGAATAGAATAATTTAGAATATTAAAACAATTAGCTTGTTAATTATGTGACACGGATGGATGAAACTAAAAATCCTGTATTCTGACGTCTCTCTCATATGTTATAATCCCTTTATGAAATTTTCTATCATATATGCTTGCAAAACTATTAAAGATCAAATAGATAATTAACTAAAAGTGGAAATAAAATATCGACTAAGTGACTGGCATAGAAGTCTTGTCTGTATTTTACTTCTTTAGTTTTTCTTCCTTATACAGTGTCTCTGATCTTACATGTGATCATCATTTGGTTTTAAACATTAAAGCCATTAATCCTATTTTCTGTTAAAACTCCACGAAGAACAGCACTCGGTATCATTAAGTCATTATAATTATTCAAATACAAATGATTGCGGCCACTTAAAATATATCACATACACAATTTTAAATAAAGTAATCTTAACAATGGCACTGAACATGTGCAGAAATGTCAAATGATTTACAAAATTCTATTAGGAAATCACTAGAACATCATAATCAGTGGAATAAAGAAAGTGAAGTATTCTTTACAAATCATATAATCAGCAGTAATTTATCACACTGTCAATATATCAGTAATAAAGCCTCTAACCTAAGAATAAATGTTTGTACATGGAGATCATGGGAGGAATGTTTGAAGTTTCACACATGAAATAACAATACTCTTTAAACACTAGACTATTATTAATTTCCTTTTCTGTCAGTCTTGTGAAAGTAGAAAATAGACCTTTTAAATGCAATCTTGGCACTGACTGGCTAGGATATTCCCTGATCTCCACTCACATGGCAAATAAGTGACATTCAGTAAAGGTAAATGTCTATATAAAGCTTTTTGAACTGTTTATCACTCAGAGTAAATATATTGCATCTAGTCTCACAACAATATCTAAAACAACTTTATAAAAATGAAGCAACCATTTTAAAAACAACAAATGAGGTTTACTGTTTATCAGTAATTAACAGAATTAAATAAATCATACCTGTATGATATATGTATTCCAATACACACCAAATCAATTGGTAAATATCTCATTAACAAATGTGAATAAGTAACACTGTTATTT
>NC_051406.1:18395686-18397667 GCF_015228065.2 Penaeus monodon
CAGCCAAGCTTGTGAGGGTAGCTGAGGCAGATCCAAGTTTTAGTTGAGAACACAAAGCAAAAGGTCTGATTGTCCTTCACATGTTTCCCTGACTGACCCTAAAGCACTTTAGAATTATTCTTAGTAGTTGAGCCTTTGTAAGGTGAACGATGGCAAGGAAATCACATGAATGTTGAGTCTGCCGAGGCAACCTGTGGGTGATGGTGCGACGACCGTGACTGAAACAGCTCTCGGAGGAGGGCAGCTTTCTCACGCTCTAGGGCAGTGATTCGTTCACTCTTGTTGCTCACTTCCTACATTTGAAAAAAAGAAGAAGAAAAAAACTTATGTTTAATTATATAACAGTATATTCTGTAATATTTAAACTAATTAAAATATAAACCATTTATAGTCTGTTTTGTAAGAGTACCTGAGAAGGATTTTTTTAGGGAAGCTACATTTTAACAATTTTATTTGTCTAAATTATTGCAGCAAAGCTAATTGGAAAACACTGTAAAGTTGACAGTTCATTGGTTAATGGTAGTGTGAAGTCCAACAGTCTGTCTGAATGCATATGTTTGTGGCAAAGGAAATTTGGAGTAATACAAAATCTTAGCTAAGAGAAAATAAGCATGTGTCATTGAATATACAGAAAAGCTACTACTACCTGAATTGATGTGATGCAGAAAATGGAGAATTTACAAATAACTGATAATCCCAGAAGTAACAGCAAAGGCATTATAATACATACAAAAAAAGATAATGTATTTTTTTCTAATATTGCTACAACATTGAAATGGTGTATTAGACCAGGCAAGACCATTTTTTTACTGATTTTACATAAAAGGCTAATATTCTACATCATATCAACATTCTGAATAACATAATAAACCCTTTAAAATAGATAAAGCTGCAGGATTATTACATTTTTCATACCTCAGTGAGCAAGTGGTTCTGATCCTTCAGTCTATCAATTACACGATCCTGGTCTTCCGCTTCTGCTCCTTGACATCTGGATGAGGCAGTTGCTCCCTCACCCAGGCTCCCTGTGTGTGGAAGGGCAGAGGACATGGGGCGGATGGCCAAGTTCATGTGTGTTGGGAGGCCTCGCTCAGTGGCCTCCATCAAGGCCTGTAAGTGGGCATTTACCTCATGGATACGTGCCAATTGGAAGTGTAACTTTTCCTGTTGGGCTTCAATGCTGGGTTCCTGTTTGAGAAAATAATTATTTGAATAAAATGGGGAAAGTTGGAGTCACACCTCACAAATATAATGGAAAGAAGTCTGAAATATCATTTGCCATGGACATCTGAACATGCTTTACTTACATGTTTTGGAGGTCCATGTGGCAGCTGATGAATTCTCTCTGTGATACCCTGGAGCTGCTGTCTATACCATGCTCTGGCTCTCTCAACCACCTCATAACCTTGTACCAACATGTCTCTCTCAGCCTCTAGTTGCTTCAAACGCCGCAGCTGTGCAAGTTTTAGAGGATACCTATCTATAAGTATTCACTTTATACTTTCCTAATTTTTCATAACTTCAAGGTAAATGAATAAAACAATCAAAGACATGACAACAGTGACCTGACTAACCATATTGTTGTCAATGCCATTCTGGAGTGTGTGTCTCCTTGGCTCTCTTCTTCTGCTGGACCTCTTATTGGTAGGAGCTGCAACAGCCATGGCAGTTGCAGAGGGTGCAGCAGCAGCTGTGAGAGCAGTAGGCTCAGAGTGGTTCACCACAGCTGCTCTTGTGCTGTCACCTCCATCACCCACTCCACGGCCCATGGGCTCCACTGCTTGAACTCTGTATTGAAAAAAAGAGATTCTCTAATTTTTTTTGGTTTTAAGTAAAAGGTTTTTGTAATGGATATTGCTATCTTTTCCATACCTTTTCCCCACTCTATCCTTGGGGATAACCAATATTCCCTTGAGAAAACAGAGCTAACATCAAGCTGGTCTCATAACCTCAACCCAACCTAGGTATTAGTCTATTACTG
>NC_051406.1:18398032-18398184 GCF_015228065.2 Penaeus monodon
TCTTTTCTTAACCAAACAGGGATGTATCTTTGCTTCCTCATAGAACTCCTTCCTCTTCTCTACCTTGAAACCAGTTCTATAAAAAGATGCAATATAGCAATTTTACTATTACAGCTAACCTTGGCTCCTTGAATTCCTTCTCGTGCATGATT
>NC_051406.1:18398203-18398486 GCF_015228065.2 Penaeus monodon
CTCCAAGATCTCCCTTGCTCCTCTCCTTATGCCATGTCTGCAAGGCAGAGCGTATACCAGCACGCCCAAGAGGAACATGGTTTGCCTTTTCCTCAGGGTCAAGCAACCTTTCCAGACTAGAACCTCTTTCACGGCGAAATTCCATGTAATCTGAACGTTCTCTGTAAAAATGAAGAAAAAAAAAAAATTATTGGTATCCTTCTTGCACTGATTTCAAATACTAAAGTTTAAAGTTATTAAAAGTAAATTTAGCCCTTTTTACGAGGGTACATATATTGTCTAC
>NC_051406.1:18398814-18400277 GCF_015228065.2 Penaeus monodon
TGCACAAAGGGTTAAATATATATATTTTTTTAATCTGGATAAGAATAAAGGTACATCAAACATGTGTTTAGTGTCTTGCAATCAAAATCTGTATCTTCAATTAGCTGATATCAATCTTGTTATATCTCAAAAAGTTTTGAACAAAAGACAATTAATCTCAAAACTATAAAGTACCCTAGCCAGAAGTCTTCAGATCACTTAAAAATCGTAATTAACTATCTCACAAAATGCACATTCATACTCACCGTTCTCTATGTGGTCTTTCAAGCCTCTCATGACTCCACTTCCTCTCTGAGTGTTCTCTTTCTAATGAGTGTGTTCCACGTATGTCACTGGGTATTCTTGGGTGGTCTGTGATGCCTCTGTTCTCGAGGTTTCGGTCCAAGCTGTGTGTTCCTCTGTCTCGCTCTAATGCTCGTGGTGGTTTTGGGGGTCCCTGCATATTGCCCATTGACTTTGAATGACCCATAATACCACCAACTCCCATCTTTATGTCAGGTTTGCCGGCATGTGATCGCACGTCTGCATGGTCATACTGGTGCAATGGAGCAGCTTCATGTTGGTTCAAGGGTTCATCAAGGTGAGGCATTGACATGGTGCGCTCAGCACGGTGGTGCTGTGGAACACCTATGTTACTTCTGATATTGCTGGGCATATTGGCATTAGTGCGGGGTTGCTTTGAATGTTCCTATGGAAAAATTAAAAAACAATCTTTTAATACTTGAACCTTTGACAAAACACTTATTTCATTTCAAAATATCAGAAATGAAATTCTGAACCTCCTTTTAAAAATGTTAATACACACAAACCCTTCAGTACTCACTTCATCCAAAAGAGGTGCTGAAGGTGGTCTGGAATGTGGAAGGGGAGGAGGCCCCATGGAAGACACAATGGAGGGTTTGGAGGGTGGTGGAGGACCCATGGAGGAAATGGAGGAAGACTTGGTTGGGGGAGGACCTGGTTTGGCAGGCATGCTGTTTCCACAAGAACTTGAAGATGGATCATCCATCTTATTTCGTAGTAAGCTGATCTGTGATTAGAATTTGAATACTGGAATGCCTTAAAGGGATTTTAAAAATATAGGTGGCTTTTATAATGATATGAATTATATGTACATTTGCAAATGCATGTTTCACATGTCAAATATGATGAGGCACAAAGAATTCTTTCATCTATAAACATATTAAATCCTACTATACTTGTATATGTGTTGTCATCTCACCTGTAAACCTGCACAAAAACGTTCAAATGACAGGTATCCATCAGGTGGAGTCACCTTACGGAGGCTTCCTAACACACCTCTCGGCATTCCTTGCGTCCCATCATCCTGCCACCTTCTCTCTATTTCTATTTAGATAAGTTGAATTAAGTATTTCAGAACCTTAATGGATTAAAGGAAAAGTACCCATTTTGAAATTTATTAATTTTGTTTATGCAGCAAAACAACAAAAAAATGAGTACAT
>NC_051406.1:18402421-18404545 GCF_015228065.2 Penaeus monodon
CTGGTGGACCAACCTGAAAATTTGACGTAGCCAGTACGTTGATCATCCATAATATCAAACAGAGTTCTCATGGCATTTACAAATGGCTTTGGCAAGCCATCAAGAGCAGCAAAGCCACCTGCTGTCTGTGTCGCAGTCATGATGGACCTGCCTCTAGGTCTGTGTAGGGAAAAATTGAAATATGGTTTTAACAGGAATTAATATTTACATACCATCTATTTCTATAATGAGAATCTTTTTGGTAATATATCACTGGTAACATATCAAAAGAAATCTGTTAATATGTCCCAACATCTTCAAAAATCTAGCTACTGGGAGAAGGTTATCATATACACTATCAATCTGTTTATGACTATCAACAAAAATCACAATACACCTGTATTTGGCACACTGTATAAACGCACATAACAGTATACATTTTGTTCTCATATACACATCATCATTGTTGTGTATAGACATTCACAGCAATTCAAGTTGGTGACTGTTATCACAAACATACTGAGGAAGTCTGAATAATTCTAATGTCCCTGCATGTATGCCTTTGTGCAAATTGCTGTGATCTTAATGCATACTGACACTCTAGTAGAAATAAAAAAAACCTTGATCACATATGATACAGTAATTATTTTCACGATGCTTTTGTAAAATATTTAGTGGTAACAATCAAGTAAAAAAAACCTACAACTAACATGTACACAAATAAAGAACTTAGAAAGAGGACATGCCTCACATACTATGTCATTCATCACTTAACATCAAACTTGAATTTGCTGTAAATTAACCTGCCATAAAGGTGACATACTACAATTTTTGACAATTATTAAGGAATTAACTAGTAAATACAGTATCCAAATCAAAGTATACAGAAATGTATGATGGTAATTACTTTAACCAGCAAAGTAATAATGCAAGTTTCAGACTTAGAGTGACATAAATCACCTTTAAGTCACAAATGATAACTTGAATCTCATGTGAAATGACAATAGAATATTATACTAAATGCCAATTAAGTATCTAAAATACAGGAAAAAAATCACAGAAATTCTCTGTTTACTAGATCCACAGAAAAACGAGTATAATATCAGCAAACCTCATGAAAAATGTTGAATTCGCACCAAGGGAATTTTCTTCGTACCCAAGATCCTGGGTAAAAAAAAAGGGCAAAGCTGCTAGACAAAGAACTATATATCACTTCAAATTTCACTTCGAAATACACGAGTTGGAGAGATATGCACACTAACCAACACAGTCCACAGCTACCGTCACCCGGAGACACGAAATAGTGAATTGACAAGTCTCTAACTACTAAATAGGTCAAAAGAAAGCGAGTGAGAGTGGCTGTCCTGAGGCGATGACCACCTCCTCCCGCACACCTCCTCGGTTAACCCTTCTATCGCATTTACACTTGCTTCCTTATATCAATATTGTGTATCTATAACCAAATAGTACACTAATCTATTACCGACTCACCTATAAACGCTTAAAAAGGTACGGAAAAGTGTTAATTAACTTCACATGGTGTCAGCGTGCACCTGCTCCCCGTGTGCAAGGTGTAAACAAAAGTTGAAATGCGGGTCAGCCAATGAGTGAGGAGGATGTGTATGACGTCATTATCTTCCACCAATAACCGTAGGTTCTGTATATGACGTCATAAGCGCTTCCCGTTTTCTTCGATGAAGTAAATTACAGGTGTTCTGAATGAATATAAAAACTGTAATTGTTAAAACCTGCAGCTATAGGTATAGTTACGCCTTTTTTCTCTTCCGCAATAATTGTGGTATACGACATTGTCTATGCGGCTCAGCACTCCAGAAGAGACAATATATACTGACCAGCCTGTATTGGTCACGTGAAAATAAATTTACCATAGAAGGAGGCCAAAGCAACGCTGAGGTATTTCCTGTGCGCGACTGGATTACCATATTTTTTCTCTCTCCTTATAGTTCGAAAAAAAAGCCCACGAATGCGCAAGACTATATAGACTGAAAGGGGTATAATACGAAAATCACGCACTTTACCAAATATCCGTAAACACACATAGAAGTTGAATTTAATCAAAAGGAAAACTATGTTGAAGAAGCTACAGGAACATTTATATACCATTGTAATACACTAATCTAGGCC
>NC_051406.1:18405399-18407355 GCF_015228065.2 Penaeus monodon
TCGGTTTGGAAACTTGACAGGGGAGACGATAACGTGAATATCAGGTATTTCTACTCTTCGACCAGTATGGAAATCTGGTTTACGTCTCCGTTTCCGTGTAGATATAGATATATTACCTTCTAGAAATTCTGAATGTTATCTGACCAAAAAAGTATGCACGCGTAAAAGGTTTACGTTTAGATAAAAAGATCATTATTTAACCCGACATTGAAATTCCTTTGGTTTCGGTATGGTCACGAGAAATATTATTAACACAGATTTTAATGGTTTAAACTATTCTTATAGTTAACATATAATATAGAAAATATATCAGCAACAAAATATTATATAACAGATTTAAGGGCCTATCATGTAAAGAGTGTACACAAAATATATACATCTTTTATTATTGTTCCCACGAATGAGAAATCCTACAGTTAAGTTTATTATGATCTTTTTGAATCATCACAATGTTGTTTACAATATTACAGTTAATTCATTAGATGTCTGTCTTCAGCAATTTACATATCTTATCGCCTCCGATATATAAAGACTTTACTTATTCTAACATACTGTTAAATCTAACGATCCATCAGACTAACTATTCTTATATCTCAGCAAATATGCCGTTATTTTTCATTAAAGACAGGAACACTTGTCACGGAGACCTGAGGAATAAGGGTTAGGATGTGACAGTTGCTGTGACAGACAGGTCAGGTCAATCAGAGGTCATGGGGTCACGGGAGCTCATTAGTGAGACAATACCTCAAGACAGGGGTGGTAGCGCCTCAGCCTATTACGTGGGTGCGAAGGCAGTGGCTGGTTACACATTTTATTTTTGAGGATTTTTGATTATTGGTGTGATTAGGGTCTTCTGTGACATAATCGTTAGTGTCTTTACGTCGCTTTATATGGTACGCACGGGTAATCGGTAAAATGTTTTCAATATAACGATTCCATGATGACTTATGTCTAATTGTCTAAACAGCAATACATGCATGCGTACAGACACACATACTTGTGAACGTGTGGTGTGCTCGCAGAAGTGTCAGTGCCTGGCGATATGAAATATAAGAACGTCAGCACCGGTTGCCTGTGGATGGTATGGGGATATTGCCCCCCTAATCGCAAAATCAGCAAATTACTACGCACTATAGTATTTACTACGCACTATATAAGGGCGAAAGAGAATTTTATCTTTAAATCAAATTATCTTTAATATTTAGCCATAGGGATGCATCGTTATGCTTTGTTACTTTAATCAAAGCTCAGAATAAAAATGTCAAAACAGAGATACAACTACAACCGTGAACAAACAATGTTTTAAAAACACTGAAAATCCAATACGAATTAGTGCAATTATGTAATATAAAATTTAGTTTACTCTATCAATAAGTCAGTCTATATAACCATTTCATGTTACAATGATATACGTGTTTTTTTATCATGATGTTAGACGAAATGCGGAGGTAGTCATCACTATATGAAGATGATCGAAAGTGTTATAAACACAACTCTATATATGACAGATGAACTTAATTATTACGCAATGGATTCTCATAACAGGTTTAAGTCCTTAATGGAGTCATGGGTTCAGCTGGAGGGAACGCTCGCATCTCGGTTCACAGGTAAACAAAAGGCTTGATAACCATCTAATCTGACAAATGGCCTAACGCTTGTCTTTACACCCCGTTATTTTGAACTGGAACGTCTCAAACAGCCATGTAACAAAATTAGTTGTGAGGCATCGTAGTAAATGGCTATTTTTGTTGTTTTTTTCTTTCCCTTGAGTGTTTCGGGTGATAAAGTAGATCAGTGTTACTGAAGTATATGATGTATCTTGAACGTGATTTTTTATACAATAGCGTATTCACGACGCACACACATCTGATTAATAAACGCCATTTAAGTTTTTATGAGACATCTAAACATACATAATATTAACAATTTGCACCGATAAAAATAGGACAGACGGTG
>NC_051406.1:18408891-18409081 GCF_015228065.2 Penaeus monodon
GTGAGGATGAAGGGAAACCAGACATGAGAGCCACCTACTTTCCATAATGCGGGCGCGGGTGGACGAGCATTCTCACGCTACAAGAACAAGATTAGGACCCGCAGGAGACACCACAACCACGCGCGAAGGCTGCACACTAACTAAAGACCCAAGACCATGAGAACTGTATATCACGCCCTAAGCCCTGGGT
>NC_051406.1:18409149-18409511 GCF_015228065.2 Penaeus monodon
GCGGGGTAGCAAAGAAGGGTTAGAAAGGGGCAGGGTGGGAAAATAGAGACCTGACTAAATTTAAAGGGTAAAATCTTAGGTAGTGGTTTAGATGCCTCGTGGTCACAATGCGCTCGGGGCTTTTCATCACGCATTACTTTGTTTTACCGTTTTCTCTTGTTGTTTTGGAAATGACTCTCTGCTGACAGGTTCTCTCTTGTGTGTCTGTTATGATGGATGTGCTCGTTATGATCAAAGTTGGTGTGCTGGTTAATAATGATTACCTTTTCGTATGGTATCAGTGGCCATTTGTATCTTATTATTTGCCGAGTAATCTACGTGTTTGCTATGATACTATGCGAATTTTGCCTTACTGAATCGCA
>NC_051406.1:18411256-18412710 GCF_015228065.2 Penaeus monodon
ATCAATGACATTTCTCAGTAATTATAACACGCATGCTATTTCATTCCTTCATGTTGTTTATCTAAACAGAAAGAACTGCGAGATTCGCATATTCTTGAGAACTACCATCGACCTTCCCCTCTTGTCATATTCTGAAACTATACACGGTATATAAGATTCTTTGTCAAGTAAAAACTCAAATAACTTAAATGTATTAGAAATACAAATAATCTGCACCATCATTTCTGCTACTTAGTAAGTATCTACTAAGGCATGAAATAAAGAACTGGGCCATAAAAAATCTGAGCACGTGGTGAGGACTGACATGGCTTCGCACGCCAGCGTCAAGCGCACGCGAGGCCACCGCAAAGATTTCCCCGGTCAAGGAAAGTAAACTGTTAAGTGCTTTGGCGCCGTGGGGACTGTCTGGTCGGAAGTTACGGCACGTATACACATTTAACATGGTTAGCATCTGAAAACCATTACTTTCACGCAGATAATAAATGAGTTATTATATCAATATTAAAATTAGAGTTTCGCAGTTTCAGTAAAATTTAGCATTTCAAGTAACACTCGTGAGAATTCGTACCAGCAAAGGAGAGCGGCAAATAATTAGACATTGATGAAAATGACGGAAGTGAGATAGTTATATGGGAATGTAGAAAAGAGATAAATACGTCTTTACTTACTTAATAGGTTTACATTTTATGATCTAATAAAGTAGGAAATCCTTTAAGACCGAATCGGCCAATTTCAAGTAAATTTGTCACTGAATCTCGAGATTAGTGATTGGTCCTTCTATCCAACGTGTAACAGTAAAATAACATTGCTGATTTTGTAATTTTATTGATGTCTACAACATATCCATTTCACATATCATGTAGGCTGTGGTATATATATAGTCATTTTGTTTAATATAAACAATACAAGTACAACAAGCAGTTGCAGCCACCCCTCCTACGCCTCCTTCCCCTCCCACGTAGACACACTGACCAGATTTTTCCTCTCCGGCGATTTTTACAAGGCGAGCTATTCCGTTCCCGAGATTTCGAAGCCAATCTCGATATGCCAAGACAATTGGAGAGTAACTGTAATGTAACCAAAACTACAGGCTAGCTGGCCCCCCACTCACCTATTAAATGATGTGCTGTACGTCACCAAACAAACACGATCTCACAAGCATACATATGATTAAAAACTTTTAATCTCTTCATTTACAAGTTGTACATAGTTTAAGAAACGTGAAAATACGTTTTCATACACTTCAGTTTTTCTACAGTGCTATATCTCCAATCCTACTGTGATGATACACCTTTCCAAAATGCAGGCGGGGGGGGGGGAGATGGAATGACCATTCTATAAAGTGTGTGTGGGGGTTATTATCAACCCTGTAAAATCAGGGGAGGGAAATAAGCTGCAGGGATATAAGAATTCAACTGTTCAGCTTCTGTAAAAAGCAGTTAATCTCTTGGGTA
>NC_051406.1:18412751-18412991 GCF_015228065.2 Penaeus monodon
AAAGAAAATACAAAATGCAAACAAATGTAAAACTTTTTTAGCTGAGGAAACATGCAAAATGTACATCATATCTTGAAGAGAGATCATATGATAACATTGTAAAATAATTATGGACTATATATATATATATTTCAGTTTATATTTGCTAGTGATACATATCCTCTTTCCATTGTTGACTCTAATATTATTTTTCATCAATATGTTATCAAATACAAACAAGCCAAATTATGGGAAAGTGTT
>NC_051406.1:18413012-18413496 GCF_015228065.2 Penaeus monodon
TAAAAAAAAGTAGAAATCATTCTTTCATCAATATGCATACTATGAAGTAGCAACACTAGCAAAGCATACATACATGTGCACCTTGTGTCAACTTACATTCTAACTTTATTATTTACATATCAATTCTGGCTATACTTTGTTATAAAAATTACATCTATATGTACATAATTAACAATTTCTGAAGGGCCTCCCACAAATTTGAAGTAAACATTTTCAAATTTTGTTAGCTTTCCTTTTGACACTGCGGACCAACTGCTTACAATAAAACGAAGAAACCTGTCTTGTTCAAGACAAGAGGAAACTTCTCTTCTTATCTTTCCTACACAATAAACACACTTCCTGTTGAAAAATAAATAGTGTTTAGTACAGAAAGAACTATTATTTTTAAATTTTAAAATATATATATATACACTTATTGTCAATATCTCAAACATACATGTTCACTCTTATCGCCAAATGTAAATACTAATTCCCCCCCACCACA
>NC_051406.1:18415055-18415340 GCF_015228065.2 Penaeus monodon
GATGGCTCTTGCAACATACCTGTTCTGTGCCATCAGGAAGGCAGAGCTGATGGTATGCATGGCGACAGGCAAATACCACAATGCTTCCTTGTTCCTCTCGACCTAGTTAAGGAAGATATTGAAGGTATGGGGAAAGAAAGAACAAGTGATTCATTTGTTTGTTTGTCATTTTTCTCATATAAGATCTGCATTGCTGTTTTTGAAAATGCAGGATATGTGGTCATCTAAATCTACTACTCTGTAGTGAAATATTTTCATATTTTCAAATGTTAAAACAAAGTACTA
>NC_051406.1:18416059-18416222 GCF_015228065.2 Penaeus monodon
CATAATCCAACAAAAAACACTTATTGTTCATCATAATGTTTGGCTTGTCAATATTCAAACTTATTGAGAATTGCATGAAAACCTAAAATACAGAAGTTGTAAATCTGAAAAATATTTCATTAAGCCCCAACAGGTTAACCCCTTAAGTGATTAAGTGATTAAG
>NC_051406.1:18417424-18417567 GCF_015228065.2 Penaeus monodon
TTGGCAGCACTGCATTAAGTGGAATTTGGATTATGTCAAATTTACAGTTTGCAGTAGGTGCAAATTCTGCAGGTTTGTAAAACATAACCATTTTACATTTTCATGAACCAAGAAATAATGAAAGAAAAATGTGATACTTTTCT
>NC_051406.1:18417911-18418041 GCF_015228065.2 Penaeus monodon
AATGCAGGACATCCTCTAGGAACCAGTTGGATTTGATCAGATCATGATCTTGATTTTAAAAATTTCTTTCGAACAAGGAAACTGCCAAATTGTAAAATAAAGTATGCCCATTAAATATTAGGAAATATTT
>NC_051406.1:18418152-18419010 GCF_015228065.2 Penaeus monodon
CCATCTTTTAAACAAGTATATCTCCTGTTTACTTAAAATGCTCCAATAACCTTTCCCTTATTTGATATGTTCCATGTACAGAGGATATGATCAGGAGGCAAAGAGAATACAGTATGATGACAACAATCTATTGTTTCTGTTATTGTGCTATTATGAGAATATCAGCTGTGAAAGAAGACCTTTACTGATTTCTATAACATATCTGGAGGGAAAAATAAAGATAAAAGATAGAGGCAAGAAAAACTATCATTACTAATCCAAAGACCAGTTCAGTTAGAAAGTGCATGTTTTACTAGTGAGAAGAAAAGCAATCCTAAACAATGTACTCAGTAGTACAGTGTATAATATGTGTGTAGAAGTACTTACTGGTTGGCAAAACTTTCTTGTTGCATGCTGGGCACATTGTATCACCTGAAATGTATCGGGTACTATTTAATTTTTTATTTCACAAAACCATTAAACATTTTGTGTGTCTCAAGAAGCAGAAAAATACATATAAAGAAATGTTAATGTTATATATATTTTTTTATCAGCAGGACAAATTCTTGCTATTTCAATTTGAAATTTCTTTGATACTTTATAAGTTAAA
Source organism: Penaeus monodon (assembly GCF_015228065.2). Lineage (NCBI taxonomy): Eukaryota > Metazoa > Arthropoda > Malacostraca > Decapoda > Penaeidae > Penaeus > Penaeus monodon. The sequence goes on from NC_051406.1 coordinate 18,418,742, forward strand.
TAAACAACTTATGTTTGATTACTCAGAATACTAGGAACTTCATATTTTATTTCAGAGGTGTACCATAAACAGGAAGAGCAGCATTTTGTGTTGACACAAGCTTATTCAGAAGATTGCTACAATCAGCAACAAGTATCCTCTGGCAACCTGTCCTTAGTGAGATCTATGGGAAAATAATAATTTTCATTAGAATATATACTCAAATACATGAACAAGCTAATGAAAATGCAAATAGAACTTTCTAATAGCTGATGAATAGTAGATCCATA
>NC_051406.1:18419051-18420168 GCF_015228065.2 Penaeus monodon
AAAAGTGAATAAATGCCATATATTTACAAAACTGAATTTTCTCTCTTCAGTATCCAACATTATAGATGATAATGAGCAATATGTGACTAAAACACTACTAACTAATATCTAACCTGGAGATGATAATCATGAAGAATTTTGACAAGGGCATCTCTCAGACCAGGAATTTCCAGACCACGTGGTATTCGTTGGATGATCATGAGAGGGTCAATGTGAGTGCCGATGTTGTTTAGTAATTCTCTGATGTATTCTGATTAGAGGAAGACATAAAAATAAAAAAATCAAATAAACTTTCAACACATTATATAATGTATCTTACACACAAAGGCAGCACATGTATGAACACACAAAAAATCTCACCTGGCTTATCAAGAGCATATTCAATTAGACGGTTCCACAAATCGGCATCGTCATGTTCTTTACAGAGGCGAATGGCCCACAGTATATCTTGCTCTTCTTCCAGAATCAATTGTAGGGACTCAATACTGTTGCCCATTCGATCTGCACCAATATAATTACAAGTATTATGCTATTATGCTACTTGGATATTCATAATTATCACTTACATGATGAAGGTAATTTTTCAAGACAAATGGGTACAACTCTTGGAATGAAAATGAAGATAAAAACAAGACATGGAATGTATAGTTTAGATTGGTTCAGAATTTCAAGATTTTATTTCGCAAAGCAAAACACAATTGCAGTTCCTGGAGAAAAAAGATGCTAAAGCCAAGTCCTTACCAAGGAGGTGTATTGTTTCTGTGGTGAGGCAACGCATCCTGCACACCTCTAGAGCCTCACTGAGATCATATGAAGAAGAAGTCAGCAACAGGGGCAGCAACTTGCTTCGATCTTGGTCAGCATATAGTGCCACGAGCTGGCTGTGGTATTTAGCACTCATGTCACGTCGTCGCTCGTATAATGTGTCCAAATACTGTTGAGGGATGGCAAGTTTGTATTTAACAGCAGATTGGCAGAGTAGATCTATATTATGAAAAGAAAATCAGCATTCTTTAAAGAGTAGTAGTAGTAAATACATGATTGTTGTTTGTAAATGTGACTATCAGTATATCATTGTGCCTGATATTAGCTGCATGTTGTAGGAAGTTTTAGAGAA
>NC_051406.1:18420200-18420438 GCF_015228065.2 Penaeus monodon
TAAGAAAGAAAAAAAAACTATATAAGAAAAGAATCAGTAAACTCACCTTATACAGATAATTTGGGTGTGCAGTCAGTGAAGTCACAACACTGTCTGGAGGGATAATGTGGATATGTTGGCAACAAATGTCCAAAGTTGCAGCAGAGTCAAGTGTCATAAGCTCCACCACATGCTTGGCCACACAAGCGTAGAGATTGTGGCGACTTATTAAATAAAAAACATCTTTGTGTTTCAGCCT
>NC_051406.1:18420476-18421157 GCF_015228065.2 Penaeus monodon
TTTAGTCATACTGTTCTCAGTAATATTGGTTTCATATCCACAATATCTTTTTTATTTGAAATACATTTTATTTACTCATGGACAACTAATCCTCATTTTCACATATCTCAACAATGCATATTATTGATAATGACATGCAAACCTATTAATAAGAAATAATGTAAAAAGAGTTAAATATTTTATCATAAATATTACATAATAATCTTATATTTCAGATAATTAGTATCAAATAAATTTAATCTAATAAAAAAAATATAATTTAGTTATCTTTTATTTCTTATATAATAAAATGTTAGATAATTAAAAAGTTAAAGTTATATGATTTTTTATAAATACAATTAAGATTTATCATATATAAAAATACTATATAGAACTTATTGATTTTAGAAATTAGAGATAATGATATTTAACTATGTATTCTCGTATAATGGTAAATACTAATAATATATAATAAAATATCAATATATATATTTAAAGATAATAATCTTAAAATTATATAGTAATATATTTATGATAATGATATATAATATATCATATTAGTCATGTTATAGAATTATGAGTAAGTAAGTGGATAAGAATTAATAGTATAAAATAATATATAAGATGATAGAAATACATTTAATATATTTGTATCAGTTATATAATATATATTAGGATAATGATATTTATCAATTGCAAGTA
>NC_051406.1:18422036-18422881 GCF_015228065.2 Penaeus monodon
TTCTTTATAACCTTCTCAGATATTATTAAGTTATATTCCTCAATTGTTTCTTCTGATACTTTCTTGATACTTTCATAGCTATATGAAAAAACATAATGCCATAAAAGTTGTGTCATTTCCTGTACATCCTTTCTAGCTGTAGAAAATCACTGACCATGATGAAACAGAGGCTTATTTCTTCTTAATAACAGAGAATTACATAAAGGTTATGTAACATTACCATGAAAAACAAATAGTAAATACACTAAGCTGAAACAAAATCTTACAGGATGGTCTGTGTTCAGAAGATCAAGGAGCACAGTCTGGTATACACCTGGGTCCAAGCGGATACCTTCACCCAGGGGAAGGTGAGGACTCAAAACTCTTAACTGACGGACTCGATTAAAGCGCACCACAGCTTCCTCCCATAGCACTTTGTCTGAGCCTGTAGGATTAGGAGGTATGGTCACTGACATGCATCTTGAAACAGGAGCTACCAACATAAATTTTATCAATATTCCAGTATCAGAAGCCATATGAGTCATCATAGACAGTGAACAGTAGACTGTTAACACTTCATTTCGTTTAGTCTCGACTTTAAAAATGATACAGTCCAATACAAACTGCTCTATTCTTACCAAGTATCTGAGTGCATAGCTTGGCAGCATCTTGATATAGATCATTGGCCATCAGGTGATCCAAATAAATACGACCCACACTGAGAACTGTGTAATTTTGAACATCTCGGCAGGTCTCCACCAGCTGTAACAAAAGTTGAATGTTTAAAATAATTCTTGATTATAAGATTTTGTGCTTTATTTTCATCTATCTTTAAAGGAAAAATAAATAACAATATAAGAGGAGCA
>NC_051406.1:18423398-18423874 GCF_015228065.2 Penaeus monodon
TTACGTGTACAAGGCAGCAATGGGTTAACATTTACTGGCATCACATTCATAAACATAATGGATATGTTTAATTTTGTAATTGAATGGATATCTTTATTTCTACTGGGTAGGCATACACTTAAATTATATAGTAGTTGCATCCATCTTACATAGGTAAAACATAGTAATAACTTATTGTTATTCACAAAATAGATAAATATCCCAAAACCATTTGAAAATGAACATAATTTTAGTCATACGTAACCAGTACATATCTATGTAACATATCAGTGTTATCTTATGATCAATATCTTTTGGAAGGCCAAAAATAACAAACCAAAAGGTTAATTCATTATCAAGTATTACACATATCTAATTTCTGCATATTTTTTTTCCACATATTCAACTGTATCTTTTGATGTCTTACTGTTTTCATACATCTTACTAATAGTGAAGCCAAGCACACTATTTACAGGACTGTGAAGGGCTAACTATAG
>NC_051406.1:18423934-18424155 GCF_015228065.2 Penaeus monodon
AAAAATTCTACCACAAGTGCTATTATTACTAATGATAATAGTCTTTTCTATTTCATTTCATACCTCTAAAGCTTCCTTGTGTTTATCATGCTCTAAGAGCCACTCAATACGATCATCAGAACTTCTGGGTTTTGCAACTACTACATCCTGTGGACACACGATGTAGAACTGCCGATCCTCAATTAAGCATTCTGTCATGTTAGAAGATAAAAAATTTTAAT
>NC_051406.1:18424221-18424358 GCF_015228065.2 Penaeus monodon
TCTATTTAATTTGTTATAACTGAGTGACTTTTATCATACTTTACATCAACACATTTTCATGGGAATTATGCTGTTAGCGTTTCCAAGTTCTATATTCCTATATCATTTAAGAACTGACTTTATATAAAACCTGCATT
>NC_051406.1:18424394-18425496 GCF_015228065.2 Penaeus monodon
CTGGAGGCAAGGTATCTTAAAAACAGTTATTGGCACTCAAATGAATATATTTCCTCCTATACTAACCAAGATGGTAGTTTGCTGGTTTATATTCCTGATAGCACCTAATACCAAGAACATCTTTTGAAATCTCCTCAAAGGTCCTCTGCAGGGGTTCCAGCACTCGCATCTGTGGCCTTCGTGAGTCCACCCCAAGGCTGGCCAAGGACAGGTCAGTCTGCTTGTTGTAGGCCAAGACTACCAAGTGTTCATCAAGAGGACCAACTCCACATACATAGAAGTCAGTGGTGAACATGTAGACTGTTACAGGAATAGGAAAATGGTAGTAAGCAATTATTCATAGACATCAATACATTTGTACTAAAAATCTGGGTAGTGAGACAAATCACTACTATAAGACTATTACAGCATAGCTCTAATTATAAAAATCAAATCAAATCACATATAACTGTCTCCTAAAGACTGGTACTACTTATGAATTTATTACATTTTCATATGAAAAAAAATTGAAGCCTGCATTTTCATGGTAAAATCGTAAAAAGCTTCATAAACTTAATAAAAGCACTTTTAATACTTTTATTCTTATATATCATATCAAAATAATAACACTATCAGGGTCCTCAGTACTAAAGTTTCCTTTATAGTAAAATACCATAGGTAATGTTTCATAAAAAATATGTGAAGAGGAATTCAAAAGTGAATGCTTGAAAGATAAGAAATAAGAACAAAAGTAAAACAAATAAATAACTGCAATAATGACACTGTAAACAGGAAAGAAAATAAATTGAACAAAATGACCAAAATATATAAAAAAATCTAACAAAACCACATATACATACCGATTTCCAGGTAGTATGGGGGAAGATCCATCATTCCAGGTGTAAGTGTAGCTGGGTTTGCAGAGCGCTCCCTCACCCGACACACCTTGACAGAGTCCCCCCAGCCAACTATCAGAGTCTTACTGTCTGGCCAGCACAAGTGAGGTGGGTACTGGTCACATGGTAGACTGATGACATGAAACAAAAATACTATTAGCAAGTCTGTTAGATGTATTACTGTAGTGTTTATAACTTCTATACTTCTTAAGTTGACTTTAACTCAA
>NC_051406.1:18425861-18426461 GCF_015228065.2 Penaeus monodon
AGACGACACTGGGTTAATTTTAAGCATAAACTCAAACAATAGTCAACAGCATAGAAAAAAGACACTATAAAAGCTTTGTTTTGCCAATAAGCCATATTCAACAATATCCACAAAACAACAAAAACACACCCACTACCAAGAAAAAAGAGCAAAACGATCCTAGCTCCCAATCACTCACGCTAGGCTATGATCCCGCTTGATGAGTGTAATGACAGTTTTGGTGTTCATGTCCATCACTCTGACACCAGAATCTGTTGCCCAAGCGAGGAACTGTCCCATCCATTTCATTGCTCTCGCTGGGCCACTCCCCTCACTCAGCACAGTTGAGCGCAGTTGTCCAAACATTGCCTTTTCATAAAGTACAACCTTTGTTGTCCCTGTGGGGATGGTTCTTTTGATTTCTTTGTTATTCGCAAAAATGAATCTCTAACTTCAAATACTGATTGACAAGTCTTATCGTGATAATATTCCTTATTGTAACTGATAATGCTTAAAACAAATTTATGGAATGAAAAATAATGATTTTACAAGAATGTGAATCTATTATACTATGTTTTCTCATACATTTAATATAAAAGGCAATATTACCAGATATTATTG
>NC_051406.1:18426518-18426995 GCF_015228065.2 Penaeus monodon
GCGTCTGCCAGAGCGAGGTTTGTGGTAAAAGGGATCAAGTGCTACACTGCGCACAGGAGAGTCCATTGTTAGGTTGTGGGAATTCTCCATGGTGTATAGACCCTGAATTACAACCTAGAAAGAATCCAACTGTTAGAATATCTATAATTATATTCCATGTATATTTATTCTTATCCCTCCTAAGAATATATAGATTGTATTACTTGAAATTCATTTTTTACTGTTATCTTTCATTGTACTAATTTATTTTTTCTTTTTGAAGAATATTACCCAATTGGCACAATATACTAATAAAAAAAAACAAAAAAAACTGCATTTATAAAAATTATAAAATTCCTAAAATCAAAATAAATATAGTAAAAGATAATGGCAATATTAATAAACTATAATTTAGAAAACGCATATATAACTCACTATGACAAACAAAACATCACAATAATAACTAAATACATTTAGAAGTGATACATGTGAAAAAAA
>NC_051406.1:18427020-18427724 GCF_015228065.2 Penaeus monodon
AAAAAAAAAAAAAAAAAAAAAAAAAAAAAAAAAAAAAAAAAAAAGACATAGAACAAAACAAACCAGAAAAAATAAAAGAAGAAATGTCCTTTTCTGGGTCTCACCTTCCTATCGTGTGAGCAGGAGGCAACATAGTCCCCATTGTCATCCATGTCCAACATAGTCACTGGGTTGCTGTGTGGACTGAATTCCTTTACTTTGTTGCCTTGGTGATCTAACACATGAATGCGGCCCCAGTTTGTTCCAATAATCATTAGCTGAAAATAGAAAGTTTGTTGCATAATATTTGCATTGTGAATAATGGCTGTTCTTACTGTCTGGCCAGCACAAGTGAGGTGGGTACTGGTCACATGGTAGACTGATGACATGAAACAAAAATACTATTAGCAAGTCTGTTAGATGTATTACTGTAGTGTTTATAACTTCTATACTTCTATACTTAAAATGCAATCATATGGAACATCATCCCAAACCAAATAAATATGTGAATTAAGTAAATCAAATTCTTGAGAGATAACATCTGATAAAGACAAGATATATGTTTGCTTGAGACTGAATTCTGAAAGTGCTTAAACTGATGTTGTAAATATGGATGATTTCCAAGCCAAAGACATTACCTTAGAATTGGCCTTAATACAGGAAGCTCCATCTCTCTTCAATATCTCGCGCAGATCTCCAGAAATCCTTTCATACTTTAACTTGGG
>NC_051406.1:18427807-18428091 GCF_015228065.2 Penaeus monodon
TCAAGTCTTGGGAAGAGGATGTTGAGGCCTCCATTGTTATTGCTAAAATGAAACAAAGTTAGAAAATATTGGTAATATTATATAATGACAATAGTTTATATCTCTACCCTGTCTTCACTTTTGCTGTCTCTCCTGTGGAATAAAATGTATATATTGGTATAACTGAGAACTCTCTGCTTTGAGATCTGTCACTGGGCTTACCAAATCCCCTAGAATTTTGGTTGGTTATTTATTAAACTCATCAAAGTGAACTCCTGGAAAAGTAAATTTTCATGTTTTCTTTG
>NC_051406.1:18428115-18428392 GCF_015228065.2 Penaeus monodon
GCTCTTATCATTGTACTAAATTGATATACAGGAGAATATCAATATTATACAGTTTAGATATTTTCCCACAAACTGAGACCATATCTTCAAAATTCCAGTGTACTCCCAAGTCTACAACGAGTTTGAGCAATAATAATTTTGTAATTAATGCAAAATTGTTATACACTAAAAAAGAAAATGTCTTTGCATGCCAAAATTCCTAAATTTTGAACAACTATTGAAGAAACTGAAACCAAATTCTAAAATGGGCTCTGTAGCCATTAAGCTAATGCTGCCA
>NC_051406.1:18428843-18429186 GCF_015228065.2 Penaeus monodon
TATGTTGATTCTGTTCAGAAATTAAATCAGCTACCTCTATCTACAAAACTGTGATCTCACAAATACAAAGTAAGGATCAATAAAAAAGATGAAACCTTCCTCTTAAATTGTTATTCAATGTAACTTTCATTGTCATATCAACTATGCTGATAAGGTGAAGATAATTATACTCATGAAATGGCTATTCTAATAATGGTTTTACCTTGGCCTCCTACAATTATAAAGACAGATGGAGATCATGGAGACTGTGGTACAAGTGTACAAAGTAATACATATAATGTATGGTTTTGCAATGCTCACAGACATCTCATTCATCTACACTCCTCTTTATCTACTCTCCTTT
>NC_051406.1:18429213-18429519 GCF_015228065.2 Penaeus monodon
GCCCCCCAACACCAGGGGATGTTTGGGGGCAGAGCCCCCGATTGGTCAAGCCCAGTCACGGAAACCTAGACTGCAACTCTATATGATTTTATCATGTGGAGTTGGGGACAGGTTACAAACTTTGAACTGTACACAGAATATTTCCTAATGTTGTGATCTCATGGCCTTTCTCCATTCCAAATAATTTTTGATGTTAAAGAGGAAGAATGTCTGTGTGGTATTAATTCCATATTTCATTTAACTCATTCTCTATATCCATCCACTGAACCATCAACACCATATATTTACTTTGTACATCCTAATGTG
>NC_051406.1:18429541-18430625 GCF_015228065.2 Penaeus monodon
TTATATGTCTACACACTGAGAGCTGTGATCTGCCAACAGGACTTGTCTGTTGCTCAAACAGAAATTCTTGCTGTGTTTTCAACATTATTCATTCTAGATATACAATTTTTTTTGGTAAATATAGATATGATGCTTAACATTTTTTGGTGAATGCGATATTTTTTAGATAGTTCTTATGAATACAACATTCATTCCTGTTGTAAAGGCACCACAGCTATGATATTGGCCTTGATAACTCAGGATGGCATGATGAGTGCCAGAGAAACTATGGGATGAAATTGAAAGATTGATGATACTCACAATAATTATAGGTCTTTCCTAACTAAACCCCTATTTGGGGAGGTTGCTGCTTCCCCAACCACTATCTGGTCAGTATTTTATTTCACCTTTGGCGGCATTGAGCCTAAGCAAATAGTACGGGTGAACGTAACTTTCCACACTAAGTAATACCTATCAGTGGACTAGACTGTAGCCCGCCTGGAATTAATAGTTTCATTAGCAGTATAATTTCACAAATAACAACAATGACAGACAAGTCATGTCTTCGACAGTACCTTAGCGTCTTCTAACAAAACAAACTCTGTCTCACTGTCAATAAAACATCAACACATAAGCCTACTACTACAAGGATATGCCAAATGCTAGACAAATAGTCACAGACCTTATACAAAGAAACCAAACACGAGAAACAGGATGGAGACTGACACTTGCGGCTCCACCTCTTTCCCCGATCAGCTGACTGACGTAAACAAGCCTGCATTCGAGTCTTCTCCTATGGCTTCGATTCCTTTTACGCAGTCATTTAATTACCTATTTTGAAAATTATTTTACTATTTTCAATGGCAACCAAAAATTCCTCTTTTATAATATTAATATAAAACAGGTAAAATTATATCACTATCCAGTAAGCAGGAGCGTGCCCTGGGTGATGCCGGCGGTTTGAGAAGGTATGTGTCATAGTGGTGTCACCCGGGAGTCTGGATTAGTTACAGGTGCCGCCCTATTACCTCATGACTAGTCAAAGATGGATATTATTATTAATAGTTGAAGTAGATGTGGTTAGTGAAGACAAAAATGGTAATTT
>NC_051406.1:18430652-18430812 GCF_015228065.2 Penaeus monodon
AATTATCACAGTAATTATATATATAATACCAAATGACCGTAATTCTTTGAAAAATATAATTATGGATAATTAATGCTAAATCCATATAAAAACATAGAATATAATGAGAAAAATAAACAAACTTAATACCGGAACCCACAGTGGTCTTCATTAGAAGACC
>NC_051406.1:18433483-18433553 GCF_015228065.2 Penaeus monodon
TTGTGTGTGTGTTTATTTATTAATATATAGAGAGGGGTGTGTGTGTCTATGTATATTTTAATAATTTTTA
>NC_051406.1:18436282-18436352 GCF_015228065.2 Penaeus monodon
GGAATATTAGGGGGGTTTCAATTCATATCAGGTCTTTTAAAGAAGACCACTGTGGGGTTCCGGTATTTAA
>NC_051406.1:18436388-18437577 GCF_015228065.2 Penaeus monodon
ATGGATTTAGCATTAAATTATCCATAAATTTTATTTTTCAAAGATTAGGTCATTTTGGGATTATATAATTTAATTACTGGATAATTGGAGAGGAGAGAAAAAAGAGAGAAATTACCATTTTGTTTCACTAACCACTCTACTTTTAACTATAATAATAATACCCTCTTTGGGCTACATAGGTAAAGGGGGCACCTGTAACTAATCCCGGGCTCCCGGGGTGACACCACTAGACCATACCTTCTCAAAACCGCCGGGATCACCCAGGGCCGCTCCCGCTACTGGATAGTGATATAATTTTAACCCGTTTTATTCAATATTATAAAAGAGAATTTTTGGTTGCCATTGAAATAGTAAAATATTTTCAAAATAGGTAATTAAATGACTGCGTAAAAGGAATCGAAGCCATAGGAGAAGACTCGAATGCAGGCTTGTTTACGTCAGTCAGCTGATCGGGAAAGAGGTGGAGCCGCAAGTGTCAGTCTCCATCCTGTTTCTCCGTGTTTGGTTTCTTTGTATAAGGTCTGTGACTATTTGTCTAGCATTTGGCATATCCTTGAAGTAGTAGGCTTATGTGTTGATGTTTTATTGACAGTGAGACAGAGTTTGTTTTTGTTAGAAGACGCTAAGGTACTGTCGAGACATGACTTTGTCTGTCATTGTTGTTATTTGTGAAATTATACTGCTAATTGAAAACTATTAATTCCAGGCGGGCTACAGTCTAGTCCACTGATAGGTTATTACTTAGTGTGGAAAGTTACGTTCACCGCTCGACTATTTTGCTTAGGCTCAATGCCGCCAAAGGTGAAATAAAATACTGACCAGATAGTGGTTGGGGAAGCAGCAACCTCCCCAAATAGGGGTTTAGTTTAGGAAAGACCTATAATTATTGTGAGTATCATCAATCTTTCAATTTCATCCCATAGTTTCTCTGGCACTCATCATGCCATCCTGAGTTATCAAGGCCAATATCATAGCTGTGGTGCCTTTACAACAGGAATGAATGTTGTATTCATAAGAACTATCTAAAAAATATCGCATTCACCAAAAAATGTTAAGCATCATATCTATATTTACCAAAAAAAAATTGTATATCTAGAATGAATAATGTTGAAAACACAGCAAGAATTTCTGTTTGAGCAACAGACAAGTCCTGTTGGCAGATCACAGCTCTCAGTGTGTAGACATATAA
>NC_051406.1:18437599-18437906 GCF_015228065.2 Penaeus monodon
CACATTAGGATGTACAAAGTAAATATATGGTGTTGATGGTTCAGTGGATGGATATAGAGAATGAGTTAAATGAAATATGGAATTAATACCACACAGACAATTCTTCCTCTTTAACATCAAAAATTATTTGGAATGGAGAAAGGCCATGAGATCACAACATTAGGAAATATTCTGTGTACAGTTCAAAGTTTGTAACCTGTCCCCAACTCCACATGATAAAATCATATAGAGTTGCAGTCTAGGTTTCCGTGACTGGGCTTGACCAATCGGGGGCTCTGCCCCCAAACATCCCCTGGTGTTGGGGGGC
>NC_051406.1:18437933-18438277 GCF_015228065.2 Penaeus monodon
AAAGGAGAGTAGATAAAGAGGAGTGTAGATGAATGAGATGTCTGTGAGCATTGCAAAACCATACATTATATGTATTACTTTGTACACTTGTACCACAGTCTCCATGATCTCCATCTGTCTTTATAATTGTAGGAGGCCAAGGTAAAACCATTATTAGAATAGCCATTTCATGAGTATAATTATCTTCACCTTATCAGCATAGTTGATATGACAATGAAAGTTACATTGAATAACAATTTAAGAGGAAGGTTTCATCTTTTTTTATTGATCCTTACTTTGTATTTGTGAGATCACAGTTTTGTAGATAGAGGTAGCTGATTTAATTTCTGAACAGAATCAACATA
>NC_051406.1:18438711-18438992 GCF_015228065.2 Penaeus monodon
GCTCAGCTTTTCCGGCACATTGTTAATGGCTAAGAGCCCATTTTAGAATTTGGTTTTATTTCTTCATAGTTGTTTTAAAATTTAGGAATTTTGGCATGCAAAGACATTTTCTTTTTTAGTGTATAACAATTTTGCATTAATTTCAAAATTATTATTGTCAAACTCGTTGTAGGGCTTGGGAGTACCCCTGGAATTTTTAAGAATGGGCTAGTTTGGGGAAAATATCTAAACTGTATAATATTTATTTTCTCCCGTATTCAAATTTTGTACAAAGATAGAGC
>NC_051406.1:18439016-18439539 GCF_015228065.2 Penaeus monodon
CAAAGAAAACAGAAAAAATTTTCTTTTCCAGGGTTCACTTTGATGAGTTTAATAATAACCAACCAAAATTCTAGGGGATTTTGGGAAGCCCCGTGACAGATCTCAAAACAGAGAGTTTCAGTTATACCAATATATAATTTTTTCCCCAAAAGGGGAGACGCAAAAAATGAAGACAGGGTAGAGATATAAACTATTTTCATTTAAAAAATATTACAATATTTTCTAACTTTTTTTCTTTTTGCAAAAACAATGGGGGCCTCAACATCCCTTCCCCAAAATTTTAAAGAGGGAAAAAACGAAGAAAGAAAAGAGGCAAAAAAGAAGGAGAAATCAGAGGAGGATTTGAAGAGGAAGAGGAAGATGAACCCAAATTAAAGTATGAAAGGATTTTTGGAGATCTGCGCGAGTATGAAAAGGATGGAGCTTCCCTTTTTAACAATCTAAGGTAATTTTTTTTCCTTTTTGGCCTTTGGAAAAAAAATTTTTTTTTTAAAAACCAAAAAACTTTTTTCAAAAAAATGTT
>NC_051406.1:18440243-18440509 GCF_015228065.2 Penaeus monodon
TGTACAACACACACACACGTGCGTGCTTGTGTGTGCGTGAATGCACATTCTATTTCTTTTTGAAAGAAGTAAGATAGCAATTTAGTGATACTGCAGCAACACAATTAACCTAATGTGCACTGCGCTGTGCGTCACACAGTCATGGCGCCTAAAGGATTTCACTAACAGCCCGCGCGAAAGGGCTTGATGCTCGATCCAGTCTTGTTTATCTCTTGTTGAGTTTATCTCTCCGATGATTGATTGAATGGAAAAATTATTATGTTAGA
>NC_051406.1:18442435-18442516 GCF_015228065.2 Penaeus monodon
TTTATTATAATAAAACCAATCTGTTTTAGATATCTCATAAAACCCGCTTCTGTAATAATTTGTTCAAATTTTACAAATTGT
>NC_051406.1:18442788-18442996 GCF_015228065.2 Penaeus monodon
ATGTCATAGAATTTAGGCGTCTTGAGCATATGAATCAGCCTCTTTTAACACTGGGCTACACCTTTTTTTGGGGGGGGGGGGGCGTCCCCTATTCGGAAAAGGTAGTTTGAAGGTGTGGAGAAAGGGAATTTGAATGGAATGGGTCGAATGACAAACTAGAGAATGCAGCACTTGGTTCGGAAAATTACTCGTCAAGTGATTCCGCATC
>NC_051406.1:18445911-18446489 GCF_015228065.2 Penaeus monodon
AAGGAGTGGCATAGACATTTTAGGGGCCCTGTCCTATCTTATATATTGACAGAATCCATCCACCTGTCGTTTAGTATCAAATGTCATTTATAAAAATATCTTATTTGTCAAATTTCTTTTGGTAAACTTTTCCAGTCAGGTATCATTTGGGGCTTTCCTTCCGGGGGGTAAAGGTAAAAATCGCCCTCCCATTAGCTACGCACTGCCTGTGTTAATGGACCTGTGGAGTAAACATAGTCTAAGAAATCTGCCAAACATTCTAAGAATTTAGCAATTTCCGCCATCGAAAACTAGCAAGGAATGACTTACTCACGTGCCCATGACTAACAAAGGGATGGAAAAAAATAATGTAGAAAGGTCACGTTTTCATTTTAGTTCCCGATCAGCAGAGGGAAATTTCGAGGCAGAATCTGAAAACGACAACTGAATTTCAAGAAGACTGACCAGGTTTCTTCAATTTTCGGAATTTATAGGAGATGAGTTGGCGGAATCTTAATATTACTGGAGAAAATAAAAAACTAGAGGAAAACTAAGCATGGAGAGAAGAAACGATGAATAAGGCAATATTAAGTATGAAC
>NC_051406.1:18446525-18446775 GCF_015228065.2 Penaeus monodon
CATCTGGTCTTTTGGCGAACGGAGTTAGTCACGGCTGTGACCATTTTTAGTATGAGTAAGGTGTAAGGAAGCGGGGTTGTCTCGGCCGGTCTGCTAGGAGGCCGCCAGAGTCCCGACAAAACATCCCAGCGGCATCAGTAGTTACTCGCCAAGTTGACTGTGCGCGTCGGACGCGGGGACTTCAACGCTCTCACAAGGTAGGGATCCCAAGACATGTCTATTTACAATAAGGGTGCATATGTTTGTGTAC
>NC_051406.1:18446902-18447774 GCF_015228065.2 Penaeus monodon
CACACCATACTATTACACACTTATTGCTAAATAGGACAGTCATTGGGATACCTACCCTGTTAGAGCGTTGAAGTCCCCGCGTGCGACGCGCACAGGCACTGGCGAGTAAAACTAACTGATGCCGCTGGGATGTTGTGGCGGGACTCTGGCTGCTCCTAAGCAGACCGGCCGAGACAACCCGCTCCTTACCACCTTTACTCATACTAAAAAATGTCAAAACGCCGTGTACTAAACTCGTTTCGCCAAAAGACAGATGTAGTTGACTTTTGTTACTTTACACGTTTTCTTTCCTTTGTTCACTTAATATTGCCTTTATTCATCGTTTCTTCTCTCCATTGCTCTAGTTTTTCCTCTAGTTTTTTATTTCTCCAGATATTAAGGATTCCTGCCAAAAACTATCCCTATGAACCGAAAAATTTGAAGAAAATGGTAGTCTTCTTGAAATTCAGTTTCGTCAGATTCTCCTCGGAAATTTCCTCTGCTGATCGGGAACTAAAATGAAAACTTTGACTTTCTATTATTTTTTCCTACCTTGGTTAGGCAGGCTGGACAAGTGAGTAATTCATTTCCTGGTGCTTAGTTTTCGATGGCGGAAAATTGCTTAAATTCCTTAGAATGTTTGGCAGAATTTCCTAGACTATGTTACTCACAAGGGTAATTAACACAGGCTAGTGGCGTAGCTAAATGGGAGGGGCGATTTTTTTACCTTCCCCCCCGATAGGAAAGCCCCAAATGATACTGGACATGGAAAAGTTTACCAAACGTAAAAATTGACAAATAAAGATATTTTTATAAATGACATTTGATACTAAGAACGACAGGTGGATGGATTCTGCAATATATAAGATAGGACAGGGCCCCTAAAATGTCTA
>NC_051406.1:18449336-18450037 GCF_015228065.2 Penaeus monodon
GGGGGCTGCTGCCAAGTTCTCCACTCACGGGGGCTTCTCTTCTCCATCTTCTTCATTTCTTTGTTGAGTGGCATTTTGCATCTCTTGGACTTTCATCTATGTTCTTCTTTCTTGGAAATTAAAAATAACCACTCTCTTACAGTCATATACAGATGAAACGCGCTAATCAAAAAGTCGAAAGAGAAACTCTCATAGAAGTCATCTGAACGAGATGAAAATTCCTATGTTTATTAGTTTACACAGCACTGACGTCAACAGGGAAATATATTCCTGTGTGTGTTGTACCCACCACGTATTTTCGTCTCTCTTTCTGCAATTTCGCCGCGCTGCAGACTCACATTAGTTAGCGTACTCTGCGTATGGAAGTACAGCCGACGTCCGTAAATCGATGGCGCTGTGATAGGCACCAGTTCGAGGGACCGTAGAGGAATTACCACTTCACTTTCTTCCCTTCCTTGTCCTTACAGTGTGCTGTCTTCGAAGGGGAGAAAGTAATAACCATACATTTCGCTTTTTCGTATTTTTCTGATGAATGACGCATACTTTATATGGAAAACTATAGTCATCAAAGGTGAGTTACCCCTTGTATAGACTTGTGCGTGATCATGCAACTCTACACACGCGGAAAACGTGTGTTACAAACCCTGCATTATATGTGTCATTACTCATGACCGCAATACCTTCTCGTGTTCACCGCCCTT
>NC_051406.1:18451072-18452019 GCF_015228065.2 Penaeus monodon
CAACAGAAAGAGATAAGAGAATAAACATGAAGGACATAAGTAGAACGAGCGAGGTACAGAAACCTGCATAAAAAGGGAGTAATAGAAGACCTTGGAAAACAAGTAGCCCTGGTAACAGATTTTTGCGCTGACACTGCCGCCCTACGAGACCAAGGAGGGGAAGGGGGAAGGGGCGAAGGGGGGGAGGCAGCTTCCAAAGGGCATGTGTCCATTTTTAAGGGACTTTTCCTGCTTCTTATGGACGATCTCTGTTTTGTTTGTTTATGGCCTGTTCTTATTCCAGTTCTGGATTTTTAAAATAATAGTTTCTTCTCTATCTCTCATTTTTAAGCTTGTTTATTTCCCCATTTCAGGATTTTTGGTGATTCCTTGACTGTTTAATCTACTCAACATCCTGCCTCTATTTAATTATACGCGCAAACTTATCAGTATCAGTCTTAAAAGTAAATAAATATATTTTAGAAATATGGAGCTTTGATATACTAATTCAGCTGAAGCTCTTTTTCTGTTGCCGTTGCCTCATTATAACATATTCCAGTCTAGGATTTATGGGCGAGTATTTTTAAAGAAGGATCTGCTTTTTCGGATTTTTTTTTTTCGCGAGAGGTCAAAAGAACAAAAATTCTGATTAAAGAGTACTTGACCTAATTCTACACTTCCCCCTGTTTATGTACATTCGTTGACTTTCATTCACGCAAATTCCCAATCCGCATTAACAGTTTATAAGTTCTCGTGAAATGGAGAATGGATCTGTTGGTACAGTGTTCATTGAAATTAAATAGAGATAATAATGATAACTGAAATAATAATGATCTGGGTAGTCATACTGGTTGTAATGGTAATGAACAAAACAAAAGAAGTGACCAAAAATCAAGATAATGTAGGTAATGATAATAGCAACAGGAATTGTTAATAAATTATGATCAACACTTATCTTATATCATACA
>NC_051406.1:18452661-18452857 GCF_015228065.2 Penaeus monodon
GGTTCATACATAAGAAACAATCACACGCATGACCTTTGGGCGATGTAGATAAATGAACAAAGCAAGAGTACAAAGGGTTAGTGTAGCAAGGAGTCAAGCCTAGAGTTGCAGCAGTCAGCAAAATTTTGCTTTTTGCGTCGCGACTGCATTTGTACGGGTCATGTACAGGACAAACATACGTTTCATTGTTCCAGAA
>NC_051406.1:18454745-18455332 GCF_015228065.2 Penaeus monodon
AAATAATATTCCTTCTCTGCCACTGTACTGGCAACGTGTGTAAATTATAAAGTTGGTCTATACATGTTAGATGGATTTCATATGTGTGATTGCGCTTGTATCCCAATGGCCCTTTCATCCTGTTGCATTAGCTACTACTGCTCGTGACTTAAAATTAAGTCATACGAAGTTCTTGTAGATCTCACATGGAATAATGAGAGAATTTGCCTTAGGAACAGGGAAAACAGTTTTGCTAGTATCTCTGATTTCTAGTTCTACTAATTCATTAATCTTTCGATCTGACACCGTGCCATGGGGTCCGGTGTCGTATGTGTGCGAAATGCCCATTGCCACTTGATTGTTGTGGGCTCAGACTTACATTTGAGTTCCCCCCATCCCCACATCTCCACCTCGATGCCGCTAATACTACCAACGATTTGTGTTTGTCAGCGCTTGATAATTCATACACATAAAGGTTGTATTAGATTGTATAGTTCACCCATCATCATTGGTATCAAAAAACATAAAAATAAGCTTTTTAGTAGCCTCAGCTGGCTCTTTGTTCGCTCATGCACTGATGTCTGCACTCATTGCTTTATGTGAAAGTG
>NC_051406.1:18455384-18455638 GCF_015228065.2 Penaeus monodon
CTGGCTACTGTTCAGCCACGGCTAGTGTAGGCCGACATTCAGCTCACTTGACCATAAGCTGACTAGGTCTGTGAAGCATACAATCACCAACGACTTAGCGTGGTGGCCTCATTCGCGAATTCGTGGCATATCGGCGAAGCTTATTTCAGATTTCGAATTTCAGATTAGATTTTCCGCACAACGATTCGGACAATCCGTGGAGGTAGCGTAGTGCCCGTCGCCCGTTCATTGAGTTTGCATAGCCGTGAATACGA
>NC_051406.1:18455910-18456030 GCF_015228065.2 Penaeus monodon
CCTTATCACTTTCCCAACTTTCTCATTTTTCACCACGGAGAAAGGAGCGAAAGGAAACGATAATGTAGAACAATGCGAGAGGAAGAGAAAAACGAAGACGAAAGAGAATAGAAGTGAAGC
>NC_051406.1:18456129-18456582 GCF_015228065.2 Penaeus monodon
CATACACACATAACCGAAAGAAGATATAAAAGGAAACAAATCAAGAGACAAAAGAAGAGAAATTGAAAGAGAGGAAACTGAAAAGAAGAGAAAGAAAACTGATATCAATTTTTCTAAACTTTCACAAAATTTTATAAAACATAAACTTTGGCGGGAGGTGAACCGTAGCCGGCCAGCCCTTACTCGGCCCGGCCACCATTCGTCAGGGCGCTATCACAGCCCGTGTTAACTCAGGGACCGTCTATCACTGGTCGAGGTGCAACGTTTATCAACACGGGTCGAGGCTTTGTCAACACTGCATGACAACAACATCAACAGCACTCCATCAACACCTCCCCCTCCCCCCATTGCCCGTTGGTCATGCACAGTGCCAATTGACTCCTCAGGAAATGGTGACGCAAGGAACGGGCTCGAACTGATGAAATACGTGTTTATTTCCTTGCAAAATCAGTG
>NC_051406.1:18456720-18456917 GCF_015228065.2 Penaeus monodon
TCCGTGTACCATAACTATGCCTATCTTATCCTAAGCAGATCATCTACACCACGCCAGCGAAGCACTAATTACTAATTATCTCCGAGGAACAAGGTCAGTAAGTCGCCATGTCCCCAAGACTCCGGTTAGGTCAAGTTACTGCTTCTTGCTGCTAAACTTGACACCCAGGACGCTGTGTGCGCGTGTGTGCTGACGCT
>NC_051406.1:18457319-18457387 GCF_015228065.2 Penaeus monodon
TATATTTGAAATTGTGTAGTTTCTGGGAATGTGGTTTAATGTTCATTTTACTCATTCTTAAAAACGAA
>NC_051406.1:18458324-18458508 GCF_015228065.2 Penaeus monodon
TCTAACCCTAACAATCTGACGGAAGATTAGTACAGTAATATAATAATCTAGTACCAATCATCACATGTGTGAAATAACAAAAGTGACTGTTACTGTTTATGGTAATTAAAGATGCATTTCAATTTCCATTATTGTTCCCTCTGGCCACGAACAAATCAACTCCATTTCCCGTCGCAACCGAAGT
>NC_051406.1:18458561-18459237 GCF_015228065.2 Penaeus monodon
GGTACTGACCTCAATTTGCAATTCTCCTCCTCGCCGCTGATGTAGAAATTCCTTCCTTCCTTGAAAGGCGTCGTAAATAACTGCCGCGATGACTGAACCTGGCACTTATAGGTCGCTTACACCAACAATCAAGGGTAGCAATACTGACTCGTCCGTTTTCTTCAATGATCTGTCTGTCTTGAGATGGCGCCAAGAGATCGGTTACAACGCTGCTAATTGTCTCGAGTTGTTACGGCCATCCTAAAGCGATTTAAGTGGCCTATTTATCCACATTACTGGTCATCGCCGCTTCGGATTGGTCGAAAGGATCTTGCAAACCACTGCTGATAACGGTAAAGGCGATTCAGCGTCGCCAGCGGAGCGATTGGGGTAGAAATCCGTCGTTTACACCATTACACTCGATGGCGAGGACGAAATCCAAAATTTAAGCACTGTTGTGTTTTCGGAACATTCTCCATTTTAATTCCCTTTCCACGCTGAAACTCCATGTTTTCTATATCATGTCAGTTTATCGTTTTTCGTTTTATTTTCCACTCTCCTTACTATTCCATCTTAATTTCTTGTCTTTACTTCTCCGTACGGAGATTTAAATATTTTTTCTTTCTTTCTCGCTCCATTTACTGATATATTTGACTTTCCCTGTTTATCATTTCCTCGTCAATTCCTTATTAATCCA
>NC_051406.1:18459309-18459493 GCF_015228065.2 Penaeus monodon
AAACACTTCTTTTTCTGTGCATATTCATAGTGACTGATATTAATGATTTTATTTCAGCTTTTTTGTTTATCTTCTCTGTCTGTTTATACCGTACCTGCGCGGAACAAAGAAAATAAAATCCTGCTATCGGACAGCCTCCCCCCACCCCCTTCCACCCCAGGCGCTTAGCAGGCGCCGGCCGCAA
>NC_051406.1:18459738-18459833 GCF_015228065.2 Penaeus monodon
TGCAGCGCCGACCCGCTTCCTCTCCCCGCCTCAGCAACGTCATAACTTGAGGTGAGAGAGGAACCCGAGTGTCAAATCGGGTTCTGATCCAGACG
>NC_051406.1:18460615-18460779 GCF_015228065.2 Penaeus monodon
ATCTATCATCAGTAACATATGATCCCCAGTACAAAAATTGCCACTGAGAGATCCTCGTGACAGAGAGGTAATAAGAGGAAACAGAAGTAAGTCGGCCATCGGGAAAGAGCAACAGAGGAATAAGGGTAATGAAGAAGAAGATGGTTAAAGCGACAGAAATTAAC
>NC_051406.1:18460800-18460891 GCF_015228065.2 Penaeus monodon
AAAAAATCTTTGTTTTTCCTTCCAGATCTTCGCTGTGAACCTCATCTTAGAAAACGTAAAGGATGAAAAACAAACTAAAATGGAGGAGGCT
>NC_051406.1:18460941-18461117 GCF_015228065.2 Penaeus monodon
AACGGGGATAACGGCGAAGAATTAAAATGCAAATTCGAATTATGATAATGAGTGGTAACGTCAGTGGCACACAGGTTTTACCCCGACTCGAAGGCACCAGTGCAGTTGCCGCCCTACTTCGAGCCCAAACACGACAGGGAGGATAAATTAGATGGAGACGGATAAATGAGCAAGAC
>NC_051406.1:18463296-18463473 GCF_015228065.2 Penaeus monodon
ATCGGGTAGCCCATCAACCAATCAATATTCCACATGTAACAGTTGCGTAGACCTGTTAAACTGGAATGTACCTTGTTCGATCAGTTATATATAAGCCTCATCACAAATATCCTTTGGGTGTCGGATGCATCATGTTCTGTTGTGCAACTTGTAAACATATAATTATATTATAGTAGT
>NC_051406.1:18463762-18465209 GCF_015228065.2 Penaeus monodon
TCTTGAAACATATACTTCAGCCTCACAGACCAAGAAACAAACATACCAGACGAAACAGGACGATGTGGCTACTTTTCTAAACGAGCCGTTAGATCGAACTATCTTCATTCACATCGGGGAAATCCGTGTGACTGGCCGCTAGTGCATTCTCGCTTAATTAATCAACTGCTTAAACAGGTTTATTTTTTGCACCATTAAACACTATCTGTTAATTTCTGATGCTAGAAATGAGGACTCAGACGCCAGAGGTGACGAGGTATATTCGACATTCTCAGTACAGAAAGTTATTTCTTCCTTTACGTTTATTTTTCTGTTTTGTTTTCTGTCTGTCTTTGCTTGTTTCATTCTATTTCTTTTCTGTCTCTGCTCCACTCTCTTTATCCTTCGCGCCTCTCTCGCTATCTATCTATTTATCTATTCATCTTCTCTCGTTCTTCTTAATTTATTGTCAGGTGATGCTGCAACTCATTCACATATCTTAGTTTTACTGATAGCAGAGTTAGATTAGCGGGAAAACAGCAGTCCGAGTATTAACTCTGGCCTTAAGATTCCGCATGGTGCTGCTTCGGTGATGTTCCTTTGATGAACCATGAATACAAATCCGTAGGTTTCGTTACGAACGGAGTGAACCTTGTAGATAATATGTAGTGGTTTGTTAGCGCAACGGCTCCTGTTGCATATGATAGCGTTTTTTATGTGTTCGTAGAACTGTGAGCATTTAAAAAAATCTATAGGCCTGAGTTACCGGGGAAATGGTGGTCACACTCATCTGCTGCCGAACAAAGCGTTTTAATCCATTTTATGCAGTGATACGTTGGGAAGCATAGGGACATAGTGTTGCCTATATTTACCTTTGTTATTTTCTTGAAGGAGGGCAAGATATCGTACCCAGGATAGCTACCTGGACACTTTCTAAACAATATCTTTTACATGTTTGGTGAATGTCAGAATGTCAGATGCCACGGATCTCAGTTTCGGCCAGCAAAGGGAGGAGCCTTCCTCGAAGAACAATAGCTATGTTGTGTACCGAGTCCTGTGTTCTCGTAATAAGCACAAGTTATCCGGCTGAAGATTGACTTACCATCGTTATCCCCAAGAGGCGATGAGTCTTAGATTTCGTTGTTTTCTAAGTAGCTGTGCTATCTTGTTTGTAAATATGTACAGGGTGCATGTCCAATAATCTGCAAGTCCATATGTGTTGTTTATGAGCTAGTGTTGTGGACGGACATTACGTAGCAGAGGCCAAACACCCTGGAGGACGTTCTCTTTGATGGAATCCTCATTAAACCTTTGGTCATTTACAAGTACATTTGTTCCTCGTTAAATCTTTGGCCACTTACAGATACATGCAATCATCATTGATGTTTAGTTGTATATTAGATACAGTTTTACCTCGGAAGTAATACAGAGTTAACAATGAAATCTACAACACTGTCTCCCCCTCTTA
>NC_051406.1:18465236-18465300 GCF_015228065.2 Penaeus monodon
GCGACATCTAAAATTTGTGACAGATCGAGCAGTGCGGGACCATGAACGCGCCAAAACAAATCGA
>NC_051406.1:18465346-18465491 GCF_015228065.2 Penaeus monodon
CGAGGGAAGTATGTAATAAGTTGCCAGTTTGAATAAAAAGATAAGGTTAACCTCGCGTTCGGTTACCTGTGTTTAACAATTTGTTTTGGTTCCAGGGGTTAGGTGTGAAAGGGTACATGACAATCGTTTGCACTTCATTATCTCG
>NC_051406.1:18465711-18466659 GCF_015228065.2 Penaeus monodon
GGAATGAACAAATATTATGCTTCATTATCCGTTCAGTCTAAATTTATGCAAACTGAGGCTGGTGTACCTCTCGGGGTTTCTATTTTTCGGATATGCATTCTTTACAGAAAGACGATGATTATAAGAATATTTAGCCTGATGTTATAGACGCCTCCTTATCCCCTGGTCAAGGCAAAAGGTTTAGGTCACTCGGCTGGTTTATAATTTGTGCCAAAATAATTCAGTATTTTTCCTCCGCAGCTTTTAACAATTACTGAAAACCCTCGTTTAAAATTCATGGGTCGGGACGAGCACCCACACACTATGTGGTTAAACTCTCTCATTTTCGGAGATTTCTGTGAAAAGTTATGAAATGCATTTGCGATGCGAGAGAAGGTGAGACCATCCTTTAGTTATGCAACATCGTCCCCCCCCCAGCCCCCTCTTATTAGCATTGCAAATGAACGTGTGCAACTTTGCTTCGGGGGAACACTGTGAAGGCCAAAAAGCGTAGGTCTTGTGTCTTCTATGCTGAACTTATGGTCAGATGGGCGCCTTCCTTTTCCTAGAGGACGAATTTAAGGGGCGTTTTCTTACATTTTTGTTCTCTGCCCATGCGCTCTGGATGGCATTCGTACAGCCTGTTTGTCGATCTGCCTTAATATCTATCTATCCATTTATATATATAAGCCTTTCTCTCAGAAATAAAGACTTCATATATATCTATTTATATTCATATATCCATCAACCTACCAACTCATCCATATCTGTCAATATATCTATCCACCATTCTAATATTGTCTAATGCATCTTCCTATTAATGTACCTATGTGTCTGTCAGCTAGCCCATCAATGTCTCTCTATCCAAAAATGGCGTAATAATCTCATATAATCCCCGCCAAAACTTCCATTCTCATATTCAGACGATGGGGATAATGACGTTAGGTTACGTGAAATACGGCTTATTAG
>NC_051406.1:18466678-18467361 GCF_015228065.2 Penaeus monodon
TCAGGGATATGTAAAATTTGCGATGAGACTGGAACTAATTCGAAGGAAATTAGCACCGACAAGATAGGATGCTTGTTGCGATCATCTCTAAATAGTTGTGGTTATCTCGTCGTGGTTGCGACTGTCCTATTTTGGTAGGGACTATCCCCTTATGGTTGTGACTATTTTCTAATGGAAATGACTATCCTCTGATGGTTGTGACTATCCTCTGATGGTAGTGACTATCCCCTAATGGCAGTGACTATCCCCTAATGGTTGTGACTATCCCCTAATGGTTGTGACTATCCTCTGATGGTTGTGACTATCATCTCATCTCATCATGGTAGTGACAATATCGTGAGTGATTCAATCGTGGTACGGCAATTAATGGGTGAGAAAAAAAAAAAAAAAGCTGACAGAAATAAAGTATAATGAATGAAATCCGAATATTCTGACTCCAACGAGGCATAAAAGAAAAAAAAAAGGGGAAAGTCAGAAAAAAAAGGAACAAAATTACTTTTACCAAAATAGCAACTTGCTCTAGGAATCTGAGTTTTATAATGGATTGTTGCAGTTTTAGATTTTCATGAGAAACCGGACAGAAAAAAACGGAGAGAAAAACTCCCACTGTTCGTTGTACAGAATAGCAAAAGTGCTTTAGCAAGGACGTAAAAACTCCTTCTCGAGTGCCTTCACTATCAGTG
>NC_051406.1:18468633-18468699 GCF_015228065.2 Penaeus monodon
TAATAAATCAACAATAACACATCATATAACAACATACATCTTTTTCTTTCTTTTCTTTTTTATGTA
>NC_051406.1:18468983-18469049 GCF_015228065.2 Penaeus monodon
CACACAATCGTATTATTGTTTCTTGTGTGTGTTAGCTAATTTACAATGTGTGTTGTGTTGTAGTTG
>NC_051406.1:18471333-18473015 GCF_015228065.2 Penaeus monodon
TCCTTCCTTCCTCTTAACAAACAACCTACTCCTCTGTGAGAAAATTAATGCGTTAGAGCAGAAGCAATTTGCTGGTACTGAGAAGAAACCTGCTTGTCATGCCTCTTAAGTTACATGCATCTCCGAGAATAGCTCGCTCTTGAAGGCATTGCAGGAACTTGCAGGCAACTTTCCCTAGGGAGCGTGAAGACAGGAATCATAACACGCAGGCTTGCGTACCCAACTCGGACCCCAAACGCTGAGGGAGGCGAGCAGCTCTCGCTCTCAGGTGATGTAAGTTTGCACACCTATTAGGGGAGGGGGGGTTCCTCAGATATAAATGTGTTATCTTAGACTGTGAGTATTCCTGAATAGACAAATGGATACAGTCTTCATTTATCCGTCTCCTTTTTCATTACCTCCATCACTCTTGTCTTTCTCTATCTCTGCAGTGTTTGTTTGTTAGAGATCAAGGGATGGAAACTCTTGAGCTTGTAGTAGAATACAGGGGTGGTTAAACGTTAATAGCTTCGCTCGTAGTGTGTAGATTGAGTTAACTCAGAGCTTTGTTTGGCCCCGCCTCAAAGGGGCGCTAGGGCCTGGCATCGGTGCCGTCTCGAGAGCGTGTGTCGACCAGACCTGCCCCAAGGGTGAGTGTCTATTCTCTTGTCGGTGCCGTATTTGGCTTGACTTCCAGCACAGGACCTCTGGGAAGGGGCGCTCTGAAGCAGGCGAGTGTGGGGACTAATGTAGTGAACAACAGGCACCAAGGGCAAGCATATTATCACGGGGGCTATGCATGTTTGCCAGTATATCCCAAGGGCAGGTAGACTCGTTGCAAAGCTGCGAAACAGCTGGTCCCCAGATATAAACATTGGGGTATGATGAGGATGAACGAGCGTTATGTGGAGGCGCTGAAGATAGCAGAGGGCACGCTGCTTATGCCGTGGGGTAAGTGAGTAGGGCCAATGAGTTAATGTGCAAGACGCATGCATTACAGCAAAGTGGGTAACGTAGTAGGAGGTGATGCGCCAAAAGAAGGAATGTGTGCTGTAACAGGAGGTGGAATAGGCGACACAGCAAAGGTTCAGTGGGAGGCGAGATTTCAGACACCTAGGCACCATCTACGACAGTCTAAGTGACAGAAAAGGCGGCGAAGGGGACGTTAAAAAAGGGGCAAAGGCAAACAAAGCAGACGAGCGGGAAAACAAGCAGCCAAGAAAATGCAGATGAGTTTGGGGAAGTAGACTACTAGCGATGATACACCGGCAGTAAGGCAGATTGTGGAAGACAATGACTGAAATCTAATGCCCTTCAAATTCAGATAACCTTCCGAACCTCGCACCATTGGCAGGACTCGAATCCGTGCTTTTCGATTCTCTTGGTCCTCTGTCACGCCCGTTATGACTGTGTGAAATAAAAATAAAACGTACTGCTTATATTAAGGAAACTTTTATCACTTTCACAGCAGACTTCATGGCTCTTTCTACCCACAGGCAGTCATCCCACAGTTGGAAAAAAAATCTTGACGTCCTCTTTACGAGATCATCATGAACTTGACGATTTTCCCTTGAGTCTTTCCTCATCAGGATGCCGCGAGACACTAAAGACCACAGAGTTACGGGCGTCGTCAGACTACCGGCTTCGTCATGACAAGGACTCCGCCCTCAGCTGGTAAAAGTAGCGTGATGAAGCAAAATAAT
>NC_051406.1:18473504-18474928 GCF_015228065.2 Penaeus monodon
AATAATTTAAACCAATAACCGACATGCACGTTATGAAAAAGTGTACCTATATACATCAAAACACATTCTCTAGATCGTTATATCTAATAACTAAGTACTATAATGATGTTCATTATCATTGAGTTATGATTCTTATAAATGTTTTGAAACGTATTGTTAGTTTTCAAGTCCATAATACATATTATGGTGTAAAGTTTGGTAACAATTTGCAATCAGTTTACTAAACTTCACATTAATAAGTAAACAACCTTACAAACAATAAATGAATATATATTAATATACACTAGCGTCTTCTAACAAACTACTTAGTATTCACGCACACATAAGAACTAAACCCGGAAAAAACTGTTTTACTGCCTAGACTAGCATGTGCTAAGAGTAACAATAAACTAAGCAGACCAGACTACGTATTGATAAACGAACTACCAATAAACAATCAATTTTGTTATCTAGGATGCACGCTGAAAAGGCAGTGGGCTACTGATAAGAAAATTATTAAAATACTAGGCTATATATCACTGGAAACAAATGCACCTGCATAATCATACTGGTAGAAAAAGTGTTAGTTACACAAAAGAAGTGTTGTTTTGGCCTGTTGTACCTATTGCTACATTGTACCAAAATATACTATAGATCTTATCTCATATTGCCCGTCATGTGCCCCCATGGCTGACGAAAAGAATTATATTTGGGAAAACAAGGCAGATTAGTTTAAAGAAGCGTATGATGAGAATGATGGCCAATAAACGGTTTTGTGTACTCTCATCCCCTCATCCACTTCCGAGACACCACCACCGCCATCACTATTACAAATATTAATGCAAGACATGTAAAAAAATATCAGAAGAAATATTAACGAAATAGAAGAATATTTACCGAAAATGCACTCAATTTGGGTAGCAGTTGAAGATGAAAGGAGCAGCATCAAGGTTTCAAAATCTTGCACTGCCGCTCAGGTTTCCTGAAGGCCTTTTGGAAGAAATTCTGATCAGTTAAATGTAGCTCACATACCCTAGCCTGGTCTGGGCTCCACCCTATGCCATGGCGTTTCAGGGTAGCGATCCACCGCCTCATATTTCTGCTCTGTCATGATCAGGAAAAGCGAAAGGAAGGGAAAAGACTGACAGTTGGCTGCAGTACACTTCGGCATGTTGAAAAGTCCAAAACAGCATTTTTAATAAACCTTTGTCAAAGAAATGTAATTTAATTTGGTATGAGAGTGTAGAATAGGTTATAGGTTATAATTTGTTATATCACAGCAATGAAAACTGCACACAGAACAAATACAAAGAAAGCAGACTTACAAAGACGAATATGCTAGGGCATAGTGCGCAGCTTGCATATCCCTTGACCGTCGAGAAAGCACGCCTCGACGCTCGGGTCAATATGAACACACTGCAATCTCAAAACACAGTACCATCAGA
>NC_051406.1:18474978-18476877 GCF_015228065.2 Penaeus monodon
TGTATATAAGTACAGTTATAAACCATGAATAACTTACGATAATAAGGCAAAAAGATACCACGAAGGGAAATAAATGCAGATTTGATATAAGATCATAAAATTGAAATACCATAATAAGACAATAAGATTAACAATATAAAAAGATAATATAGATAATAATGTATTAAGATGGCAGTTTACAAGACACTGCGTTGTTAACATATGATAAACATGTTTTTATTTCGTATGACTACCTAAGTATGGGAGAGATTATTAGGCAGTTATTACATAAAGGCTGGAGTGAGCAGACTTTATAACAAAAAAAAAAAAAAACTCTTGAAATATAACGAGAGAATCAGATCTTGAAATATAACGAAAAAATTTTGTTCACTTTGAAACGTGCCTCATGAAAAAAAAATAGAGCAACATCACGGCAATGTTTGTTTTTGTTCGTCACAAAAATGGTTGTGCAGTAGGTGGAGGCAGTAATAAGCTAGATCATACTTTGTGGGGTGAGTTACTCAGTGAGTCGCTTCTGCCGGGCTAAGTGCGTTCAACCTGGAACCTTTGTATTGATATATATGGTATGAAGGTATATAGCCTCTACAAAAGGATTCTTTTCAATTGCAATAGTTCCTTTTCCGAATGACAAGCGATATGCTTGCATTATCCTTTCAGGAAATGTTTGCGTAAAGCTATTCAACAATATCGTGTTGACTCTTACATAGAAAAGGAAACGCGTCAGTCCTTGGTATGCTACCAAATGGGCACATCAAAAGTCAGACAGTGGTAACGTTTGGAATATTATTTAGAAACCTTGATTCATCTGCAGATAGAGAAGTTCTAACTTCAAGTGGCCATCATCACTCATGTTTGTTAGGAATAGCTCCCGGATCCGATCTGGAATTTTTTGCAATCCTTGGGAGAGAAATGCGCCATGTAGGTTTTAAGGCGTGGAAGAAAGTCGTTGGCATCTATCAACTACATGCCCCCTCCCCACCTCTTCGCCAAGTACAGTAAACAATCTCTGGTTTAAAGGACGGCCTCATATGAAATTTACAACTTGCACACAAATCGACCAAATTTTCTCGAGGCGGTAACGGCCTTCATACCAAGGCACGGCGATTGAAAGCACAGCGCATCTCTAAGACGTCTGTCACCTTCGCCTATAGTGTACACCCATGCACCAAAGGCTGACCCTGCTCCAATCATGGCTGGGACACAATCTTTGCTGACCAACCCTCTAGCCTGTTTAGCCGTCTCCCAAAAAATCGCCCAATATTTGAAGTACATTCTGTGCCTTGGTTGTTGATTGCAAGCTTTTGCAGGAGAACTTGTCTTTGATTTCGTACACGATCAGATGCGTTAAGTCGGAAGCATTGGTCGACTCATCGAATTGAAGGCCTGACTTTCATCTCTTGAATAACTTGGTTTCAGATGTCTTTGCTCATATCTGCAACTCGTCCTACACTGACATCATTCGACAGAGGCTCTTCTTTAATCTCCTTCGCGGCATCTGGACCCAAAACCAGTTCGACCAAGGCTTGATCTGACTTTCTTGGACAGTGCAGTCTTTTTACTGTAGAAGAGATTTTCGCATTGGTTTAATGCCAACTAGTATACCTCTGATATCGTGCTCTCTCGGTCTGCAACATGTCAATCGTTTGTTCTTTTTCTATTGGGTATTTTGCAAAGAATGAAGCTGCATGTCATATATTGCGCTCTGCTGCTTGAGGTATTTGTCACTCTGATTACGTCATTTTTGGCAGTGCGAAATCATGATACATACTGTACCTGGAAGCTAAGACGTACTATTATTGTACGTCTAAGCTTAAGCTGTCACAGTATTATAAAAAAACTGACACGCAGAATATACGTAAAGTCGTTGCCTTTAGTTAGTGTTCTGATTTATATCAAGAA
>NC_051406.1:18476992-18477146 GCF_015228065.2 Penaeus monodon
AAAATATAATACCTCCGTGAGAAAACAGGCAGAGGTGAGAAAATGATATACTGATATACCTTTTAATAGATAAACAATGGGTGACGGCTAGCCTTTTTCAACTGCGAGTCTGCAATTGTGGGGCGACAAAGTTGCGGGGCGATTAATGCTGATA
>NC_051406.1:18481697-18481839 GCF_015228065.2 Penaeus monodon
AATGTTATATGACTATCCCCTAAGATGCTAGATATTCTGAACGTTGTATGTAGTCTTTCAGACACTTATTGGTATATAGAAATGGGTATATGTTTGAACCCTTTTAAATCTATCATATCTTATTTTAATTTTTTATTATTAT
>NC_051406.1:18481963-18482731 GCF_015228065.2 Penaeus monodon
CGAAGGGACCTCCCCTCAAGACGTGACAACTAGAATGAAGCTTTATTGTTCCAGGCGAAAACGACATCACTATTTCTGCATCCATCTCCTCACAAGCGAGCCGATGTCGTCAGTGAGTGGCACTTGGGTACGATTCCAGACTGAATCGAACTGCTTGAATAAACGCATTTGCAAGTCTCAGAATCCATTAAGACCTTCAGCGAGGGTGTTGCTTTCAGTCGCATATTTCCACATGCAAGGCAAATCCCCGCAGTTTTCCATTACGACTTGGAGCAGGGTACGGAAAGGGTCTTTTGTGCTTGTGCTTGCTCGCTTGTTATGCACTGTGTGTGTCTTAATGATAACGGCGGCGCGACCTTGTATCGACTTAGGGTGTCTAGGAAAGGCGGCGCGGGGAATCGAGCGGTTATCAGCCCAATAGAGATGGCGGGTGGGTGTTAGCGGCCGTTCAGAAAAGGCTGGAAAGGCTCTCGTCTCCTCGGGTATTATGATAGGGCCGCGTCAATGCCTTCAAGCATTTCCACCTCCCACGTAAAATTTATATTGCTATCCGTCTCTGCTTGCATTTTCCTGTCTGTTTTTCTTCTTTGCCTTTTTAAAAAAGTAATTCAACTGAATGCGTTTATCTCTTAATAACTAGATCCTGTAACGACTGGACCCTTATTGGAAACGACCATTAATCTCATAGTGAATATCCGTTTGACGTTGTTTGTTATCCATGGGGTAAAGAACATGTTTACAATTTGCCCATCTACCGTCGAAACGTGG
>NC_051406.1:18486152-18486493 GCF_015228065.2 Penaeus monodon
TATGTCACTGATTTCCTCGGGACGATAGCAACTCTTATCTTACGAAAGTTAAGTAAGTAGGTCGCACCAGTGTTATGTCAAACGTCCGTGGAGAAGCCCAACTCCGATTTCATGAATGCAGTCTAACAGAGCAAACATGCGTACGGTTTATATGATGCGGGATTATCACATGGCTAATTCATCATCTTTATCTACATGGTATATTAATCAAAGGGAGGCAGTTATTCATTAGCGTTTCTCGATGTTCGAAGTGATTTGTAGGTGGCGAGCAGAAAAAAATAACGACAGGTAAAGAGAAGAATCCTAGAAAAAAAGTTCTTCTTATGTGTCTTCTTTTGCGT
>NC_051406.1:18487252-18488877 GCF_015228065.2 Penaeus monodon
TAGAGAAAACATTGCTATTTAAGAACATTTTTGTGCAGTTCCACACAATGAATCACATCAGTTAAATGAGTAGCATTGACAGACTTTAATAAGACCATTGGAAAGCTGTAATCATAGGATTAAAAGCGCGACACACAAAGGCGAACATCACCGTAAGAATAATGACCATACTTCTAAGAAAACATACAGGTCCATAACCTGTCCTTAGAAACAGACGCAGAAGATGCCACTTTTTGTTTTGTTGTGTTGTCAGGTCCACTTTGTTACCAGGTCCAGAGCACGACCTAAAACTGCAACCACTCTTTAACTGGTAATATTTGATTCGTGTGTCTCTTCTTGAACGCTGTCTTCTTGGTGTTTATGTCTGCAACATTATTCTCAATAGTTCACAAATACTTCCGTAAATAAACGCTGGGAGTTCTAAGAAAACAAATACAGATAAAAAGCGGTGTGGAGTTAGTAAACAAAAAATCCTATTGCAACGGTTGGCATCGGAGTGTAGAATGACGAGTACTCGTTAGGTCGCAAGATTGGGGGGAGGGGGAGTAGAACTAAGGGTCGTGGAGGAGAAAGAGCGGCGGGAGGTAAGCGGGGTGATACTGATGTTAACTGTACATGTTGGTGGCGCCGAACTGACGCCTCAAACACCTGGGGAAAGTCAGGTTGATGAGCCAACTAACGCGACCTGTCTGGCGCCGTCTGCCCCTCCCCGCCCTTCTCACCCTGCTCCGGCGGCCCGCTTGGTCTGACGCCTGGCGCCCGTTTGATCCTACTTACCTGATTCCCTTGCCTAGCTGATCCGCTACCTGGTCACTCGCCCCCGTCCCTTCCACCTGCTGCTCGACCTTTATAAGCTATCGAACGGCCATCAATCTGCTTGCTTGCAATTGTTAGAATTATGATTTTTACACGTGTTTTGCCCGCGCCATACACCCGCTTGGTTCCGCATAAGTTAATCTACGAACCGCTTCCATTCCATCTGCATGCCTCTTATATTTCCCAGGACGACTAATCATTAATTAGCATCTTCATACATTTACATCCATCCTATCGTCCGAAAAGATTTCATAAACATACATCAGTGACAGTCACATCTACAAGATATAGATAATTTAGAATATGCTGGAATCCAGCAAGCAACGAAATTGCTGCAGTGTTTCGATGTAAAGAAGTAAGAAACTGCTAATATCCTGCAAGCCATAAATTGTCACGGCCTTAGGATATAAATGGTAATATCCTGGAACGTAAAGGAATCCCAGCAGGCGAGGAGGCAAGGCAGACGCCGCGAGTCGGCCCAGCAGCCTCGAGAGAAGGCGCGCCGCTCCGCGAAGAGAGGAAAAGAATGACAGGAACCCCCGTGGCGTCGAGCTGGTCCACTCCTGCGCAGGAACTGACACGCTGCCTAGACGTCACGTGGCATCCCCGTGGCACTTGCCTGCTGAGGCGGCGTAGCGGTATGGCAGGGGTCGTGGGCGCCGCTGGGCTGCAGGAAGCGACCCATGTCGCTCGCGGTCCACCCTCGGCGCGCCCACCCGTCGGGGAACCTTCAGGAAGCCTTGGCCGGCCCGACTAACGGATGCAGCTCCCTCTTCACCAGACACAGTGAACTGAACACTTCCTGACTT
>NC_051406.1:18489800-18490126 GCF_015228065.2 Penaeus monodon
TGTATATGGGATAACATTATGTCCTTATGTAACTTATGTTTATGGAGAACACAACCTTGCATATGCATTATTTAAGAATACTTCATGTTTATGTATTTCTAGGATCTATGACACGATACTTTCTTACTAATTCACGATAGCTGGGCAGCGAATACGATACTCTGCCCGACGTTCTCTCTGGCGCTGGAGATCGTGTGCTCAATACTGGCTGCTGTCTCCCGAATGTAATGTTCCTGAAAAGACGTATAAGAACCTATAGAGATTTATTTCGTGTTTCACTCAACCCTGAAGAATTGCACACATTTGACACGAAACGAACATATACG
>NC_051406.1:18490772-18490848 GCF_015228065.2 Penaeus monodon
TGAACTTTAAGAAATAAAATTGCGACAGATTTTTTTGTTTTTTCTTTTTGAGAAAGAGGGGGAGAGGGAGAAGGGA
>NC_051406.1:18492617-18492906 GCF_015228065.2 Penaeus monodon
TCGTATTTTCATTCCTCTCTATTGTGTCGGTGTTTCATCATAGCGGAAGCTCGTCTGAATGAACCTCTGGAGTGTGCATTCACGTCTTGCGCAATTCCGTGAACGCGGCCTTCCAGTGACAGCCATCCCTTGCATTCCTCATTTTTCTTGCTTTTCCTTCTGATTATTTTATAGGATTTTTGTCTATCTAATCAGCATCCATTTGCAATACATGTCCCTCGAAATCGCGTTTGAGTTCTTTTATTTCCTGATTTGCTCTATTATCTCGGCTGCTTCGCCTTTTCCAATA
>NC_051406.1:18492985-18493073 GCF_015228065.2 Penaeus monodon
GTTCGTATGCCTGAAATACTTTACTTACTTTACTTACAACTACGTCTATATAGATTTACAATTCAATAAATAGCACTCGAAACTATTT
>NC_051406.1:18494447-18495049 GCF_015228065.2 Penaeus monodon
TATGTTCCTATCATGGCAGTGCTTCATATTATGTGTGGATACGTTATTGAGATTTAATTTTTTGTACAAACTCCCGCTTTTGGTCTTAGTCATCCCTTATCTCTCAGTTTAAAATATCTATTTACCTAACTTCAAATTTTCCAGAAATATACCCAAAGTTCGACCTTAACTTTACTCCAAAATTCAACTCATTGACCATTTTTTTAGCCTTAATCAACTCTTTATCACAGATCTGCACATCTACTCATCTGCCACCAACATCTAACAATGTGATCCCTGGTTCATGGTCCGTCAATTTAAAGCATGGTTAAATGGAAACTATTTCATATTGTAGTCTTGAAGTTGATTAAGTAACCAGTCAAGGCAATCGAAAAGGAATAATGTTGGCATTACTGAAAACATCTTTGGATTACAAGCATTACCACATCGTTGCCTTTACATATATGTCTTTGTAGAAATTTTAATCTGATTGCTGCTACTAACTAGCTATGGGGAAAACACTTGGAATGCTTTAATACACATTTAAATAGTGTTCTAAATTTTACCAACTGCAGTTACCTTCCTTGCTTTCTCTTCTTTAGCCCAAGATGCAGGCTATCAAG
>NC_051406.1:18495723-18495958 GCF_015228065.2 Penaeus monodon
ATGAACGGAAGTAGTTGTATCATGTTGTAATATAAAATCTCACACGTGCGTGTCATAACTTTGTTTTTTGGGTTTATTCTATCAGTATATACTGAGTTCAGCTTATTTACTATTCGCCACTTAATAGTTGATAATTAATTTTGGGAAAGATAAAACTATAGCATTAGCAAAATAAAATAACAATAATGTGATTGCAAACGAAATGCGGCAAAATCTACCCCAAGACTTTTGCAAA
>NC_051406.1:18496903-18497046 GCF_015228065.2 Penaeus monodon
CAGGGCCGGATTAAGGGGGGGCCCTAAGGGGCCCGGGCCCAGGGCCACCCACCAAGAGGGGGCCTCCGAACTATAATGTATTGACAGTTGGTGTAAAAACTGACAAATATGATGTAAATTTTCTTTTTAATTATTTTTCTGTA
>NC_051406.1:18502112-18502496 GCF_015228065.2 Penaeus monodon
CTGCCAGCCACCGTCTTGCACAACCCGCTGGTCGCAGGGACAACAGAAGCATCCGGCGCAGGAGACAGGAGCGATGAGGAAAATGCCTTTCGAGAGAGGGAGGCAGAGGTGTGGCCGGCGGGGGTGGGAAGGGGTGTGAGGAAGGGGTGGGTGTAGGCAGGGCAATGGGGGTGGGGCTGGATGGAAGGGTTTTATAGTCAAGGCTTTTGTTGATAGCAAAGACAATTGCATACTGATGCGAGTCTAGTCGCGCGGAGATATGCAGGCTGGGGCGTCGGGTACTTACCGTCTGGCCGGCCCATCTACCTGGCTCTGGATCTCCGTCTGGCCCGCCGGCCGACCGGCTTCCCTCGGGCCCCTTGCTGCGCTGGCTTTGATTGGCTT
>NC_051406.1:18503027-18503271 GCF_015228065.2 Penaeus monodon
GTTGACGCAAGAGGCGACAGGTCGAACTCAACCCACACACACGGCCTCATCTCTCGCAGATTCTTCTGGCGAGACTTGTGTACATTCTCGTAGACGCACACATGTGTAGTATCCTGGTCAGATAAGAATGGCATTCTTTTCTTCATCTTACACATTAAATTACAAGTAATGTGAACAGTAGTTTAGAAGCACAATAAACACTGAAGTCACAAGAGTCTGTTATTGTAAAGCCTAAATCATTATT
>NC_051406.1:18506068-18506158 GCF_015228065.2 Penaeus monodon
TTTATTAAAATATTACGGCTAGAGGGTTGCGATTCCTGAGGTTGCGATGCCCCTGTCTGTCGAGGATGTACAGTCAAAAAAAAAAAAAAA
>NC_051406.1:18506305-18507135 GCF_015228065.2 Penaeus monodon
CTGCCGTAATATCTCTAAAGCAGCTTGTTAATCACAAACGACCGCACCACCTCCTTTAGACTTCATATTATCAGGGTCAAGAACGTAACAGGCACATCTGTGGCTAGTGGAACTTGACCAGTTACTGATGCTTCTTTTGCCTGTTCTTTAAATCCTAAAAGCTGATTAATTCGCTCTCTGCTCAGATTTACAAAGCCATGTGAATGCACATTTCTCACAGTCCCTGAGAGCGTGTTTCGATGCGTGCGGACACTAATTTTCGAATCATAAAGATCATAGGCTTCTACGTGAGAGGAGATATGAGTTTTAATCACAGGTATCAGCTGAGGAGGTGGGCGGGTGGGCGGTCAGCAAAATCTTCTTTAGTCATGAGCAAAAACTTCTTCAGTCATAAGCATGCGTAGCTCAATCATGCTCATTATTGTTTAATTCCTAGAGTAATGATATCATCTCCATCCTCGTTATCACTGTTGCAGATATTTTCTTGCTATTGTTATTAGATTGTTTGCTACAGTTGGATACATTAGTAAGAGATTGATATGGATAATAATAATTGCCCAAAAGGGGAATACAGATGAGGAACGAGACTGAAAACAAAAGAAGTAGAGAATTAATAGAAAAGCAAGATATTTCTCAAGCATTCTCATCACCACAAAAGTCTTAGCAAGGTGCCCTCCCCCGGCCCTCCTCCCCCCTCACCTGTGCCGGCATCGTCATGGCGATGAGAAAGTCACCTTGATGACGTCACGAGGTACCTGGACCTGCTGATCTTCCAGCTGATTGTGACCTACGCAGGACTCAGCGGTATTATGGCGCTCCGGGGCCAGGCG
>NC_051406.1:18507332-18507665 GCF_015228065.2 Penaeus monodon
TCAATCTTTTGTGTTATTTATTATGAAGTCTGTATTCCGCGATCTATCTTCTTTCCACAGTAACTACTTCTAATCGCTAATATATTTTCATCATCTTCATTATCTCTCCGTCATTATCTTTCGCGCCATCTCTTTCTTTCCTTTATCATTTTATCTGTCTTCCCCTGACCTTGGCCTTCCTGGGTATCGCTTTTAACTCGAACCCGTCAATTATCGCGTCAGTCGATGGAAAAAAAAGGTTTTAGCTCTCTCGTCAGCTTTTGTGGTGATGAGTCGCAGATGGAGCCTCACTCTGTGCATTAATATAAGAAAGTTTGTTGTCAAAATGGAGAA
>NC_051406.1:18508087-18508300 GCF_015228065.2 Penaeus monodon
GGGCAGCAGCATCTAAACTGTGTGAATTCACCTTCAGAGGTTAAATGGCCAGATTCGGGTCCTGTGTGGTTCACGTGTGTTCCTGTTGCTAAGGTGTTTCTCCTTAACTTCTGCAGAACCGCCACACGTGCACCCAAGGAAAGCGGATCTTGGTGTGCGTACGTGCGTGTCACATAATGAAATTAAGAACACTTTATACTGCCCGAGTGATCA
>NC_051406.1:18508482-18508932 GCF_015228065.2 Penaeus monodon
AAATCTCGATTTACTCTCTACTGATAGTGTTAACAGCTTGTTAGCATATCAAAGGATTTGACACCCCTTCCCCCCTTCACTGAAGACACCCTTGCTATACTAATGGAATATACGTCACAGACACCAAGAATGGATTTTACACATATTTATTATTATCATCCACTATGTTTGATGGGTAGTGTTAAGCTTTATGGTGAAATCTGAGCCCAGGATAGAACAGCTGTGGGGTAATTTAACATGTCACTGACACCTTATATCAATAAACAGTGAAACCAATCAATACCACAGCGGTAATCACTCCCAGAAGCAATGCCAAAAACATCAACAGCACAACACACTAACGCACAGTCATGGTCTTCGCTTAACAAAACCTGTTTCTCACTTCAGTTCCTTGTAGCATCCAGAAGCTTCGGAGGTGCATTCTCAAGTGCAGTTTGTATCTATAAGGGT
>NC_051406.1:18511427-18512732 GCF_015228065.2 Penaeus monodon
ATTGTATTTGTCAAAGGTAAGTTAATGACAATATGATAGCAGTATTGCAAGTCTTCCAGCACAGTAAAATGCTCTACTGCCTTGCTAAATGTGACTGTGCAATCGTATGTGACAGACACTTGCCACACTCCTGTCTGGCCTACTTCCCTTACCAGTTACTGATGACAAACTCCCTTCTAGGTATTGACAGTGACAGGTGGGCGAGTTAGAGAGATGGCAGAGGCATGTGAAGCTATATAAGTCGAATGTCATTGTGAGTTATCTTAAAAACATACAAACAAGCAATGCAAAAGAAATACATGTAGAACAAGTGAACAACCGTGTGAGAATGGGGGAATATGAGAATTAGTGTATTTGTATATAAAGTCCATAGTTTTTTCCTGCTTCCCCCAAAACTGTATACACAATAAATAAAAGAAAATCCCACAGCATTCTCTCACAAGTCTTTTCACCCAAGCCTACCCCCTCCCTTCCCTTTGCTCTTTCGTAACGACACAAAACAAACAAAAGAAAATCTTTGTCCCACCTCCCCCTCTCTCTCCTTCGTCTCGCGTTGACGCTATCAGTCTCAGGCCACCAACCTCCCTACTTTCTGTCTGCAACTTGAGCAAAATGTTGGTTAGCACCCTTTCATGTCCCCCTTAACCCTGCTCCCTTATCTCTGCCCGTTCCTCCTACCGAACCTGCTTTCTTCCCTGCTGTATTGCCATTTCTTTTTTCTTATCCTATACTGTAACCCTTTCAATATCCATCCAAACTTTCTCAGATTTTACCCATTTCGATCTACTCCCTCTTGCTCTCTCGATTACTCCTCCACTACTCAATTCACAAGAATCAAAAGAATAAAAAAAAAATCTAGAGCAACGGAAGGGAAAGCGAAGACAATATAAAATCAGTCGCCCTATGATAATTCCGGGAAGAGAAGCAAGATGGAAAACAATCACACCTACTCGCTTGACAGCTTCCAGTCAGCGGAGGGGAGGCTGGTATTTCCCAGCTTAGATGTTTGTACACAATTAGTAGTGTGCTTACGCTTGTCTGAATGTGCAATTAGATATTAGTGCTTTTGCGTTTGTGTGTGCTTGTCAGTGTCTAAGTTTTATATGTTTATACAGACACACACATTAATCATTATATCTTAGGGCTTTTATGTTTTTGAGGTCAATAAGTTGTTTGCGCGTGTTTTCTGAGTAGACTCCTTCGATTGATTTTATCTCACTTGAGCTACTTATCTTGAGCCACTTATACTAAATGTCCACCTTTTTAACTGTTACTTTATTTCTTGTATCTGTGTTTCATGTGGGA
>NC_051406.1:18513131-18513822 GCF_015228065.2 Penaeus monodon
GGTATTCTTCAGCCGTTGACATTTGCATATCTGTACATCTGTGGTTACTTATCTATACCTTTTTTGCCGCAAAATTCACACCTGGTCATTAAAAATGCTCAACTGTGGAAGCAAAGGTACCTTTCTTCAAAATCCAAGGGCGGCGTGAAGACTGCACTTACCGCCTTCTACCTCCATAGCATCGCCCCTTCATCATACCATATGGTACCCGGGATATACCTCCGTTCTCTTTCCCAATAATGCACCCATAACCGGGCAATTTTCACTGCGGATATGGTGTGCCCTGGGCGGTGCAGGTGGCACTAGAAAGGGCAAACTAGGCAAAAAGGCCACTGCAGGTACGAGCTCGGCGCCTGGCCACCCATAGATCGGGCGTGATGAGGCGGACGGCACTGCGAAACGGCTCCTTTGAAGCCAACGATTCGCCGCGCCTTTAATTTCCTCTCGTTTCTTTCGACCCGTAATGCTTCGCGCGATGCCGTTGCGCAACTCTTCCTGTCTCGTCTCCGTCATCATCATCATCAATCTCCCTCGCCCTTCCAACGCTGCGGCCCGTGGACATGTACTCAGTAACCTGGCGGCGCCGCATCAGTATCCTAGACGCCGCTCGCAGGTGCGCCAAGCTGAAGCTTTGGCCGCGAGAGACTGGTCGGTCCGTCTCCTGCGGTTCTGTGGGATTCCACGGATACAG
>NC_051406.1:18517708-18518859 GCF_015228065.2 Penaeus monodon
GGTACTAGATAAGGAGATACATAGATTTAGTTAAATTGTTGAAATAGTGCGTTTTTAAAAGAAAATCACACTCCGATGTTATAATTTCATACTTTAGTGGGATTTTGATCACTAGAATAATTTGCCGCAGATGTACCTGGAAGAACTATCAGTTTCGTTCATTTCCAGACTGTAGAATATATGATGTCTCTGAAGAGGGCTTGAACAGAGACGTTGTATGGGCAATTCTTGCTTTAGAAGATTACAGACACCATCAATAGATTCAGTAAAGTATAGAGACACGGAAGTCTCTCTTGACATACCTGCTAGTCATTCCAATATTTCCTCTTGCAAAGCCTTTCTTGGCAAGCTACTCAATGCAATGAAAGAACTAGATATCATCCAGTTCAACAAGAGTGTGCACAGTTAGCTTTTAGTTTATGGAAATATAAAGATATCTACTGCAATACAAACTCCCCTGAAGAGTGAATTCCATCAAACAATCCGCCACAATATTCCATGTTTATAAAGGATATCTTGTTTGGTTGGTAATTTTATGGTCCCATTAGGTACGTGGATAAAGAGGTTGATGGTGGACATTACAACAAACTTAAGATTCATTAGAAAACTTAACTTGTAGTGCGCTTAGTTCCGTGGAGAGAAATGGAACAATGCTTCATTAATTCACATTAATAATTGTGATCAGAGCCAAGCTTAAAGACCTTTCATCTTGTTATTATGTCGAGGATCTGGAGGCAGTGGAAAATAAAGAGTGACAAGCTGAAAGAAGAGAAGTTCCTCAGGTGGACATTTTCCCAGGGAGAGGCAAGTAGAGGGAAACGTGCGAATGTGGAGCACAAGGTTTTTCAGTACGTTGGACATTGTTCATAATCTGTAAGGGTGTTTTGTAAATTTTCATATGTGCTTTCTACATATGCTTCGACTGTGCTAACAAGACTGAGAATCGGGCAGACAACAGGTGGCTGATTCGTTGTATTAAAGAACATTGCGAGTCAGTAATGGTCACCCGTGAAATGTGCGTGTGTAGATTAAATACTGATTAAACTGTTTTCCTGTGAAATTATATTAAGGAAATTCACTTATATACCCAGTTTCTATTTATTCAGTTTTTATTAGTTTGTAATGGAAGACTATGATGTACTCTGATGTGC
>NC_051406.1:18518887-18519561 GCF_015228065.2 Penaeus monodon
CTGTTAGTTTGGGCCTTGATATACTCTTAGAAACGTTAACTATCCAACCCTCTAAAATCCGACCTGACATTCCTTCCTTTGCCTAGGCATATATCTACCTGCCTTTACCTGTCCCTGTCTACAGGTATTCCCCGCATCTTCCCTCAGTTATCCCTCCCTC
Source organism: Penaeus monodon (assembly GCF_015228065.2). NCBI lineage: Eukaryota > Metazoa > Arthropoda > Malacostraca > Decapoda > Penaeidae > Penaeus > Penaeus monodon. Next base: position 18,519,048 of record NC_051406.1, read on the forward strand.
AATTAACTTGCCTTCTTTCCCTTCCCAAGGCATGAAAATTAAATCTACCTGAATTTTAGATGTACTACCTCATGTAAAAAATCAAGGTCAAACTACCCTTCGAGTAAAAATTGCGTTGACATACACCACAAACCTCATGCCTTTGTAAATACTGCCGCTAAGGTAAATAGGACAGCTTTACTACCAAAAAACTTATCATGACAAACACCGTACGTATATGAATGTCTTAAAGCAACACGGAGAAGGTTACTTGTTTTAATGATTAAGTTTGAGAAACTGAAGACATGTTAGTTAAATAAGAGGACGAAATGTATGGCTATATGTTATGGTGATATGCTATTCAATTTTAAGCAAAAATGCATTTTTCGTTAACTACTGCACCAGAAACACAGGGCGTACCACATGAAAATGAAAAGTATCACTTCACCTTTTGACAGGTCGATTCATTGCGTCTTTTAAATCCGCTGCTGCCCTGTCGTAATCAATATCATTCTGCCGTTGATTCCTTTTAGCC
>NC_051406.1:18519609-18520329 GCF_015228065.2 Penaeus monodon
CCATATACTCATTTGTTACGTCTACTGCGTATACGCTGAATCAGACGCAATACCTTGCTGAGGAGACGCCAACCACCCAAGGACACTACCGCTCTGCCGAGACGCTCTCATTGGGTCGTACTCCACGACCTGCGAAGCTTCGTCGTCTGCCACTTCTGCTTTCCATTCTGATCCAGGATATTTACTTTTCAGGCAGTTGTTGCGTATAATCCCACGCTTACGGCCTTTTGGCCACATTGCTTCTTCAGGGCACTCTCTCACACATTTAGCCAGAAATACCTCCCAGGGAAGGCGTCGCGACTGAAAGCCGGAACCCGAGACGCAAACTTCAAACTTAAGGAAATCCCAGAATCTCGGAGAGCGCTTAGTAGCATATCACATTTCTTTTACTTGTGCTTCACTTTATTACGCCATCTTTTTAGGGCATGTGTGTCCTGGGACGCCGTCTGACATCTGAGCTCCTCCGAACGGGCACCGTTATAAGGGCATCCGCTGAATCCGGTCCTGAACCGTACGACCCTTTTCGCTGCTGGTCCTGCGAGGCCTCCCGAGTGGCCGCCAGGGACACTCTCGCTTTTTCCCGTTGCTTTCTTTCATTTTCATATTCATTTTCCTGCTTGGCTCTTTCTTACTTCTATAACTGTTTTTTCATCCCTGTGTTTTTATTATATTCGTATGTATCTAGCTGTTAATTCGTGGTTATATATCGGTGCAAAAGAA
>NC_051406.1:18521428-18522318 GCF_015228065.2 Penaeus monodon
AGGAGACACAGAGAAAAGGGGAAGGACAGGGAAAAGAAGGGAAGCGAGGAGAGGTTAGAAGAGAAGAGAGGAGACGAAGGGAGGGAAAAAAAGAGAAGGGAGGGAACGAGAGGCTAAGGGATGGAGGCGAAGAGGAGAGGACACAAGTGGGGAAGGGGAGAAAAGGTAGCTGAAGAGGAAAAGAGGAGAAGGGAGCGAAAGGAGAAAGGTTGAGAGGGAGGAGGAGAAGACAAAGAAGGAGAGGAGAGGGCAAAGGAGACGAAGGGAGGAGAGAAGAGAGAAATGAGGAGTGGAGAGGACTAGAGAGTAGGGGAAGTAAGAGGAAATGAAGCGGAGAGGGGAGAAGATAAGGAAAAGAGAGGAGATGGGAAGTGAGGGACTCGAACAGAGGTGAGGCGAAGAAAAGAGAAGAGAAGAGATGAGAAAGAAAGGGGAGAAGAGGCCAAGGGAGGGGAGTCAAGAGAAGGGGAATCTAAGAGAGAAGAGGAGGGGACAAGGGGGGGGGGGCAACGGAAGGAGAGGCGAGGAGACAGAGAAGAGGACACAAGAGGGGAGGAGAGAGGCGAAGACGAGGGGCGAGGGGAGAGGACGAGGATGGGAGGGCGGCGGACGGGGGAGCGCCATCGCGCCCTCCCGCCGCCGCCCTTGCAAGGCAGCGACCCACATCTCCCCCGTCACGCCCCGGTGGTCCCGCATGAGGCTTTTCACACATCGCCGTCTCGCTTTCAGAAAGGAGAGAATCTCAGAGGTCGCGGCTCCTTCCTTCCTCACCCTCTTTTTTCCTCCTATTTCTTCTACTTCCTTTGTTTTATTCACCCCCTTCCCCCTTCCCCCCCCTCCTTCGATTAGGAAATACACATGAATACGGGAGCCACGTACTTGGGGCCCAA
>NC_051406.1:18522448-18522630 GCF_015228065.2 Penaeus monodon
GCGGGCACACGTGTGAGAATTGGGGGGAAGGGAGACGAAGGGGGGGGGGGGGTTACCGTCGCAGACCTTCGTCACAACAAAGGATTGAATTTCCGCTTCTTGGAGATGCTGGTGCTGTTGATGTTTTTTCTTTCATTCCTTCCTTTTTTATTCGACTTCTCTCTTGCATTACGCAATGCGAG
>NC_051406.1:18524523-18525275 GCF_015228065.2 Penaeus monodon
GTTACATGGTCTGAGTGCCTCCACATGCAAATGAGCGACGGATCGCCTGACTGATTTCGTAAGAATTATGACGTCATGACTTTTACAAGTTCGCGCCGCGTCTGCGCCTCTCCCTCCCGCTGGCTCGCCCAAGACCCTTCAGACAAACGCTGTGACTTTCTGTGGAAAACCATGAACTAATTCAAATGCCAAAAAGATTATCGTTTATGGGGGTGGGGTGGAGCGTTGGGAGGGGGAAGGAGGGGAGGAAGGAAAGAGGAAGGGGTTGGGGAGGGAGGGGAGGGAGGAAAGGGGGAGGGAGGAAAAGGGATAAGGGGAGGGGAAGGGGGGAGAAGAAGGAAGCCATCGAATGCCTCTTATCTCTCCCTGACTTTGTTCGCTAAAAGAGCAAAATAATAACAGAACTTACGTAACTAACCTTCAGGAGGCCATTTCTGCTGACTCACCTCTAGAATGTGTCGCATCGCCGGTTCGTATTTCTTAAAGTTTTGACATTTAAGTTGGACTGATTGCATTGTAGTCATAATCCCTAGCGCGGCTTCCACCCTGCAGTATTCAGTTTCAAGTGAATCAGATAATGGTAATCTACGCCTCTGACTGATAACGATGCGCTATATCTTCTTTCGTTGTATTTATTTACTTTTTCTTATTTTTTTGCGGGTTCGTTCGTAATGGTCGGGAGTGGAGCGTTCTCGCGAGGCGTAAGAACCGTTTTCTCAGTAATTAATGAGGGTTGAGCGAAGGAAAGATCT
>NC_051406.1:18525834-18526212 GCF_015228065.2 Penaeus monodon
GTCGGTAGCGAGGTTAGAACACCCGGTACCAGCCATAGTGTACCAACAAGTCTCTTCTACACGCCTGACTAAAACAAGGTGTTTATCAGACTGCATACACATAGGAAAGTTCAGAGCTGCCGTATGTGCCAGCGCGACCCGCATGGCCATCCATATAGACCATTAAAATCCATGTGACAATGTGTCTGACACTCTGGTGACGTCATCAAGGGTCTTTGTTTTTATTGCACTTGCTTTTCTGTCAAACAAGCGAATACGTTGTTGAAAGGGATGGTCTAAAAGGGATTTTGTTAACGAGTGCATTGATGTCCAATTGATTGTCTCCAGTTGTATTAGACATTTTGAGTTTGTTCCACTTGACTCAAGCGTGAAATTAGT
>NC_051406.1:18526777-18527350 GCF_015228065.2 Penaeus monodon
ATCAGCTACAACTTTGCAAAATCACGAAAATAACTTTGTTCAGGTCCAAACTTGCATCAAAGCAATACATGACTATAGCTGTCTAGAAAGTACTATCCGCTATCGCGCTTTTCCTGTGTTCCTGCACGGTTGTCAACGTGATTCCGAGAATGCATTACCGTCCACTAAACCCCCTCCCCCCTCTCACTACAGTCCTAACGCCTGGGCCACGGTAGCGGATACATGATTTGCAGTAACCATAGCAACAGTACCGCGCATGCTCAGGAGTTACCTACCATTATTCTACATATATATATGTTGAGTGTCAGAAACTCATATGTTTGAAAATGGTTTCCTGGTAAAGATGACATGATGACTATAGTTGTTGCAAAATGGTTGGTTTGGGAAGAGAGATATAACTGCCTGGAAATACCTTTGGAATGACGTGGTTTCTTGCTTCAGTGTCCTCAATTAAATGCCTTTTACAGTGGTCGTTTGATGGTGTCAGTCGAAGTAGATCGCTAGACCAGTGGTTCCCAATATTTTCTCTTCTGTGACCCCGGACTTATATATAATAATCTTTGTCATCTCGCC
>NC_051406.1:18527419-18527555 GCF_015228065.2 Penaeus monodon
GTGAGTCTAAATCCAGTTTGATTTTAAGTCATAATTCTCATATTGTTCTGTGGGCCCCAGGTTAGGAACCCTGCTCTAGACAAACCTAGATAACGTTGTTATAACATAGAGTTCGTCTTAATTTTAACTTAATGCG
>NC_051406.1:18527761-18528255 GCF_015228065.2 Penaeus monodon
GAAGGCGAAGTGGCAGCTCGTTGACCCAGATAGGGCACTGCGACATTGTGGCGGACACTCTCATAACACGTTTCTTCCTTGAAGCCTCTCCTCACGGGAACTGCTCCCGGCAACCGTACGTCCGTGTGAATGTTTTTCTCCAACATTACTATAAGTTCTTCGTGCTTGTGTTTAGTATGCTAGAACATATGCTGTCTTGTATGAACTGTTCAATAACATCCGTGGGACACTATATAAGGCTTGTCATACATAATGCCACATGCCTTATAACTCCCTTGTCTATTATTGATCCTGTTCATTTCATTTCATCGAGGTATCCATCATGTACTGAGAATGTAGATTTACAATGAAAAAAGTAAATAAATCGGTTAACGTTTTCATAACATCTACACCAAAATTACCGAACATAACATCTACTCTACTACATGTTCACTCCGCTTAAAACTCGAGCCTCTAGAGCTTTGAACTCAGACGATTCTGTCTCTTTCTCACCA
>NC_051406.1:18528272-18528874 GCF_015228065.2 Penaeus monodon
GTGGCGAATGAACCAACGTGGACATGCCGACAATGGGAAATGAGATTAGCACATAAAGCCATCTGAGTTATGTGGAGAGCCGCGATGTTATTTCATAGCCGTCATGTTTCGACACGACCAGCCCCAGTTTAAACGGTCCTTTCATTCCTTGAAAATAACACCGCTAATTTTCCGTAAAAACCTCCCACTCTCTTCTACTGTAAACGTCGGCCTAGTCCATGGCTGGAGTTCAATTCGACAACAACCACGTCATAATCTCTCTTGATCTCTTTATGAAGATTCGTGGAAAAATATCCTTTGCCTTTCACAACTCTGCTGGTATTATTACCTTTACGGAGAACTTTAGAGAAAGGTCGCACGGGTCGGTTCAGCAGAAGCTCTTCCTTTCATCCAGTTAAGTCACTAACCGGAGTGTAACCCGGAAATACAGACACAAAAAAAAAGGCGTAGATCGGATATTTCACTTTCTCTTCTTCAATATCCTCTGCCCACTCCTTTGCTTTCTCTTCTGCTTTCTTTCAATCTATATCCGTTCTCCGCCTTTCTATCCTATCGCATTCCTCTTACCAATCAACCTTCAGCTATTTCCCCCTGACCTTGAC
>NC_051406.1:18528916-18529079 GCF_015228065.2 Penaeus monodon
GTTTTTATCTCTCCCACCCCCATCCCTCGTTTTCTTCCCGGTCCGCAAGAACCGAGAAACTGAAGCATTTCATTAAAAGGGCGAAAAATGATACCAAATCCTGTGTGCGTCTGTGTTATTGTTGTCCTTGCAAGTGTCACCTAACCGAGGGGAAAATTCCGGA
>NC_051406.1:18529181-18529266 GCF_015228065.2 Penaeus monodon
CGTTAGCTTGCTCGAGGGTGAAAGACGCAGATCAATGACCACATGTCATGTTTTGATGCCTCCCTCTCCTTATTCTCTTTGCCTT
>NC_051406.1:18529810-18529884 GCF_015228065.2 Penaeus monodon
AGTGTTCTCTAATTTCTCTCTTTTTGTTTCCCTGCTCCTCCCCCTTCTAGAAACATTTTTGTTTTTTTTAGCAA
>NC_051406.1:18529912-18530273 GCF_015228065.2 Penaeus monodon
TTCTAAAATCACCTGTATCCCTGTGTTCACACCCCTTTGCCCACTCCCTGTGCTCACACCCCTTTGCCCACTCCCTGTGCTCACACCCCTTTGCCCACTCCCTGTGCTCACACCCCTTTGCCCACACCCTGTGCTCACACCCCCTTTGCCCACTCCCAGCGTTCACACCCCTTTGCCCACTCCCTGTGCTCACACCCCCTTTGCCCACTCCCTGTGCCAACAACACCCTCCCCCAGCTCCCTGTGCTTATATCCCCTTCACCCATCCCCTGTACTCATATCCCCTTTGCCCACTCCCTGTGCTCACATCTCCTTCCCCAACTCCCTGTGCTCACACCTTTAACCAAATCCCTGTGCTCATA
>NC_051406.1:18530340-18530684 GCF_015228065.2 Penaeus monodon
TGTGTTCACACCCCTTTCCCCCCATTCCCTGTGCTCACACCCCTTTCCCCACTCCCCGGGAGGCATTGCAGTTGACGCGCGCCATTGTTTATACTGTTAGTTATGGCGGCGAGTGTGAAATAAGAGCCGCGGGCGCTGCCTCTTTTTCAGTTCCCAGTCTCACTTTTCGCTTCAATAAATCAGTCGAGAATATTGCTTGATGGATTCACCCCATATTCATTACATAATCAGGCTTTCGGGGAATGTCGTTGGCCGGTCGCTTGCTGGTGGTGGGCTGTTTGGTGGAGGCACACGCACATGTATCTGTTGTTTTGTAAGTGTGATCCCGTACACACGCGCGCAAG
>NC_051406.1:18530838-18531278 GCF_015228065.2 Penaeus monodon
TATAGACACACGCAGGGTCAGTCTATCTACATATCTACATACACAGTTGTGTGTAGGTCAGTGTAGAGGTGTGTGCACGTGCCCATGTGTGAATCCGTCCGCAAAACCCCTGGAGGCCGAAACGGTGAATCCGCGTGGCTACAGCCGTGACCTTGAAACTACAAGGGTCACCTTTTAGGCCTCCAGCCCCGACCTTTTTTAAAAGACATTCCTTTGAAATACCTTTCAGATTTTTTCTGGTTTTCGCATAGTAATGTTATTATTGGAGAATGCTAATCCTAATATTCATTATAAAAATGAACACAGCAACAGTAACAGCATAGTGATATCAGTAACAATGACTATGAGTTATAATAATGACAATCTTCTAAATACTACTTCTATATATTTTTATTGATGCTGACCGTAATGTTTCACTCATGATACCAGAAAAAACAACA
>NC_051406.1:18533685-18534000 GCF_015228065.2 Penaeus monodon
AAGTAAACCAATTCTTTTGAAAAAAAAAAGTAAAATAATTTTGAGGGCCTCAGATCTCAATGAAAGAATAAAAAAATATTGTATTCTTGGAAACATAAGTATTTAGTATAACATCACTGAAATAGAAAAACAACTTGGCGAATCGGAGTACTCCAAAGTTGCCAAGGTGAAGTGCCAGTTTTTCCTTTACTGAGTCTTTTGGCAGTGAAACGGATACAAACGTATTCCTGTGAATCTTAGGAGCTGATGCAACTCACTACTACTGCAGTTACTATCCTCAAGGAAAGCCTGTCTCTCGTACTTAAATTATGCGGA
>NC_051406.1:18536920-18537026 GCF_015228065.2 Penaeus monodon
AGATAAAAAGACATTCTCAGATGTATTTTTTTTTTATCAACGAACTACACTTCATTCATTTGATTTTAGCAGTGAAATTAATCTGTTTTAAATTCGTAATATGGTA
>NC_051406.1:18537063-18537195 GCF_015228065.2 Penaeus monodon
CTCGGCGTGTATCCATTTTTTTCTCCTGCTGATTTGCTCCACAAGTTTGATACGTTCTAAGGCATGGCCACACAGAGGGAGAGAGAGGGAGGGGAAGCAAAGAGAACGAGATGGAGAAGAAAAGACTAGAAT
>NC_051406.1:18537265-18537337 GCF_015228065.2 Penaeus monodon
TACAAAAAATAAAAGAGAGAACCAACGGAGGAGAGGAAAAAAGGTTGGAGGAAGTGAAGAAGGAGTGAGGGA
>NC_051406.1:18537763-18537842 GCF_015228065.2 Penaeus monodon
AACCGGATGACGTCACGCACATTACTCGGAACGTGTCGCTTCCAAACCTGCGTGGAGGGGAACCCCCGGATCAGTCCTG
>NC_051406.1:18537984-18538168 GCF_015228065.2 Penaeus monodon
TCGCGCGTCTATAAGTCGATTATAGATACCTGGAGGTTTCGTCTGGCTGCGCAGGTGGAGGTGGCTGGAAGGGTAAGTAGCGGAGACTGAATCCTGATGAATTGGAGGCTGGGAGGACGGGAGGATCTCAAGTGATTAGAGGCTGGGGAGAGGGAGGGAAAAGATGAAGGAAATGTATTTGCTA
>NC_051406.1:18538449-18538573 GCF_015228065.2 Penaeus monodon
ATAATCTCCCTCTCCACGCTGCCGCCGCGTCGACACGGCCTCCTCGAGCTGGCGGCCGCGGATCGGCGAGGGCATGTCAGAGGCGGCGGCAGACGGTCAGAGAAGGGTCACTGAGGAGGGGTGA
>NC_051406.1:18538817-18539036 GCF_015228065.2 Penaeus monodon
GAGGATTGTCGGAGAAAGGTGAAGGGGAGAGGGAGAGAGGGTGGCGGGAGATGAGAGTGGTGGAGGAGGTAAGAGAGGCAGAGAGATCTTCACTGCTGACCGTTCAGTTCCCAGGAAATATCTACTCACGTTACAGTCCTGCTACACATTCCTCGAGCCAGACGGAGGAGGAGTGAGGCCAGTCTAGACGCGAGGAGAGGTGACCCTTAAGGACTCGCG
>NC_051406.1:18539679-18539747 GCF_015228065.2 Penaeus monodon
GGTGGGTGTTATTATGTGGGAAGTGTCAGCCCGGTTCCTAGTGAGGCCTCGTCAACTCCCTCATTGTG
>NC_051406.1:18547392-18547574 GCF_015228065.2 Penaeus monodon
TGTTAATCAAGGGAGAAAATCACACGATCACAGAACTATGAAGAGCCGGCGTCCCGTCACGTTGGCGAGCTTTGCCTAATTCCGTGTTGCGTCATCGCCCGGGGCCTAGGCGCTTGTTGCGTCATGGTTGGTCCGGTGAAAAGTGGTGCTTGGTGCAACTTGCTCAAGAATTCCTGCTGTCT
>NC_051406.1:18549565-18549909 GCF_015228065.2 Penaeus monodon
ATACCTTTTATTTAATTAATATTCCATTGCATAATGATTTGTAAAGAATGAAAAAGTGCCTCGTACTCACATGTTCTCAGAATCTTAAATAAGTGTTGTACATCAGAATGGATGAATACCACCCTGTGGCGCATATTGTTCTTTCACAGGTGTGTTCTTATATAACAGATTCAATCAGATCATTAGTATTCGACTATTTCACATACCTGCCGAACATCTGGACCTACTACGTCGCAAGAAAAGACATAACAAATGAGAAGAAAAACAACAACAAATAAACAGAGCAAACAGAACAGCAACCAAGCAAGACCAAGAAACAAACAGGCGAGAGAAAATACTGCGTC
>NC_051406.1:18549939-18550051 GCF_015228065.2 Penaeus monodon
AATTCAGCCAAGGTCGCTGTGGGGCGGTGAGACCAGCCACTCTGGACGGCCTATATGCAAGGGGGCTGGGGGGGGGGGAGGATACTAAAGATGGGTAGACAAGGAGGGGGGT
>NC_051406.1:18550271-18550540 GCF_015228065.2 Penaeus monodon
CTCGTAAAGGAGGGGTTGGGGGTAGCAGAAAGAGAAGGGGAGTAAGAGAGTAATTGTAAATATATATATAAAAGTGTTTTCATGTACGTATAATCTCGTCTGCGTATGTGTAGACGCTATACTTATATTGTTTATCTATAGTAAGGTGTCTCCCAAGTGTGTAAGTGAACACATGTGCGTGCATATATGTATTTGTTGGTCGGCAAAAGTATAGAAATCGAAAACAGGAAAACATCTGTGGCAGCCGCTGCGATCCATCTTGCTTTGTG
>NC_051406.1:18550611-18550712 GCF_015228065.2 Penaeus monodon
AAAATGATAGAAATAACAATATGTCATCGATTACGAGGCGGTGTTGTCGGAGCTTTCGAAACCGCTCTGGGTTCCTTCAAGCGGCCTCCTACCCTCCTACC
>NC_051406.1:18551015-18551643 GCF_015228065.2 Penaeus monodon
CTTCCACGTCCTCCCCTTCCTCCAACCCTAGTTTCCTTTCCCTCATTCCATCTCTAACTCCAGAGCCCGTAAGTACCTTCCTTGCCCTTCCACTTCCTTCACAAATCATCATTTCTCTATTTGTCCATTTCTTTCTCTTTTCCTTTCACTTCATTCTCACCCTCCTTAGCCAATCTTCTTCCCCGCAAGTCATTTCATATCTTTTCTGATTATCTATCATCTTTTTCGTGCTTCTCTCTCCTCCTGTGTGTAATTTCGTTTCTCCTTTTTCATCTTTCTCCGTCTGGCTTCCCTCACTCCCTTCTCATCATTTACCCTTTTCATCCATAATTAGGTATCACCTTTTATTTTTTATTTCACTTATTGTTCATCCTATTATCCTATTCTGTCTTTTATATCCTCGTTCCTTTGATATATTTAAAAAATCCTTGTCCATCTTGAGACATTAATATCTGTGCATTTTGTTTTATTCTTCCACACATACATCGTATCTATTTTGCATTTTTTTTCTACATTTTTCACATATGTTCCACTTTTTGCACATATCCATAGTCACACGCACACATATTTTATCTGTCTGAAGAATATCTATTTTCACTATTTTTTCTCTTCACTTTTATCATCTCTC
>NC_051406.1:18552043-18552142 GCF_015228065.2 Penaeus monodon
ACCGGCCGCCGCAGACACCCAAACAACCATTAGCGAACCCAAGATGCCAAGGTCCTGGTTTTTTGCGGCTTCCCCGTGGCTGATCCCGCCCCTTTACGC
>NC_051406.1:18553859-18553937 GCF_015228065.2 Penaeus monodon
CCAAACCTCCTCCTTCCCACTTCACACATTTCCAGCTACAACACCCGTGGTGGACGAGAGCGACCAGAGGAACTGCGT
>NC_051406.1:18554055-18554293 GCF_015228065.2 Penaeus monodon
TCAACATTTGGCTCCTCAACCAGCAGCAGATGTACATAATGACTAGTTTTAAACCGATCACTTATTTATTGTTTTAACATTAGGTTTTAGTTCTTCTCCATCCTAGTCTCGTTGTTATTCTAATGCTCACTTCCAGAGTGCTTGCCATAAATAGCTTCACGTGTAATATGTTAAAGCTTTTGTGAACATCTGTAAATGCACTCTCATGTTATACCTAAAATAAAAGTAAAAAAAATCT
>NC_051406.1:18554845-18554927 GCF_015228065.2 Penaeus monodon
CTATCCCAGTGTCACCAATGTAATATATAGCAGGGACTGTATCCCACTGGTCTGCAACTAATATGTGTGAATTTGTCTATGA
>NC_051406.1:18555183-18555247 GCF_015228065.2 Penaeus monodon
TGGTAAACCTTAATCTTTAATAAGGGTGTCAGTATAGACTCTTTGTTTTATGTCAGTCATAGAT
>NC_051406.1:18556034-18556199 GCF_015228065.2 Penaeus monodon
TTCGGAAAAATGAATCGAGTCTGTTCTCTCCCAATTATTCTTGCCACAGATTCAACATTTTTCGACAATTTTTCGACAATAACGTGATCATATTACCAGCATCTTAAATTTTATTCTAAGTCTTTCTCTCCTCCTCCATTTATTTTGCTTCTCTATCTCCATATT
>NC_051406.1:18562840-18562977 GCF_015228065.2 Penaeus monodon
CGTTCTGTGAGAGACCAGCATCATTATCCCTTCCTTATTTTCTGCCTCTTATTCTTAGTTGAAGTCTGAACATCGCGGAAGTGAAGTGCCATTTATAATTTTGCCTTTACGCGCTCCATTATGCAAAATTGTATTCT
>NC_051406.1:18564407-18564582 GCF_015228065.2 Penaeus monodon
TATATGACACGCGTAAAGTTATCCAAAAACAGATTATTATGTAATCAATGAAGGCTTATTATCCTGACAGTACTGACAGTCGTACAGTCATAACCAATCTTCATTTATAACAGGCATTCACCATCTGTCACCTCCCCTTCCCTTCAGCCATCATAACATGCCCTGCTGCACGAGA
>NC_051406.1:18565371-18565457 GCF_015228065.2 Penaeus monodon
ATAACGTCATGCCACACTTGCTAGGTCATGGCCCATCACGGCTTGTGCGTCGTAGTAAAGGTCACAAGGTACTCAACACTCATCAG
>NC_051406.1:18565489-18565642 GCF_015228065.2 Penaeus monodon
TCTTAGGAGAGAGAGGGCAACGCTTCTATCGTTCTCTTTCTCCTCTTCCTTCGCTACTACGTATTTTCACCTCGTGTGCCTGCCTTCCCTCTTTCGCACATTTCCTAATCCACCCCCCTCCTTCTTCCCATCATCTCCTCACACACTGATTTA
>NC_051406.1:18565765-18566083 GCF_015228065.2 Penaeus monodon
GGGCGTCTCATCCCCATGTTTAAACACGTGATATTCTCATCCTCCCTCTCCTTCATCATTGTCTTGTTTCTTTTCTTGTGTTTTTTTCTTTTCTTCTTTCGTTCTTGGGATTTGCGTTTCTCCCCCCTCCCCCCTTTCTCCTTTCTCTTCTTAGTATTTCTGACGTAACGGTTCCTTCCTGCCTTCAGGGAGGCGACGAAACTATTCCGGTTTTGTCATCTGGCTCGAAACGCCACGGTCATGTATCTGTGATTCATTTAATCTTCCCACACATTACTTCTTGTGTGTGTGCTATTGTGCGATTGTATTTTTTGCGTT
>NC_051406.1:18566194-18566759 GCF_015228065.2 Penaeus monodon
AATTTCCTATTCATTCATCATTATTTTTTTTCTCTTTTATTTTTTCACTAATCGTATATTTGTTGCCTTTCAACGAACAAAATAAAGTGGCAAAATTAATTTGCAATAAAGACAAACTGAAAAAAAGTCTCTTTTTTCTTCTTTCTTGTTTTTTACGCACCATTTGTCTTTCAACAAAAAAGAACATTGAACACACACGCCCATAGATGATAAGGTGGAGATGATAGCTCCGGAGATAAAAAGTTTCCATAGATCATAACCGAAATTAATTGAATTCAAATGACCCTATAAAAAAGTTTCGTGCCAGACGGGAAAATATTTCCTCTGTCACTTATGCGGCCAGACAATTGATCTTCTATGGGAAAAAAAAGTTCCATCTGGGATCCTGAAGTTATTTTTGTTTTGTTATCAGTGATCTACAGCGGGAAAATAACTGCTAACGAAGAGAATGACTGTGATTAGCAGCCAAAACTACAATTAAAATAAGGAATACAAATAACTACATTCTAGTCTTAACGGGACTATTTCACGATCGTCTTGATCAGTAAGCCTATTCTTCCTTCCC
>NC_051406.1:18566977-18567207 GCF_015228065.2 Penaeus monodon
TTTTTTTATTGGCTACCTTTTTTTCTACCCGAGAGTATAACCGTCTAGACAGTCCAGACTAGACACGCACCCCAGACGCAGAGCGACACAGGCCGGCGTTTCCGGGAAGGACCGAGAAAAGCAGGTGTCTTTGTGTGGCAGTAACACCATTGTCGGTCTGTTTATGGGACTTTCATTAGGTCTGCTATTCTGTCTTTCTATCTGAACGTCTGAACGTCCCCTCCCCCCCT
>NC_051406.1:18568172-18568283 GCF_015228065.2 Penaeus monodon
GCATGAGAAATGGACACGTGTTATTATCTTCAATTCAAAATTCCCACAAAAGCCATAATTACTTCCAGAGTAGACTGCGTGTCTGCCTTGGCCATCAACAGTTTGCAAAGC
>NC_051406.1:18568349-18568479 GCF_015228065.2 Penaeus monodon
GTATTCCATCTTCCTTATCAATGAAATTTGTTTTTTCTCGTTTTTTTTTCTCCCTTTCTTAAAAAAAAATCTTTTATGCATTGTCTTCAGTAAAGATCTGGGAGAGTGTTTTCGATATCGGATCTGGCAC
>NC_051406.1:18569153-18569359 GCF_015228065.2 Penaeus monodon
ACCCTGACCTGACGTAAGAATGTCGACGAGGCCTGGTTCGTCTGCGCGAGGAAAGGCCCCGATTTGTATCTTTGCGAGACTGCAGGAGGCGTCGCGCCCGACCACAATACATCGCAAACTTTACCGCGGACACTTGCTCGCTCTCTTTTCTCTTCTTCGTCTCCACGAATTTCTCCATTTTTTTCTTTAAAATGTGGAGAGTAACC
>NC_051406.1:18569696-18569945 GCF_015228065.2 Penaeus monodon
AGACAACTCGTACCGTTTTCTTCTTTTCCTTTCGCTTATTTCCATCGTAATAGGTACAAGTAGCATTTGGAATCAAATCAGATCGGATAAAACAAAGGAAAATATGGTAACAAACACAAAGAGCATTCACACCTATATAAATGTATTCACGTATAGAGAATCATATAATAAAGGGGTATACAACATGACATGATAATATTTTCAAGAGCGTATGTTAACATCTAAAAAGAGTATTTCGCTGTAAACCAA
>NC_051406.1:18570443-18570528 GCF_015228065.2 Penaeus monodon
GAGTAGTAGCACAAAGAGAGAGTGCTGAAACAGAGGAAAATTGGAAACTTCGTGAGAGGTCTCTTCAATATATTTTCTTGTTCTT
>NC_051406.1:18571033-18571338 GCF_015228065.2 Penaeus monodon
GAAGTCAGTGAGAGACCGTAAACGCAAGATTATCCAGTCACCGAAACAGCAACAAACCGACAACGACGAGCAGAGCAAAAAGCGAGCGAGATGGAGGAAAAAGCTCACAAGTTCAAGGCGCTGCTCCGGCCGGCTCGGGAGACGAATAGCAAATCCAGGCGCGTGAAGTGTGATGTCCACGTGTGTTCCCCGCCAACCCGCGCGCCCAGCAGAACGCCAGAATGAGACGGATCGCTTGACATCAGATGGACGTTACCGCCCAACACGTGAGCAGCGATCACGGGGACCACGACCTTGTAGGCTCC
>NC_051406.1:18571590-18573351 GCF_015228065.2 Penaeus monodon
CTCATAGATTGTAAGTATGATCACCTTCCTATGCTAGTACAAGATCTCTCAATAGCCTAATATTTAAATAGCAGTGAGAGCATCTATTGTAGAAACGGGCTGTTTGGATAAATATATCTGGTTTGCAGTTTCTTCACTTCCGAGGATTCCTCAATTCGGATTAATTTTTGAAAGGTTATTTTTATGTTATAGTCTCATGAAATTTGGAACGCAGCCCACGAATCCCTAGCACTACCTACGGAGACTGTTAGGGTCCGCATAACCCGATGAGAACCAGTGGTCTACATCGTCTAAATGAGGCACTTTATTAGATGCGATATAGATTGGTCTGATGGGTGGTTTGTGGCTAATGAGGTTATTTCGCGTTATTCTGGATATTTGGCTCTTGATACAATCAGATAACAAGGGAAACTAATTATTCAAACACTTTCTGACTTTAAAGACTCTTAATACTGTATATGTTCTTCAGTGCACCATCGACTTACAGGTATACAAAACATGTTGTGTATGAAGCATTATGGCAGTTTCACTTTGTATAGAGGGCTAGGACAATCAGACACTTTCACTGATCAGATACATCGTAGTGACTACAGTTTCCACCCCATGGACTGGCACTGTGGCAAGAACACACTTGATACTGCTCTGCCAGGTGTCTGGGTCTAATGCAGGGTCCCCATCCTTTTTGTTCCTTTGTACCCCGTGAGCATTCTGACAACTTCCCATGTTCCCCAGTAAACTTAGGATCAAATTCTTACAGCAAAGGCTGTATAAACAAGTTATACTACTGATGACATCGATAAATTTCTACGCATCTGTTTCTCTGTAACATGAAAGAGGGGGAAGAGCTTGCCTTGCTGGCTGCTCTCCTTATTTCTAACAGGGGCGTTCAATAATACTTGCTCTACCATATTCCTGATGTACACTAATATACTGTATACAATATACATTACTTAGAAGTGAGCATTATGGTGATTATTACATGTACCCTTCGTGGTACATGTACTCCCAATTTATTGCCTTGTCAAGAATATTTCAATAAATACCATTGGTCAAAGGAATTCAAGTCTATCAATGCTTGCTGAGAGTTTCCCAATAAGACGTGATTACATTTGGCATAATAGAAGACTTATGGGCAGTAGAAGTTGCCTCTAAAGATGTGAAGAAATTTGTCAGCTCTGGGCTAATCCTGTTCGCATATTTTAAGAGCCCAACACAAATACGGAGGCTCTTTGAATGTGTGAAGACGGTTAGAAGCTCTGATGGCCACCCAAAAGAAACTGGAGGATTTCTCTGGCATTTCCGCCCGTACCTTTTCATGTTAATCAGGTTGCTCGTTGCTCAGCAAAATTTGTGACGGTACTGCCATAGGGATAGGCGCTTTAGAGTTATCCCATGCGGAACATCTTGTGTTTTCAAAGCTAAGCACGGTATCCTGAACTTGAAGCCTGAACTGGTGTAGCCTTTGGGCCAAGAGGGAGCTGTGATCCAAGGGCATCAATCTCGAAAAAGATGAGTGTATGCAGTATTCCGTACTTTATGCACCACTCTGTGTTTTGTATTTGTTACTATGCTACATAACAGGAAATGATGCTGGCTATCGTCAAAACTGAGGTGACGAAACTGTAGTCTCCATTAGAAGACACGTGAAAGTCGTTAGTATAATAAACCTTCTTTTCATGAACTTGTTTAGGAAAGGAATTTGACGGCATTAAAACGAACCCCTTGCTTGTCTTAGCATGCCTAGTCATTCGATATGTTGCA
>NC_051406.1:18573740-18575412 GCF_015228065.2 Penaeus monodon
AAACCTGTTTCTGAAGCATCTACCTTGCCCCCTGATCAGCCCCCCCCCCTTCCCCAATGGAATCGCGACACCCAGACGGACACCGAATTTACGCATTCCAGGAGATAACATATCAGCCCTAATGCACGCGACGTCTGCCGATGTAGAGGTCGCAGTTATATAACTGCAGTGCATACCGGAGAACTGGGATAAGCCGGTTATCTCTCAGCCACACCGGTGTTTTGGGATTCTCGCAGCCCGATAGCACGAAGCCTTGATGCAGATGGCCGGAGTGACACTATAAGAGATAAAACAAAAGAACATGCATCAGAGGAAACATTAGGAGAGAGTTAAGTGTCAGTTTATCGAGTCTAGACAGAAGGTATGACTACCATTTCTTGACACACGAAACTTTTATCCAATATAGAATTATGGCATGTCTGGACCGACTTTTGTATGCATAACTTTTCCTTTTGCAGGAGGGAAGGCATGTAATGATTCTGGAGACAGGTTTTCGAGTGAAATACACGTGATAATCCTTTAATCAACGTCGTCTTCCATAGACTACATTAGTACATTGTGGATAACATGCAATGAACTATTATATTCTATGAATCAGTAGCATTTCGAACACGGAAACGATTTCTAAGAAAAACACATATCATCAGGACTCAACTTGAGTATCTGTGTGACTTATAATCTAATCTATTTACAATATATTCATAGCTGCAATCATGATAAAAAGAAGCACTGCAGCAGACGCGCGCATTCGTGTTTCACAGCCGGGCTTTACTTATGATCAGATCATTATCTACGTTGTAAGCGTACCTGACGAGACTATAGAGTTGGATCCTACCTTCATGCGCGTCTATAAAAGGGTGATATAGGGTTTAGTCGTAAGCTTTGTATTCCAGTCGTTTACTTGTGGTGTTTATGGGAAGTACCTCTGATACCATGTACAATTTGTCCAGGTCGATGAGTTGAGGCTGTTGGTTATTTAATTCTTACTATGTCAAGAAGGAAAACATTGCATTTTTTTCTCGCTTATGTATTTTTTCCACTGATTACTTTGACTTTCCATTTCCTATCACCCTTATCACTATCAGCATTGTTGTTGTTTTATTGCATTTTGTCGTTTATCGTTATCATGGGGTTACTACGCCTTATCTGATAACACAAATTCGCTTTTTAAAATAATCGAAGGTGTGTATTCTTATCATGTATTGCCCAAACCGGTGAATTTATGAATTAAAATATATCTACATTTCTTCTCCCTTTCGTTGAACTTTTCAAATTGAGGAAAATCATTTTTATGGTGGCTTATGCTATTTAGACCAATTAATTTCCTCTTCAGCTGTTATGACAACAAACTATTCATCTTCTAACTCTGCTCCTAAACCGTCTTGCTTTTGCTCTAATGTCCATTATTCACGCTCAATCCCAAACATCTTATCTCCAATTTACAGCAAGTGTAATTAAAATGATAATCATTGTCATCGTTGCATTGAGAGCACTTGTCCTGTTGCGTTTTGTTTACTTTCGGTCACCTCTCTGAGTCATTGCTGGGTCTGAAGAGAAAAAGAACAACTCTCCCTTTAAGAATTGCAATTTTGATACTGTAGTTAATTCTAATAAGCTATATATCAGGGGTTTACATTACGTGACGTGCTCGCCACATTCAGGGATAGTTCAG
>NC_051406.1:18575487-18575880 GCF_015228065.2 Penaeus monodon
CACCAAGAAGGAACGAGCAATTAAATTTTTTTCTTCCTATGACTTTTAACTCCGTGTGACGCCTAGTATTTGCTTCTCACGCGAAACGAATGTTTAACTTCGCCAAACATCCATCCTCATTTAAAGGGAACTAAACTCACGCGTCCTCACATATAAACTCAACCTTGCATGATGTAACCAAACTCGGCAGGCCATTCAATAGCTCCAGTCTTCCCTCTCTCGCGCCTTTTTGCATCCAACAGCGGTGTCACATGGCTCATGCACGTTACATGGGGGTCACACACACACATCTCAAGCAGTATTCCTAGTCTCCAGGGCGTCGCGTGGGCATAGCATGGGTAAGAACTCCGTAAGACGACACTCTTCCACATGGCATTGGAATGTGACCTCGCT
>NC_051406.1:18576024-18576478 GCF_015228065.2 Penaeus monodon
ACTGGTCGGGATGGGTGGGGTGTATTAGAAGGGGAAGAGGAGGGTAGGGCAAAGTTAAGGGTGGGCGTGGTGGGTGGGGATAGTGTGAAGCTAAGTGTTCGTAACGTGTCGACCTTCGGGTTTCAGATGCATAAGGGGCCCCTTGCACTCAGAGCCCGGTCCGGGAACTTCACTTTCAGGGGCTCGCTCAAGGGGGGGGGGGGATGGAAAGGATCCGGGAACCTGAGTGACAAAAGGTTCTAAACTATAAGCTTTCAGGGAGTTCCCATTAACACCACAACTATAATTTTTGGGTCTGCTCTCGAACTTAGATTTATGTTAATGGACATTCATGACTCCGAGAGCTGGAGCTGTGAACGTTAACTCTTGTTACTCGAAAAAAAAAAAATTAAAATGAAAGGGAATTTTCGAATGCCAGTTAAATTACTTCAATATCGTCAAAGATTAGTCCAAC
>NC_051406.1:18578220-18578802 GCF_015228065.2 Penaeus monodon
TGGCCAGGCCGCTATCTGATGACTTTGGGCGCCCGCCATTCATTCTAGCGCCCTGGGGATGCGTGTGGGGGAGGGGGTGGCTGGAGGGGGGTGGGGGAGACCGCCTTGTTGCTCATGTTGCTTACGACCCGCAGCGGGGGGTGAGGGATACGGGGAGGAGGACGGCGATAATAATGGTATTTTATTACGGCTTAAGATGAAAACTGCATTAATCTAACGGAAACCTCTTGGCCTCAAGAAAAGCAACGAAAACATTTGCGTTTGTCATTGATAATGGTTGCTGTGAGAAGAGCTTCGTCACCATTACTGGCAAGAGGCAGGCCACCATCTTGGTCAAGACAGGATAAGGGGTTAGAAGAGGTATTAGGAGGGATCCCGCAGTGAAGCTCAATCAACAGAGAGGTAAAAAAGAGAAGAACAAGAAAAAAAAGAGAAAAAAAGGAGAAAAAAAGTTAATCACTGCCTACCGGTTAAACAACCAGATGTGAGCTTGTATGCATGTTTAGCGGCAGAACACTCGCACCCAGACACTCTACACGCACGCACAGCCTCCAACACGCACGCACAAACATACCTTTACTT
>NC_051406.1:18578848-18578987 GCF_015228065.2 Penaeus monodon
TACCAGTTCACATCCATTCATACACGACGTCTCTCCCCTCGAACGCCTCGCCACATACCTGGTCTACTCTGGCTGGGCTTGGAATGCTGCCCTGCCCCCCACCCTGCCGTTCCTTCACAGGTGTAGTACAAGTAAAAGG
>NC_051406.1:18579073-18579270 GCF_015228065.2 Penaeus monodon
TTCGAGGTGGGAGACCGTTTGAGGGGAGGGGGGGGAAGGGTGACAGGGTGCATGGTTAAGGAATGATGGTTAAGAGGCGATGGGAGGTCTGCAGTCACACTGTCTGGAAATGCTGTAGGGTCACTCTCCCCGTGCATACATAACGATGAACTAACCGGAGAATATCTGAAAGCGAATGTAGGAAGAGCCCTCCCTGC
>NC_051406.1:18580779-18581240 GCF_015228065.2 Penaeus monodon
CAGCTCAAGAAAGTAACACTCACCCACTGACTGAGTTTGCACTTTGACTATTTTCCCATGAAATTTCTCTCTCCATGGTTTTTCTGTGAATGACAAATTTGAGCACAAAAGACAAGAAGCATAAGAGTCTGACTATCCATGTATGTTATGCTTTATATCTGATACGACATCTCTTTAGTACACTAATTTGTTAAAGAGGGGCAGTCAGGTTAACTGGTTAGCCAGTATTGACACGGGTTTTACCAGTTGCTGTCTTACTGGGTACATACAGGGCCTATGGGTTCCATAACTGCAAAACAATGGGTACATATATCTTCTCACTAATAATGCCGTTGGTTTGTATGTATGAGACACGCTTGTATGCATACCCACTCAGAATCCACAAATCTTGATACATGAACTAAAGTCTCCCAACTCTGCAGCATTGGCTTGGAAGGCTTTTAGCAACTGTTAAAAGGAGA
>NC_051406.1:18581318-18581777 GCF_015228065.2 Penaeus monodon
TTTTGAGAGCAGTGAATGTATGGCATGACATGCAATTGCAATCAACTTGTGAATAATACTGTACTTGAGAACAGTTGATACCCATCTCCTGAATTCAAAGTGATCTCAAATACTCCAAAAAATCTTCAATGGCTTGTATCATCTCTGGGCAGTCAGTTTGCAGCTCCCATGGCAGGACCTTGAACCAATGGTAGTAAATAGTGATATACCGACATGATTCTGCATTCACACTTGGGTATTCTCTAAGGCTGACATGGCAGCATGCTCAGTTCGTGAAAAAGTTGGGTTTGATTAGAACATCTGTCTGACTAAATTCAAATGATCTTAACAAAGATGGATAAGAAAACTTGCTTGGATATATGCATCAGCCATTTCTGCATCTCGGAATTTTAGTGGCCTGCATCACCACACAGTTGAAGTTGGAGCGCTAGACTGAATAGATTGTTCAACGAGCAAACT
>NC_051406.1:18582084-18582304 GCF_015228065.2 Penaeus monodon
GTACTCGTAAAACTGTTACTTAAGCTGTCCGATGGGATGGTTTGGGAGGCATTTTGCTCAGTATGCCAGTACTTGTAGCTTTGCAAAATACATAGAATGTATAAAAAAAAATCATAGTTATAACAAATTGCACTCTATGTAAGGCACATATGTTACATTTTATTTTATTTTGTTTTACAATAACTTATACATTAACACTAGTGCACACTGCAAGTAACAC
>NC_051406.1:18582379-18583817 GCF_015228065.2 Penaeus monodon
AAAAGGCCAGGTCATTGGAAAGATTTTCTCTCATTATTTGGCATAATTATCACAAAACAAAATGGATAATGCAAATAGACAATTAAGCTGAGATAGTCAAGGGATATCTATGTCCATAGTCGAGATCTGTCTAGCAATTTTCGACACTGATCTTCCAGCTAGCGGCGAGTTTTTAACATTTTCATTTCACAGAGACGATGGACATGGTACCTATAACATCATATATATATATAAAACCAATTGTCAAAGAAATAAATTTTTATCATGATACAAATTAAACTGAATGATTGAATGGTGTGAAAAGTTTATCACTGCTATGTAGGTGAGGTATATGTATCGTATTAGTTTTGTATTTTCCTTGTCTATCTCCCAAATGTGAGTGCCGAGAGTGGCAACGCGTTTCAGTTTGCCTTCAACCGCGGCCACTTGCGCTTGCGGAAAGATTTCCACAGAGTTAATAAATCCTTTGAATCTAATGAGGCAAAAAAAAAAGCAAAATTGGTTGGAGACTTAAACTGCGCAGCTGGTCACTAATTCAGAAAATTGTTCTGCCATGATCATATGTCGATCTCGAGTGTAATATTGAGGATTACCTTGATCCCAAACCATACTTGGGGATATCAGTTCGGAAGGGAACTAAATGTACTTAAAGAGGCTTTCATGTTCATCAACAAAATGAATTGAGGAGTGGCTGCATGCAGTTTGTGACCACTTTCGTGCAAGAAATGCGACGAAGGTTGCCCAGCAACTTAAAGATTCTACAGAAAAATCTCCCTGCTTTCTGCCAACAAAGCACTTCATTGCATAAAAAAGCCATTAACTCCCTTGCTAGAAGCCCCCCTCACCCCCATGTGATATTGACATCAGTGAAAACCAGTGGAGGAAGCTGACATTGGTAAAACGGAATGAATTTACCAAAACTGAGGTCGGCAGCCATAGAGATGCATCTGATTCTAACCCGTTCAAAGAGCTGGCAGCAAATGCGATGTCCGTACTTACTTTACCACATATTTACCCCTTCGAAACTTCGAAATAGAATAGAAACTAAAATAGACAATGCAATTTTGACAGAACACGCAGGATTAAAAAGTAACGAAAAATCTGGCTTTAATTACGGAATACCGCCCAGTGCCGCAAGCATGATTAGAATATCAGAAACCTACATTGGAGAAAATATGCAGTCACCAGTCCCTACTACTCCCCTCCAGGAAGATGACTGTGAGGCATCATTTCATAGTCATGTAATGAAAATATTGTTATGTGATTAGTCTGGTTTCTTAAAAATATACTTGTTGTTAAACATGTCTTTCTAGATATTTTGAGGGTTAAAAATTCTCAAATTCTAGCAATCTTAAGGCCTAATCTGGCGATTTTTTAGGGTGAATCTAACGGAATTGTAAATTTTTCGATGGCAACACTGGACTAAATATAGCAACCA
>NC_051406.1:18584089-18584330 GCF_015228065.2 Penaeus monodon
CTCTTTGTAAAGCCAATCATAACTTACTTCTTACTTCAAGAGTAGACCTTTTCGTTGTTCATTAATTTGATGTACTTCAGTTCTTTCTGTTTCATGACGTCTCTCAATATTTGCCAGGTAGGGTTCGAAGGTTTCCATGACAACACCTCAAAGAAAGGCCATCCTTAGATGCAGGCAAGAAAGATATGAGGAATTAAGGGCTACCTTTTCAACAGGGTTTTTGAAAGGAGATTCACCTGTC
>NC_051406.1:18590742-18591109 GCF_015228065.2 Penaeus monodon
TATGGTCAGGTAGATAGCTAGACGGCCACAGACCGCCAGAGTGAGTGTGAGTTCCAAGAACAGGCTTTAGGAACATTTGCGCAACATTGTGACTTCAGGGGTTTTTTGTTCATTATGTACAGGCAAGTTTCTAAATGATTAGTGGATATTTATTACCATTATTGGCTAATAAATTTCTAAGCATTTTGATTAATTCGAAAATGTTTGTAAGTAATTTTGAGTGTTTTTAGGACGCGCTGCTTTTAAATTACTGTTTTACTGTAAAAGCAAACAAGAAAAAGTTATGAGGCTGACAATCAGACTAACGAATGAGTTTGGTAAATAGGCAGACTAACAGATAAACAAATTACCGACAAAAGTATAACGA
>NC_051406.1:18591147-18591699 GCF_015228065.2 Penaeus monodon
TATGGTGGGGAGGGTGAAGAAGTATTTTAATGAGTATATGTCAGAGTAGCAGTGATATGATTATCAGTTTCTCCCCGTACCCAGGGCCCTAACAAGCACGCAAGAGGACGCCAACTCTGCTTCTGCCGTCATTCACGCTGCGAGTACAGTTGCCACCAGCAACAGTATACTTGGGGGTCTGCTGGGCCTCTCTTGTCTGACTCTTGCGTATGGGGATGTTTTGGACACTCATACCATACTTGTGGTTCTTCGTATTTTCTTCTTCTATGTACTATTTTCACTGACACTTTTTTTTTCGATTGGGAACTTCCTTTAACCACATTTTCTTCGTCCAAAGACCCTTAGTCGTCCTCTTTGGCCTTATCTAAGCGCGGGGTTGGATGCGGTTCCCTCACGTCCCTCCCTGGTCCTGAGTGCATTCTCTTGTCTCCCGAGTCTGTTTATCGTCTCAAGGTTCTTTAATGGCGATTTTGACCTTAGGTTGGCGCACAATTATTTTTTATGTGTGTGCGTCTGCATACGCGTGTTTGTTGACGTTTGTATGTAAATATG
>NC_051406.1:18591753-18592151 GCF_015228065.2 Penaeus monodon
TACGATTTCGAAACAGATCTTCGTTTTTTCATCTCTTTCTCGTACTTCACGTCACTCCCTCCTTTCTTACGTGTAGTTAAAATGACGCTAAACACTCCCCTCTCGTTCTCATTTCCCCCGCGACGTGAAAGCACCATGAAAGAGCTCGTCTTCTTTCTCTTTTCTTCCATGTAGTTAGGGCGACGTCAAGTAGTTGGCTGCGTGGATCACTAGCGGACAGACGTCATTGAAGTCACCGACTCACCAGGCGGCCTCTCTGCCTCGCCCTGCTCCTTGTCACTTGTTTATCTCTTCATCTATCCATTCATTTCTCCTCCCTCCCCGTGGGTCATTCATTGGGGGTTGGGCCGGGGGAGGGCGGGGGGAGGGGAGACTGAGATCCTGCAATGCGAAGGGCA
>NC_051406.1:18592197-18592780 GCF_015228065.2 Penaeus monodon
CGCAAGAAAGTATAGAAGTAACTGATTTTTATCGCTTTTGGAGTGTTGAAAGGAAGAAGGGCAGAGCCAGTTAGATGGAAAAAAAATCAGCAAGAACAAAAAGGAGAAGACAAAGAATAGCGGTTAGATGGAGCGAATGGAGATAAACTAAAGAAAACAAATGATGTGATACCGTAAACACTGGAGTCCTTGCTTGTCTGTTTCTGTGTTTTATGTCTCCCATCTGTAGTCCCGTATAAACATCTGTTTCTCAGTTATCTCCTCCCTCCATTTTTTCTATTCATTATATTTGTTTTCTACTTTTGTTCGACTTTCTATCTTGCATCTATCTGTCTGCTTATTCTTTCCTTCTGTATTGCGTTGTTCTGTCTCTCTCTCCTGCTTTCTGTTTCCACTTACCACTTTGCAAGGCATGCTCTCTCACTTTCTCTCTCAAGCATACGCAAATTATTCTCCATCTCCGCTCCTCTATTGCGCCTCTTCCTCTCCCTCTCCATCTCTCTTGGCCGCATTCTCCATCTTCCTACCTCCCTCGTCTCGAAGCCCCCCTTAACTCGCCCCATCGGCTTCTGCTATGCGAAGC
>NC_051406.1:18592834-18592919 GCF_015228065.2 Penaeus monodon
ACAGCTGCCCAACCAAGGTGACATTTGCTTGTTGATGACGTCACTACAGCCAAGGCGGGGCAGAGAGGATGAAGGCGGTTTGGCA
>NC_051406.1:18592956-18593122 GCF_015228065.2 Penaeus monodon
GCGGGAGTGCTTTAGATGGCGAGGAGAAGAGTATGGGATGTTGCCGTGATGGTCGCATGATCTGGTACTTTTGGGGAGGGCCTGAAGGATCTTCGTGCTGCTGTCTGAGCCTTTCTTGCGCGCCGACCGTTACCCTGTTACCCTTTTGTTGCTTTGCGACTTCGAC
>NC_051406.1:18593230-18593457 GCF_015228065.2 Penaeus monodon
AGGAGAACCCATCTTCACTTCACTCCCTCACATGCAATCGTAAACTTTTCATGAGAATTAATTGATTTCCTGTAAACACACACACACACATAACGAACCAGATTAAACAAAATTTCGATTCGCAAAGCTGCGTATATATCTCAGTGAGACATTATGAATAATGTCGCGGAGCTTTGATATATGCTATAACCAGAGACCAAATGGAAATTTTGCCCAGCCACATTATT
>NC_051406.1:18596976-18597200 GCF_015228065.2 Penaeus monodon
AAGGTACGGCAGGAAAAAAGACGAAAATACTAATGTAGGAAAAAATGTTCAGGCGGAGGCAACTTCTTGTAAGGCGGGATTCCTCCCTCACCTTGACTTATCAAATTACAACGCCATTGATTCCACGCACGGATCGCGGCTCAGCAGGCGACTCACAAGAAGAGTTCGAAGCTTCGACATTGCGAGGACCGACACATCCGACGGCGGAAAAATCCAGCGCACGT
>NC_051406.1:18597229-18597369 GCF_015228065.2 Penaeus monodon
TTCCATCCCTCGTGCCGCCCTCCTAGACTATGTTTATCATCAAATATTTCATTGATTATAAAACTCGTTCTTACTACGCCGCCATCGCCCGCTGGTTAGACCACGTGTTCAGACTCAGGCTATAATTGACCAAGACTCCT
>NC_051406.1:18597718-18597849 GCF_015228065.2 Penaeus monodon
ATGTGCAGATTCAAATAATTTATTTAGCCAACTAAGACAATACAATTTACAGTATATAAACATATAGTTTTGGCTAAGCCCTTTGAGAGCAGAGTGCTCTCTTAAAAGGCACCTGACTAGTTTTACTGTTA
>NC_051406.1:18598068-18599239 GCF_015228065.2 Penaeus monodon
ATTTGGTCTAGTTGTAGCTAAATATTAAGCACTGGGTTAATGATAAAGAAGTAATTTAGTGCTATTTTAGAAACTGTGAATGTAATCATATCGATTTTCAGTTCTCTGGATTCAAGTAAACTATTTACACATTATAAACATTTGTAAAGTGACATAAGTACAGTTTTAGTCTATTTATCGTGCTCAGAACATAACGACTATACATAAATTAAATTAATTTGTGTTATCCATGTACTTCTATGTTTCGATATGATTCTTATCAATTACTTCTATGTTAGTAATAGCGGTTGCAGCATATTCCGTGAATGCCCCCCCCCTTACAACATGCCAATAGGATACTGGGAATACTAAAGCGTAGTATATAAGCGTTAGATATTTGCTTGCGAGGGAACTACTGATAAGGTTTAAAATCCCACAATGTTTTCGCATTTTTCCGTTAACAGCCATGATATGTCAGCTCCAGCCGAGTTTTGCCTAAGAACTTTGTCCCTTTTTCCGGATTAGGAAGCTTTTTGTTTCTATCAAATATCACAGAGTTTAGAGTCAGTTTGTTCAGTTTACAAATTTAAGTGCACGGTCCAGTAGGGATACAAGGTCCGTTTCACTATCAAATAAGTTACTGTCATCTGCGAAAAGGGTAAATTTTAGAAGACCGCTGCTTTTTACGATGACATTAATAAATATGAGAAAAGAAGGGCCCAGGAACAGATTCCTGAGGGACGCCATGCAGAATTTTTGATTCTGCTGATTTACATTTATTGGAATATACAGACTGGGATCTGTTTGTTAGGTATGATTTGAACTAGTCAATATTAATGCATCTGATTCTATAATAGCTTTAGATTTGTCAACAAAATATCTTGATCTACGGTATCAAAAGCTTTACCGAACTCTAAGAATATGCCAATGGTGAAATCCCTTTTAACAGTACAATGTAGAAGTGAGACTGTTGTTGGTTTTCTTCGTTAGTATTTGGTTGATCTGACAGTGTTCTTCGAGTCTTTTAAAGGCAAGTTTTTCAAGGATTTGCTTGAATGCAGAAAACAAAGAAATTTGACGGTAATTCTGAATATCCATTCTGCAGACGTCTTTGAATACCCAGATTACCTTTGCAACTTTTAAGACATTTGGAAATATATCTATTGAATATGGCTAATTATATAAATAGGTC
>NC_051406.1:18601997-18602119 GCF_015228065.2 Penaeus monodon
TTATTTTTCGAGTTGTGGATGTTAATGTTGATCGATCAGTGCTACCGAAGTGGAGGGCAGATGTCACGCTCATATTTGTTTCGTTAATATCATCCCGGTCATGAAGATGATCCATATTCCAA
>NC_051406.1:18602170-18602254 GCF_015228065.2 Penaeus monodon
ACAATCCTGCAATCTCCAGACACAAAATTATGATGCTTGTCATGGTCAGCAATCACTGATTACTGGGAAGGTCAAATCAAGGTC
>NC_051406.1:18602287-18602393 GCF_015228065.2 Penaeus monodon
GTCGAATGAATGGCCCTCCTTCTTGCTCTCTGCCCCCACCCCTCCCCTCCTCTTCCCACAGCCCCCAACCTCATGCCTCCCGGAGAGCCTACATATAACTTATTCG
>NC_051406.1:18602472-18602658 GCF_015228065.2 Penaeus monodon
TGCTCCGACAAGTTCAAGGGCACAGTCGCACGAGACCCCCCTCCATCTCACCCCCACTTTGCCACACGAGTCCCCCCTCCCCTGCTGGCTGCTCCAGCCTAGACTCTCTTAACAGCTTTCGATGTCTGCTCATGCTGGCGCTAATGATACTACTTCTGCATGTGTTCGTGTGGAGCAAGACTGTGT
>NC_051406.1:18608219-18608306 GCF_015228065.2 Penaeus monodon
TTTGCAAAAACACTTAGGAGAGTTCCTGAACAGTTATCATCATTAAGCAATAATTCGTGACTCCGCCAGTGGAGTCCTCTACCCATG
>NC_051406.1:18611425-18611514 GCF_015228065.2 Penaeus monodon
AGAACTCAACAGCTAAGAATAGTAGGAAAATAAGAAAAGCTTATGATTTAGCGTTTGTATGAACACCCGATACAGTCATCACAAACCGG
>NC_051406.1:18612644-18613764 GCF_015228065.2 Penaeus monodon
GAGGAACTCCCATCCTCCTTTTTCCTCTCACTTTCAATGATATTTCCCTTTATCAAATCTCTGTCTTGCTTCCACCTTGCCTCCCACTCTCTGTCCTTGTTCAAGAAACCGAATTATCTGCGCATGACCGACAATGCATTCTGATCAACCTTCAAATCTGTCGGAGACTTTGTCAAGACGAAAACACTTTTCTCTGAGAAAATCCTGCGACGGTTTCGAGACGATACGGAGAAATTCTTTGAGTGGGGGTATGCAAAGGGAATTTCCGAAAACGAAAATAAACAGACAATCAGATAGACAAATAAACAACAGAGAAGAACATCTTGTGAGGATGATGTGAAAAAAGGTGAAGAAGAAGAAAAAAAGTAAAGAGGGGTGAGAGAGGGGGGTTGTTGTTGGACACACTTGAAAGGCTGGTGGTGTTTGGTTGACGAACCGTGTCTGAATAACACCGATTTATTTCAAATACGCACACCTGTCAGCCTGCCATCAACCATACTAACCTGTCATCCTGTCATCAGTCTGTCAAACTGTCACCAACCGTCAACACCTGTCAAGAGCATCTTCGCCCCGACACCCAAGAATAAAGGGCAGTGCAAAAGCTTGCAAGCGAAATGTAAGTATTCGTCGGGGGAGGGTGGAAGTCAGTGCAGTCACATTAGTAAATATTAAGTTATATAAGCAGTCACTGGCACTCTAGCTTATCTTTGTAAAAACACCCAGACGAACGTGTTGTTTACTTAAATACTACTTCTTTCAGAAGCTGTAACAAATCGGCCCTTCAATACAAAATAATACTGACGGCAAATAAACCCCAAAAAACACGACTGTGCCAATTAACAAAGATAACGATAGCACCAGCGAGGTAAGTACTTGTGATGACGTTATAATGATTGTGAAGTTGATGTTTACGATCAAACGAAAGACAGTGATTAAATATAAGAAATAAACAGCCCTAATTGCTGGAGGTCAATAAAGGTCACGATGGTGAGTGGCAGGCGCCCAGAAACCAATAATCGTCGTGGGCTGCCTTCCCTGCGTGACCAGCATTGCCGCCCACCTTTAAGATCTCGCCACCCACGCCTCCTTCACCGCATGGAATGGGTGATTGGAAAGGTGG
>NC_051406.1:18613928-18614132 GCF_015228065.2 Penaeus monodon
CGTGGTGACTACATGCGTAATGTGTTCATTTTTGATAGGTATTCGATATTTATGTCTGCATTTTTCTTTGTGACTGTGTGTATGTCGCTGTCTCGTTGTTTCCATGGGCGTTTATTGGTTTGCTTGTCTGTCAGAAAAAAATTCGCGGAAGGTTATTGCAATAGATTATGACGAGTTAGCCTTTTCCTTTCCTGCTCTCTCTTT
>NC_051406.1:18615154-18616342 GCF_015228065.2 Penaeus monodon
GCGATGAGGGAGACATGAGTGGACGTGATGGCGCTGTTAGTAATTGTGATATAACAAATGTAAATGAACAGCAAATTACCCGCGGAGTACATAAACATGTCGCGAGTGTAAAACTTTGCTTCATCTGACATACTGAATAACATTATTGATGTGAGATGGACATAAATATGATGATAACAATAACAAATGCATGTGCTCAGATCACCACGTCTAGGGTGTAACACCAGACCTTTTTTTAAGCAAACCAAACAGAGTCAGACCTTGTTCCCCAGTTTTGGTTACTTTAAGTAAGGTTTAGTTAGCATAAGTTAGGATGTGTGGGAAAGGTGCTTAGGTTGGTGTTACAGTGTGCGTTCAGTTCGGTTCCAAAGTGTGCATCATAAGAACTGGTGAGCGAAAATGCAGTTGGTGACGTATGAAAAGTCGACGGCATAGTTCCATGCACCCGTAACGCTGTACTATGGGAAGCAGCCAAGATCCATTATATTATGTTAAAGGTGGGAGACTGCACGTATTAAATGTGGGATGACACTTTATTAACAAACGACAAACACAGAAAATGAAGTATTTTTGAAATAACTATCAGGTTTTGCAAACTCCAGACACTCTCCGCCAAGGCACCCATCACCTAAAATACCATGTAATCTTCACCAACGTCTGTTGTGTTTCATTAAATAATTCATTTAATATTGGCATAGCTATATTAGGTATTAGCGCGTCATTTCCCCAACAAATCCACTCTCAGCCCTGACTCCCCACACTCTCACGTGCATCAAACATAGACAGTAGCTACACCATAACTAAGCATCCGAAACATTCTGCTCATTCCCTACATACACACTTACCCATCCTACCCAAGCCATCCTTCATTATCCGTTCATAAAATCACCCAGAAAAAGAGGAGAAAGGCGATATCTTTCGAGTACAACGGAGCGGCTCTTCGACTCCAAATGGCCCATTCATAATCTTTTCCCTTCGTCTTTCAGCCATGACTTCCTGCTTAGATTTAGCCGGTTGTGTTCATCACTTAGTCGCGCGCGTGCAAATTGGATAATCTACATAATTTACCATGAAATTTAAGACCTTCAGGATGATTTTTAGTCACTTGTTACTAAACAAGTGACGGTCTGTTGGCTTACTGCTTTTTTCCTCATTTTCCTAATATTTTTTTTATTTACTTTATGAGTA
>NC_051406.1:18616582-18616722 GCF_015228065.2 Penaeus monodon
GGGTAAGAAAGAGGGAATTCATAGAATATGGAAGACAAAAATTGTGTAGATTTTGAAGTTTCATGGGAAATTATCAGTGAACCATTACAGTACAGATACACATAAATTTTAGGTCTTTAAAAGTTATTTTCGGACACAGG
>NC_051406.1:18616802-18618089 GCF_015228065.2 Penaeus monodon
TGTAAGTCATATTCTTTAGAACAAATGAAACAAGTATCAATAAAAATTCTAAATAATCACCAAATGTAGAATACAAAATAGTCCTACTCATGTAAATGCATGATTAAATCCAGTCTCCTTACGGGCGCAGAGGAGCCCGCGGTCGACCAGCTTTTCCTGTTTCCTTCCACTTTCCCTTCCGCCCCAATCCTGCACCTGGGACGACGCGAACAAACGTAGAATAGGAAGTAGAAGAACGTCAACTTCGTGAAGTCCATACTTGAATTTGCGGTTTTAGAGAGTAGGTGGATGGGGAAGTGCTAAAGTGTGGAACGACCCTCAGACACTTCCTCTAAATAGTAAAAAGAGCAAGGCGAAGGCACCTTCATTGATAACCATTCCTACATACAACTTGATAAGAAAAATATACAAGAGAAAGAATATCATCGGAATGATTAATTTTGAATCCTTCAGACTCAGAGTACGAAATTAAAAGTATTAAAAAAACTCACTTTCCAAATAAGCTTTCTTATCATAAATATAAAGTAAATAATTTTCATCATAAAAAAATATTATTAGCTGAATGCACAAAATGTATAGGAAAAACATGGAGTATGACTGATATCAATCATTGCCTATTTGTACCTTGCCTTTTAGAGAAGATTGCAGCGATTTCCCAACTACACAACCAAACCGTCTTCAGAAATAAATTAACTTTATTATCTCAGGATAACAGAAAATTAGTTCAATATTCCGAGAGATTTTGAGCCGATGGATGTCAGACGATGCGAGACGAGTTTTATGGCATCTATTTTCTGAACTCGTTGATGGCTCAGCTCGAGATTCCGGTGAAGTAATATCCTCCAGCTAATCCAAGAGAAGCCTTAGCTGAAGTCTTAGAAGTGGCGGTCGGATATGATAAGGAAGAGATGAAAATAATGCTACACCTTGGAATGAATGGCAGCCTTTTGTTCGGCGGACGCTGGCCGGAGAAGAGCACCGATTTCCATAACTCTTAGAGAAATCTTCGCTCGCTGCCTTGCGTTTGCCTTGGCGAATGTTAGCAAACCAGCATCATGGCGAAGAGTCACGAGCTTCTTTTCACGGACATTTTCCATGACTATGAGTCGGATTCAAGTGATTTTCTTGGTTGTGGGAAACTCAAGAAACAAACTTCGTCAAAGTCGTCCATAATCACGCTGTCTGTTGTCGAAGCTGCTTCCAAATGCTCTGGCACTTCGTAGCTGGTAAATGATGATTATATAGAAGGTCGTTTGTGTATTTTCGTGATATTCTCCTCTTATTACA
>NC_051406.1:18618113-18619168 GCF_015228065.2 Penaeus monodon
AACTATTCCTAAATCCATAATTACTAACAAAAGCACACAGTACATGTAAACAGATCGATGCAATGCTGTTAATCCCAAAATCCCAAATCAAGAGTTTCTTACGACCGGTTGGTTGGTTCGGCCGCTAGCGTGCTGTCGACATAAATGCAGTTCTTGCCCTTCTTGGATTTTTGGAGGCCTTTGCTCTAGCAAAACCAGACGGCCATATAAGTATCAATTATAAATTTTGTTTCTTAATTGATAAGGATAATGTTTTCTATAGTTAGAATCCAGGGTAGGAACGTAATGACAATAAGACTGCATATGATTCTATCACCTCTAATTAAAAATAAAGAAAGAGGAAAAGAAGAAGAAAAAAGCGTATTTTCTCTCTTATCAAATTGAATTCCTTAAAAGAGGAAACTTTATTCTTCAATTTAATCGAAGCCCTTTCGCTGAAAAAAGTTTAACAACTGTTTCCATTTAGAAGAATGTTCAGTGACTAGGTATAATAATAGTTTCGCACTAATGAATATAAATATATTACTGCATAGCAACAGCCCACATCTTCAGAGAGCAAACGACTGCTGATCAGTGATTCTTTCTGCATGAATCAGGATGAAATTATCGCTTGCTGAGACCTAATTTGTTAGCGGTGCGTTGTGTGTGAAGCGAGGGAATCTTACCAACGTCAAAATTAAAATCTCAATCACTGGAAAGAAATAATTAGCTGAGTGGAAACATTTTCTCCTCATCAACCCACTATTTGGCTATGTTCCTGTGACATATATATGCACATTCTATCAACAGGAGGTTCTGTGAGTAGAACAAATACTATACTTAGATTATGACTTATTTAATAATATTTCTACCTGGAAGTTGCCAGCTCAGTGGATCCCTTATTGCTACCCCGTAATCTTGTAGTAAATATGCAAAATTCTATGGACATATAAATATAGCTCTGGCTTATTACATATCACACTTCCCGTTAGAAGTATCATCACTAAAGTGTTGATGATTCCAACAGAATCTGTCATCTTTTTATGATTCTATTTGATTCAATTTGAACAACCTCT
>NC_051406.1:18619962-18620364 GCF_015228065.2 Penaeus monodon
AACAATACATATAATAATATATACAATAAATAACATCAACACAAACACTAAAACACCTAC
This sequence comes from Penaeus monodon, assembly GCF_015228065.2. Lineage (NCBI taxonomy): Eukaryota > Metazoa > Arthropoda > Malacostraca > Decapoda > Penaeidae > Penaeus > Penaeus monodon. Next base: position 18,620,023 of record NC_051406.1, read on the forward strand.
TAAAAGAATATATATATAAATCCCATCTATAAAAGTAGATCCACAACAAAATTCACCAAATGGCACAAAACAAAAAAGAGATTTACACAATACTACACAGCATCGCAGACACACGCCAGATAAACATGCATTGTGCAGTAGAAAGACACACATTACGTACAAAAACAACATGACCGTGAATCGTGAAAAGCATTGGATATCGTAGTATCTACCCCATCAAAGGAATGACGTAGACCAATAGAATATATACTTCAAAACAAAGAAAGGTTTCTTTGAAGAGGTTCTGGGAAATCCTATTACACTCATTGACTTTGCACTTATACTTATCTTAAGTTTTCCAAG
>NC_051406.1:18621428-18621529 GCF_015228065.2 Penaeus monodon
GATGACTCCCCTTGCCTCCAAGTCACAACAAGAGCACACACCCCGTCATCACAGTCACCACTTCTAGAAACTTTCATCACAACATCATACTTCACCTCCGC
>NC_051406.1:18621733-18621803 GCF_015228065.2 Penaeus monodon
TTGATACCAACCGAACTATCTGGACCTCAACACAGCTGTTTCTTATATTAGAGCCAAATGCTTTGACCGA
>NC_051406.1:18621820-18621993 GCF_015228065.2 Penaeus monodon
ATAAAGTAGGAAAGAAGTGTGAAAAAAAAAATAAAGAGTTCGCTCCCGGCATTTCCCGAACACTGTATAGTCGACTCGAGTTTGTGGAAATCGTACCCAGGCCAGATACTATGATAAGGCAAAGTTGGCGCTCGTGGTTTTAGGAAAGATAACAGGCGCAGAAGATTCATAGC
>NC_051406.1:18622058-18622178 GCF_015228065.2 Penaeus monodon
GATGAGATGACCTTTGTGACATCCAGACAGAGGAGATGCCGGGACTGTGCGGTCAGAGTGATGACCTCCCCCACGTCTGAAGTCTTGTTTTTGTTCTACAAATCGCGCTGCAGATCCATT
>NC_051406.1:18622505-18622780 GCF_015228065.2 Penaeus monodon
GTCAGTCAAGATTATGCTTGAATCTGGCGTCCGCAAATAACATTTTTTATCTGCAACGATTTGTTGCATTTTTTCAACTCCCCTCGCTTTGTACCTTCGTTGGTAGGATAGTGTGTCATCTGCCGAAATGGAAACCGCTGGTATTAAGAAAAAATATGAGATCCATAATATTACATAGAACAGCGCTTTGCTGGTGGGATAATTAGTGCTCTGTACAAATAGACATGATACTCTGCAACCTTGGATAACAATACTTACAACAGTAACAATAATAA
>NC_051406.1:18623096-18624665 GCF_015228065.2 Penaeus monodon
ATACAATATTTCACTGCGTGATTTTGGATAGAATGAACCCCAGACCGTGCCCCTGATGCATCAGACTGTCCTCATCCACAGCGGGTCCTCCGACTGCAGCCGAGGACCGCGATGTGTTTTACGGACGGGAATGAGGTGGAAGAAAGAGCTCAGGTGGCAAAGGGTACGGCGTGGGCTGAGAAAAGATGTTTAAAATAACTGGCAGACAAAAACTGGTTCCCAAACCGCACCGGCAATCTTCTTCAGATGTCCTGACTGGCTGTTCAGCAGCAGAAGGGAAAACAAACCAGCGGAGAGACAAAGTGTCACTGCTCAGGGAAGAGAGAAGACGCCGCTTCAAGACAACACGCGTCAAGAAATCGAGACCTCGTCACTTCTGTGGAAAAAGCGACGCAGTGGAATACATCTCATCATTAGAGAAGATTATGAGAATAAGATATTCCACTTTAGTTACGGCTCATGCCAGTCTCTGTGAGAAATAAATAAAGTTAAAAGCATCAAGGTCTTTCGAGATTTTCCAAGTGATAGCCGTAGCACCTGCAAGGGGGGGGGGGGGATTCGAAAGTTTAAGAACATTTGAGAGAAAACATAATGGCCGGAGAACATAAAATGAATTTCACTTAACCCTGATCTCAGTAGTCTACTTTGCTCGGTATACATACTCGTGTGAACGCACAAATCCATGGGCCTTATTAGCTAAAAAAGAAGAAGAAAAAACGTACACTCTTTATAATATGTGTCGATGGATCGCGATGCGCTCGTTCCTTCTTTTTCTCTGGCTAATGATGGGGAGCGGCGATGAGAAGGACAGAGAAGCCGTCTGCATCATTAGCAAATCATCCTTCAGATCATCCACCTCAACGTCAAGAGGATCAGTCGAGGGCGATTCTTCGTACACTTTCTGTTCTTTGCTCTCAATACTCTCTCTCTTATGCTGCTCTGTGGAAATGATTCTCTCCTCAACCTCGAATGTACACGATATCGACTTCCGGAATGCCAATACTCAAGACTAAATTTGCAGGTAGAATTTATTTTTCTAGGAAATCGATATCAGATGATTATTCATGAACTAGACGATTTCTGAGAAGTAATTGGGAATCAAGGTACATCGTTTATGCGATTATAGGCTGCGTCTGTTCTAAGCTTCTTGATACCCACCTCTGTTTTACATAAATAGCTTGTAACATTTCCAAACGTGAATACTCACCCAAGATTCTTCTTGAGGAGATGCATTATACAGGCTATATCTCAATGCTTTATCACTTAAATTGGGAGTGAAAAAAGAAAGGTTTGGATCAGACGAATTCATCGTAAACACTACGGAAGAAATTAAACAAGGAAATGAAAATTTACAAAATGAAATTTACGAAGAAAAAAATAGAAAAAAATATCGCATCACTTCACCTAAATCTACATTTTTACAAAGAATCCAACACCACAGATACCGGACCGAACCCGTTTTCGCTCGCACTGTTGATTCGTCGATTCCCTGGACGACGTGACAGGCCTGTCGTACTTCACCTCTGCGGCTCTTCTGGGAGATAATTATTCACGCGGAGAAGTGTCAAG
>NC_051406.1:18624963-18625200 GCF_015228065.2 Penaeus monodon
GTACCCGGGCAGATACCAGGATCGACTTCTTTGCTCAATCAAAATAGCGTTAAAAACTTAAAAAGTTTCATGGTCCTTTTTCTCTCACGTTTTCTGTCTTCGGTGTAGTTTCTTCTTGAGAAATATCCCGGCAGAGTACGATGATTTTTCGGACCTGTGTGCGTCGCCAGTATATCGCGGGCGTGGTTTCCGTCGCCGGCGCTGCTCCCTCGCGTTCTCTCGAGCTCGGGGAAGCCT
>NC_051406.1:18628271-18628556 GCF_015228065.2 Penaeus monodon
ACCGAAGTTATGCACCATTTGGCAATTCCCCGTGACGTTTGTTTACGTTTGTTTCCACAGGGCGAGAGTGTGAGCACACGTGACCCCCGCCCCACTCACCTCGCCAGACGGGTTGTGTCCGTGTGGGCAGTGACACACGCCCAGACGCCGGCGGGAGCGGGAGGCCAGGCCGGCGGGCGTAAATGCGTCGTCATCGACCTACAATCATGTTTACATCGAGATTTGCAAAGCGAGGAGGTGGAAGGAGGGAAGATGGGGACTTATGTGCTATTGTGTGCCACAATG
>NC_051406.1:18628663-18628836 GCF_015228065.2 Penaeus monodon
TTGCGATGGGCCGTGCTGTGTGTGTGCCCTTCAGACAGTCTCCAGACCAGACGATTCCCAGACAGTTCCCAGACAGACCCCAGGGGCTCGGGGGGCTCCTGGCCTAGAAAGGTGACAGCCAAGACAGACGGAGAGAAAGAAATGGAGATTAATTGATATATAGATGGAGATGA
>NC_051406.1:18629945-18630729 GCF_015228065.2 Penaeus monodon
CCGCATACTAAACACCCGCGCTGTCCCTTCGAGTTTTTATTGCTAAAGGGGAAATGAAAACAAGGAAAATCTACCCGGCGACGATAACGGGAGAAAACAGAAGGAAAGAACTTCAATAAATAAAGATAATTAGGGGAGCGACCATACGAACAGCATCTATGGGGAAGGAGATAAAACCGTATATTTGGGAAGGATGGAGATATCTCATATCTATGTGGGGAACAGACCCATAGATGTGGAAGGTGATGAAACCCATAGATGTTGGGTGGGAATTTGGGGAGAATGGAGAGATTCCTCAAAGTGGAAAGGATGGGGAGAACCGTAGATATGGGGAGGAAGGAGAGACCCGGAGAAATGGGGAGAGAGGAGAGACCCGGAGAAATGGGGAGAGAGGAGAGACCCGGAGAGGGATGGATGGGGAGAGCCGTAGATATGGGGAGTGAGGAGAGACCTGCGAGGAGAGAAAACACAAAGGGGGCGGTCGTCTTCTCTGGTCTTGATCCTCTTAGCAACAAAGGGCAGCCCAGTCCTGGCGGTCTGCACGGGGGGTGTTGGGTCTTCAGCTCCGCAAATCAAGATGGACGCCTTGGCTTTTCACCTGTCAAGCAATCCGTCTGCCCATCTAACGAGCAGTCTAACTCTTTAACAATCTGTCAGTCATCCAGTATATTCAAGTGTTCTGTGGGTGTGAGTGTTCCAACACACGAACACATGTATTAGGAAAAAATGTATATTAGAAAGGAAGTCACAGCCTCGTAAACCATTAGGATATTTTTTTTTTTAT
>NC_051406.1:18631417-18631558 GCF_015228065.2 Penaeus monodon
CATGGCCACTGAACCGGTCTGATTCGCGTCCCGCCCTCGCCGCCCGCCCAATTAGAGCAGCTAATTCGCCCAACCACTTGTTTGGGTCTTCGCCGCTGGACCGCGCTCTCGCTCCGGCGCCCTCCGATACACGCGCGAGGC
>NC_051406.1:18632753-18632921 GCF_015228065.2 Penaeus monodon
ATTGAAATTTACAAATAGCGTACCTCTGTTAACTGGTTCGTGAAAAAGTCCCTACTACGAAAAGATAAAGAGTAAAAAATTAATAAAATGCAGAAGCGGAGAAGCAAAGGTTCCTTTTTACGGGCGTTGTGTGTCTCGGGTCCTTCGGCTGTTGCCCCGCCTGACCTC
>NC_051406.1:18634891-18634962 GCF_015228065.2 Penaeus monodon
GTATGCACATTCACGCACTAACGAAATAGTTCCGAAAGGAAGGATAATGTGATTTATCAAAGCCAAACCTG
>NC_051406.1:18635368-18635876 GCF_015228065.2 Penaeus monodon
GTACACATTTATATACATATGCACCTCTTGATCGAGTCGGAACGATTAGTTTTCACTTTTGAATGGAGATTTTGAGTCAGGTCTTCCTCAGAAATTTAAGCTCTTGGGTTATCAGGCGACTAGGGAAGAACTGGCAACTCACCCCTGGTTTTAGAGTCCTCCGAATTGCAAAGACTCTTTTGAAGAAAAAAAAAGTATGAAGAATAGTAAATTTCTATATATAGCAGTAAGAATATATATCAAGTACTAAGCGTCAGGTGATTCGAAAAAAAGAAGTTTATCGAGGTTCAAATAAACTTTGTTATATATAACAATTTAACCATATGAGATCTTCCCTATCTTACCAGTATAGAGCTAAAAAACGAAATCATATGTTTCTGAAGTACAACCTGACTGATTCCTTGTCTTGTGTGCGCGGATCTAATCTTTTTGTATTGTTGTTTTATGATTTACCAATATTTTCTTGACGCCACAGAAATTATAGGATAGAGAGGGACGAAAGTTGATT
>NC_051406.1:18636166-18637452 GCF_015228065.2 Penaeus monodon
GACTTTACTGATGTATATACCTAGAAAGACAGCTAAATAGACAAAGAGAGGACTGGATATGACTGACTTTTTTGAGGCAGCTGTCACATTGTTATTTTCGTGGGAGACGCACACAGTCTGCAGTATGTCATTGCATTGCAAAAAGGAAGCATTCATGCAGATCTGACATTACGACTGCTACGCCATTGTCAAGCTGAATGTCCGTTGTACATCGAAATTTGATATTCAAATGACTATCCTTAAAGCTTTTTTGTTTCTGTTTTATTCAATGTTGTTTCGCCATTTTCCCGATTTCATAATGCTAACAAAGGTACGCACGAGAAGGGAGGAAGTGGAACGTAGTAAGAAATCCGATGTCTCATTCTTCTCTCAAAAGTTGCCTCATCATCATCTGTCAAGCTGAATAATGATAATAATAGAAGAAAAATCATACATTTCAGCATCCTATAAATTTTGTTGATATGAATATGGACGGCCGTAAAAGCACGTAAAAAAACAACAATTATCATTCGTTTCAGGGGACGGGAGGATAGTGTGAGGACAAAACATCGGCAACGTTTTCTCAGTGAAAAAACAACAACACACAAATATCAGAACAGCTAAGCAGGCATGATACATAAACTAACATTTTCCTGAAGCATTACTCTCAAACGTCAAATGTACCATTACCTCCTTAGAATGTTATTGACACTAGAACAAACCGGGATTTTGAGATAAAAGTCGTCTATTCTCCTTGGACGTGCAAGGATTGTGATGACGATTATGCTATCGCCTTCGCTGAGATGTTTACCTTTGGAAAGTGTAAATCAGCTGTTCCGGACGGGGAGGGGGTATCCTCGCATTTGATCTCCCTGAATTTATTGCCAAACGATCGCAACCCATTTCTTAAACTAACTAAAAAAGAGGTATACGTAATATGTCTTGCCTTAATCGAGGAATTTAATCCCATAACTTCCATCTCACGTATATACAAGGCTATGGAAAGGACCGCGCTGAACAGATTCACGTGTAGAACTGAGAACAACTTACAATCTACGAACAGTCTACTGCACTATATGGACTTCTTCCTAGCAGAGATACTTCTGCTTGCTTTGCCTACAGCGCCTTCGTGTCAAGGCTTTTGATGTCATTCAGGGGGGGGGGGGGTCTCGACTTCAGCCGAAAGATTCCAGAGGGTTCTGTCGAATCTTTTATAGTGCCGAGTGTATGCTTCAAGTTACTACTGCTATATAATATCGTTTACTTGATATGAGACTGCTGCTGCTTACTTTACAGAAGAGTATTGC
>NC_051406.1:18637497-18638001 GCF_015228065.2 Penaeus monodon
TGAGGAAGTAATGGATAATATATCTGGCGAAATATGTTTTATTTCGTTCCTTACTAGTAGTCACGATATAAACAAACATAAAGAGATATTGTTTAAATACATACTTCATATCTCATCTTTGATAAGTAACATTTATTCATGCTTAGTGACATTTACTTCTTGTAAATATACCCGTTATGGATCTCGTATAAACTTTATAAAATGACATAAAAATAAATCACCCTTCTTGATTCTCATCCTCGATAATTTCGTTAAATAATTCATGGAGTGACATTTCTTGGAAATCTTCATGGATTCGTACTTATAATACAAATATCGCTTCTTGATTCTGTTTTCTTGCGAAACACAGTGCTTTCACGTTGGTAGAATAAGAAGAATAGATACACTATCGCGAATTCAAGGGAAAGGTGTTTGGTTATAACGTTTATCCTGCGTAACAACAACAGTCGAATACTTTATAAAGAAAGAGAGAGAGTAGGAATTATGGAAATCTTAGGTCACTGT
>NC_051406.1:18638177-18638646 GCF_015228065.2 Penaeus monodon
TAGACGAGAATGAATAGCTTCATAGTGTATAAGATGTAATTTAAGTATTTCGATCAAATATTTAGAATTTCAAGATTTGTTCGAAACGTGTCGGTTAGCATATTTTGCGTTGTGAAATTATGCAGCCTTTCCTATAGAACAGCACAGCAGGCTACCGTTTAGTTCTATTTTAACATGCATGAGGTATGAATGGCACAGAGTCACTTACATGGCTAGTTGACAATATGTACATCATTGTTTACGATAGATGTAGTATTTAACTTCAATGAACAAAATATGGACTGTGGTATAAATATACGTTCCAACAGTATAAAGTATGATCTACGTGACCTTTATTTATTTTTTGTTAATGTCGGCGGGAAAAAATGCAGTGATGTAAAATAGAGATTGTAACCACTTAAGACATACTTTGGGTAAAAAATCATGCAAGGCATCTTCATACACTTATGATTATGCAGTCTTCTCTCCC
>NC_051406.1:18639002-18639664 GCF_015228065.2 Penaeus monodon
TATAGTTGTAGATACTTATAATAAGAAAATAGGGTGACCATATATGTCACACTTTTATTTTCTCTTTTCAATGCCAATAAGTCAGACGTATTAACAGACGGTTCCCTCAGTTGCAGGAGCGGCCAAACTGCCTTAGTGTGTACGATTTAGTGAAAAGCCACGATAATGAGAAGACACGTAAATGGCAGTAGCCACCGGAGGGCTTCACCCTGCCTCGGCCAAATGTGTTTTTTTTCGCCTCTGCTCCCGAATCACGCTGTTTGGTTATATCCGTGGCCTTCACACATCATAAAAGACCCGTAAAATTTAGTAATTTTTCAGCAAAATACCGTCACACTGCCTTCACTGTCGCGGATTTTGCATTTCGCCGAAGTTATTTGGAAGCTATACTCTTGTTTATAGTTGTTGCTTTATAGTATACTTATTGCTCAGTTTGGACATGTTTACAGAAGTGAAATAACACGTGTGTATCGAGAGTTATCAGTGAATTTGGATTTATGTACCTTTTCAGTGCATCATGGCATCCTGTTCCCTGTGTAAAGAAGTTAATTCATCGGGGGAGCTTGATGCAGAGTATGATGTTCCGGGGCCTTCAGCTCCAGGGAACAATCGCTTATACCAGGTGAGTATGCACCTAGAGACCACAGCAATGACCTACATAA
>NC_051406.1:18640016-18640606 GCF_015228065.2 Penaeus monodon
AATGTTTATTCACTTAAATGAAAGGACGTTTTGCGAGGGACCTTGCAGATTTTCTTCTAGTTGTCTGACGCCCAAAGGGCTTGAGGAGAGCATAGAGAGGTCATTCATTCTTATTGTGCCAAAGGGTCTCTAAGATTGGTAAGGTCATGACAGAGTGTCTTTAATAATGTATAAAAATGCGTTTTTATACAACCCAAAGCAAATGTCTGTGTTATATTTTGTACTTTTGTGAATGCACATTTATATTTGCATCGTTGCTTTTACTATTCCCTGGGGATTATGCAGATACAAAAAATAAGTAAATGGAAACACAGAAAAGATTTATGCGAAAATATGGCTTGTGCATGTGACACCCCAAACACCCTGTCGTGAGTGTCGAAAAATTCTCGGACATGTCAAAGGTTACATGTTTGACATTCCTAACACCCTCTCATAAATAGTAATACCATTAACTAAAATACATTCTTATAAACACAATTTTCAACATTATTATCCATTAGACCATATGAACCAATTAGCCTCTTAACTATGGAGGAGGGGCTGTGTTCTTTGACTAATATGAAGCAAGAAGATTATAATTTATTACATGT
>NC_051406.1:18641618-18641893 GCF_015228065.2 Penaeus monodon
GCCAAAGAGGTGCTCCTCTCTCCCTCTTTCACCCCCTTCATTCTATCTCCCCTCCATTTCCTTTCTCCTTCCCGCTCTGCCTCCCTCTCTCACTCCCAAACCTTCCTTCACTTCACCTCCCTCTCGCATCCCTCCCACTCCCCCTCTTTTCCTCCTTTTCACTCCCCTCCTTTACTCCTTTGCCCCCTTTCCTCCTTTATTTTCCTCCATCCTTTCCCCTTCTCCTTCTTTCTTTCCTAACAACCTCCCTCGGTGAGTTGTTTCAATGATAAATG
>NC_051406.1:18642549-18642638 GCF_015228065.2 Penaeus monodon
ACGACTAGAAGTCCATTCAGTTTGGAGTAAAATGGGATTGAAAGCATAGATATCAGAGAACGAAATACACTCACACATTGCTAGTGCAA
>NC_051406.1:18644563-18644740 GCF_015228065.2 Penaeus monodon
GAATATATTCTAAGCACTAGAAAAATCATTACCAATCGGAAAGGGTAGCATAAATATAGTCACGCATAGCACTGGACTCACAGTGACAATTAGAGTAACTCCAAAACATAGTCATATGATTACTCGCAAGCGATATAAACTAGTAAATAGATTAGATACTTATTGATATAGCATATC
>NC_051406.1:18645091-18645327 GCF_015228065.2 Penaeus monodon
TATCAATTCGTCTATCTCTCATCTCTGATAAATATCTACTTTCTCTTACTCTATAGTCCTGTCTGTAATTCTTTGCTCTCGATCTCTTCCCTAACGTGAGTCACAACAAAGGCACCACACACACACCCTTCGGACTCCTATCACGTGTGTCGTCTCGACATATCCCTGGGCCCCCTCTTTGGTTTTACTCTGTTAACTTTATTGTTCTCTTTGTATTCTATTTTCTTTTTTCATAT
>NC_051406.1:18645359-18645424 GCF_015228065.2 Penaeus monodon
CGCTTTTCATTTCTGGAAATGTATTGATTCTTTCGTATTTTGTCTGAATTACCTACCGTGGCTGG
>NC_051406.1:18646106-18646751 GCF_015228065.2 Penaeus monodon
GGCTACTGCGTCTCGGCGAGAGGGTCGCAGCCGCCTAGATGACAGCTGCAGGTCATGTAAACAATACACCTAAGGGGCACGTGGCGTAGTACCTCCACCTTCATCCCACTTCTCTACTATACACGCACCCTCCTGCTCCCTTGTTCTCCTTTTACTCCTTTATCCCCCCAACTCCTTCCTTGCCTCGTCCCTCCTTCCTCCTCACTCATTTTTCTTTGCTTTCTCTGTTCATTCCCCCCTTCCCTTCCTTGTCTTGCTCATTCTCCTTTCCCTTTTCCTTGGCCTCCTCTATTTCTCTGTCTCCCCTTCCTTGGCCTCTCCTTTTCCCTCTCCCACGTCCTCCACACCCCCGCCCTTCATTTGCCTCCTCCCTCCCCCTCTTATCTCGCCCTCCCTTGCTTCCTCTACCCCTGCCCCTCCCCTTCGTCCTCTCTCCTTCTCCATCCCCCCTTCACTCCCCTCGTCCTTCCTCCTCATCCTTCCTCTTGTTTCCCCCTCCTCCCCTTCTCCCGTTCCCTGTTTCCTTCCTCTACACCTTCTCCTTCTCTACCCTCGTGAGAGTCGATGAAAAACAGCTGCAAAAAGCCGCCTTCTGGGAGAGATTCTGATAAGACAAAAGGAGTAAAAACGCGAATTTCTCAGACA
>NC_051406.1:18647474-18647946 GCF_015228065.2 Penaeus monodon
GTGGTGTCGCGTCAGTCTCGAGACGGCGATCTCTGAGCATGACGTCAGGAGGTGGGGGACAAGTGGGGGGGGGGGGAAGGATGAGGGGGGTAACAATAACAACAACAAACGAAAAAAAAAGCATCATCTCTGGCGCGGATTGGTATCTCTTTCGTTTTTTTTTTGTGCGTCTTTTGTTTATGTAAACTTGACATGACTTGCTTGTTGCAATGTCAGCGTACTTAGTCCACGTGCTTTACTCTTTGCTTTCGTCATCATAATGCAACAACTGCAATTGATTTTTCTCTGTATAACCGGTCTGACATGCATTAACGATTATTGCAGGGAATTTGACATGATGATTAGTGGGGTTATGATTGACGTGATGATAGTCCAAGGTGCAAAAGACAGAAATAGAGGTGAGCGGATGGTTGGCGCAGGTCTTTTATTTTCTCGTTTAGTCTTATCGGCAGTGATCTATATACTCTTTTGT
>NC_051406.1:18648990-18649600 GCF_015228065.2 Penaeus monodon
GTTTGAGAGAAGATTTAGCGAATCAGCGAACTATATATTCATTTTCTTATCTTTTTGTAAACATGCAATATTTTCTTTCCCAAATACATCTCTAAGTATTCTTCTCTTAACCTTTTGAATGTATCAGCTTTCATTACTTTTCCTGAGAATTTCTGATTAACAAAGGAATCTTGTGAGAACGTTCCTCTCTCCTCTCTGGATCCTTTCTCTATAAGGAGAGTGACAGACAATCAAGTGCTTTCTGATTTCTAAGATTACTATTTGACTTTATTTGCCTATTACTGTTTGCTTTCCTATTTGGCTACCTCTATCAAATTTGCTAATAATGTTTATCTTAAAATATCTGTTCCCTCTTTACTTGGATTTTTCTTATGACTCTCTTTCTGTAACTTTCTTGTTTACTTTATATCCCTACTTCCTTTTCACTATCCTAATTGCCATGGCTCGCCCACTGAACTATATTCCTTCGTTTGACTATTCATCTCTGCTTTACTATTATTATTTATTATCTACCTTTATACTCCCATTACTTTCCCGCTTACTAGTCTTTCTACTAATTTATTCCTTATTATTGCTCTCCCGTTTACTATGTATTCCCATTTATTGTTAT
>NC_051406.1:18649779-18650028 GCF_015228065.2 Penaeus monodon
CTCCTCTTTCCAATCACTCTCTTTTATCCACCCTGCTTGTTATCTTTTAAACTGTTATGAAACGAAGAGATCCCTTTATAAACCTTTTAAAGCTCGTGAAAAGTTATATATGCAGAGCTTTACTATAGGGAGATCAAAACATGGTCTCTATATCAGTAGTTCTCGAATTTTACTGGTCCACGACACCTTAAGAAATCTTGTAGTAATATTACGGCGCAATAGTTCTTCAAGTTAGGACCTACTATTTGG
>NC_051406.1:18650100-18650785 GCF_015228065.2 Penaeus monodon
CAAAAAAAAAAACGGAAATTCTTTGCTTAAGACGCAAAATACATAGTTCGAAGGAAGTTTGCGCGGCGCACTTTTTTGTATATAGCTTCCGGATCTGTATCATGGCCTTGATTTATTCTTGGGTGATCGAGTTAGGTGACTTTTTGGGGGTCGTCTGCCCTGAAATACATTAATATCTAGTTCACATTTCAAAAACAGTCTCCCAATATAGCAGGCTTTTGAGTAAAACTAAGCATAGACACTTTGTTTATCCGATACAACTTAGAATAGAAGTCTGCCGTCAACTTCAAATAACATTTTATCTAACCTCATGGACTGACAGACCCATACCCATGGGGAGTACGGTAAGGACTCGGTTGTCCCTTTCCAGATTTTTGGAAGAAAAGACATGCGTTGGATAGATATGTTTAGATATGTTCAGTACAAGAGAAATCTAAATGTATGTATAGGAGATATAAGACAAGAAAAAAGGAAATTAACTCAATCTTTACTGATCAGTCTGTAACCTCCCCCCCCCCCCTTTCCCCTTTTATTGACCTGAAAACTAAGCGAAGAAAAGCCGGATCCCTTCAAGCGCAGATTCGTCTCCCCGTGGATGGTCGCGGCGCCTCCTTCAGGTCGTCCCCGTCTGGCTCCTCTTGTCAGGAACAAGGGCCTGGTAACAGCCCTTCTTCGCTCGGCCGCG
>NC_051406.1:18650842-18651008 GCF_015228065.2 Penaeus monodon
TGCGGTATCTACAACGCAGTAGCAACAGCCTGACATCCTTCTCCTACTCTTCATCATGTGTCCATAGTCGAGGCTGTCACGTGACCCCGCCATCCCCCAGCCACGAGCTTCAGCTGCCCTGCATACAATAGCAGGATGCGGGGGTCTCCCTACTGTCTCTAGCCCT
>NC_051406.1:18651067-18651371 GCF_015228065.2 Penaeus monodon
TTCATTCGCTCCTCAGCCACGGCCTTGTCCCTGTCCCTGATACGCGTCGACCCTTGCTTGTTATTCGTTCAGGCGTTTTAATAATCCTATATATATATTTTTTTCTTTTTATCGAATATTATTTTGACATACGTTTTGTAAATTTTCGACGTATATTCACGTAGAAGTCTACGTAACTTAACCCAGATTTAACACTTCTACCTTGCACTTCATCGGATGCTAAATAATTATTACATAACTCCGCGTACCTCATGCTATGAGAACATCCGGACAAACATGATGATAATAGATTGTATAATGATAG
>NC_051406.1:18665426-18665530 GCF_015228065.2 Penaeus monodon
CGTACTCATAATATCTCTCCACTATTATATTATCTTCTACTCTTCTATCGTATCTGCTTATAGATATTACTCTATTCTATTCTCTCTACTTCCTCATCCCAGAC
>NC_051406.1:18668464-18668770 GCF_015228065.2 Penaeus monodon
ATCCATTCTCATCCATTATGAAAAAAGGCCATTGGGGGACAAAAAGTACCATTACCGTTCTCTCTAGAACAAAATGAACTCAATTACATAACGGGTACGTCACCGCTATTAGCCCGGTAGCAATCTGAATCCCCGTTTTCGGCACAACAGGCTAGACACAGTGAGATCCCCTTATCTCTTCCCGGGCTATTGTGGTCTTAGAACTCTTAACCCTCTTCTGGGCGTCTTCGTGCACAGCCAGTTTATTTTCCTTTGCAGAATGGGAGGCTTTCGTATTTGCCCGTGAAGTGAATACCCTTTATAGAG
>NC_051406.1:18668802-18668874 GCF_015228065.2 Penaeus monodon
GGGGGGGGGACTGTTTTTTTTAAACCACCACCAATTTTTATAAAAAATTTTTTTTAATGAAAAAAATAAAAA
>NC_051406.1:18670352-18670696 GCF_015228065.2 Penaeus monodon
GGAGGCTTTGCAATCACGTAACCTCAGAAGCGGGTTTCGAACTTAAATTAAGCATCGCCCGTGCGGAGACACCCCCCCTCTCGAGCGAACAAAATAAAAACAATAGGAAAGCGTTTAAATCGGCGTGATGGACGAGACGAAAAAAAAAGCCCCGAAAATTCTCGCAAACAAACGTGGGGGCCCCAAACGGCGCTTCCCATAACCTGAAAAATTTTTAAGGATGCTTCTCAGAATGCCGCTCGACATCCCCCCGCCTCGCACGCCTCGTTCCTTGCTCTCTCCCTCGCCTCTCTTTCTTACTCTTCTTTCTCTCCCTTGTTTCTCCTCCTCCTGCTTTCGTCTCC
>NC_051406.1:18670715-18670908 GCF_015228065.2 Penaeus monodon
CCCCCCCAGCCATTTTTCTGCTTTTTCTCCTCTTTTCCACCTTTCCTCCTTGCTCTTTTTCCTTCCTTTTTTTTTTTTCTCTTCCTTCTGCTGTCTCCTCCCCCCTTCTTTTCTTCCTTTCCCTTTTTCCGAAAATTAAAATTTGCTTTCCCCTTTTTTTCTTTTTAGCTTTCCCTTCCTCCTTTTCCCCCCC
>NC_051406.1:18670976-18671135 GCF_015228065.2 Penaeus monodon
CTATCAGCCCACTACTCTTCCCTTTTTTCCTTTCAAAACTTTCTTGTTTCTCTCCTCCTCTCCTTCCCCCATATCCTGGCTCCTCCTTCTCCTTCCCGGTTTCTTCATATCCTTCTCTTTTTTCTTTCCCCTTCCCTCCTTCCTCCCCAACTCTCGGCT
>NC_051406.1:18671154-18671333 GCF_015228065.2 Penaeus monodon
TATGTCGCAATCTCGTATCTTTTAAATCCCCCCTTGTTCTTCTTCCCCTCTTTTTTTTTTCCTGTGTTTTTTTGTTTTCCACCTCTGCTCTTCTTTCCTTCGTCCCCTTCCTTTTTCGGGTCACGAAACTTTTTTTTCTCTTGCCATTCCCCCTCCCCCCCTTTTTCTCCTTACTCGTA
>NC_051406.1:18671540-18671650 GCF_015228065.2 Penaeus monodon
AAAAACGTCTTTCCCCCCCTGTGCCCTTTTCCTTCTCTCCCGTCGCTGCACGGAGAGGAATTCAGGTAATACTTTTGCCAAAAAAGAATAAATTTTTTTGAACTTCCCGG
>NC_051406.1:18672346-18672709 GCF_015228065.2 Penaeus monodon
TATTGTATTGCTGTCTGTGGGTGTGTTATTTTTTTTGGCAGAATTTTTTCGTTTTTTTGGGAAAATTTGATTAGGATGTTGGTCTCCCCCCAGCCTTTAAAAGGCTAATCGCCGAGGCGAAAAATAAAACCCAGAGATTAGCGGCCGTTATAGCCCCCGCAGACAAGGCTAGCGGCTGCCCGGGTTGCGGGGGGCCCGAGGCCCGTTTTCGATTCTTTGTCTTCTTAAGAGTCTTTTGTCGAAACTAAAAGCTGCCCGGGAAAGGAGAAAAAGATGGGAAAGTGTGATGGGGAAAAAGGGGAAAAAGGGAAAAAGAACAGAAAAAGAATAAAAAAAACGAAGACGCTTAAAAGAGTGGAAGAT
>NC_051406.1:18672750-18673350 GCF_015228065.2 Penaeus monodon
AAAAGTTTTGGAAAAAAAGGAAAATTAAAATTTCCCGAGAATAGGACCATCTTGAGAGGTACGAAAAAGGAGAAAAAAGAAGGATTGGGCGAGGCATGGGAAGAAGGGAAGAACGAAGAAGGGAAAAGGGAGAGCAGATGACAGAATTTGGTGAAGGTACATTGGGGGACGTGGAGGTTCCCCTTTTGATGCGGTAGACTCACGCTACTCTAAGTTACACAGTGTTTTTTTATCAAGTGTTTTTGGTGTGTGAATTAGTAGATCGTGATTTTCAGGTGCGTGGCCAAAGTAAGAAATTTTAGCGACTTCTATCGAAAATACTCGAAAATGATTTGGGAAAGAATTTTAGACTGGGAACTGCAGAACAATTTACTTGCTTTTGTTTAAACCCAAATAATTGGAATCGTTTAATCGTCAAAAGTTTAACTAAAAGAACTGAAAAGGATCGAGGGCTAATGATAATAACAGCATCGGTAGGGGCTACGTAATGATAAAAATTTTTTTGATTAAAATGAAAATGGTAGTTTATCAAACCAATAAAAAGGTAAAAATAATGATAATAAAATGGTACAGTTCTTTTGCTCCCCATTGGTCCTCTGC
>NC_051406.1:18673368-18673497 GCF_015228065.2 Penaeus monodon
GATGATGATGATACTAATCATATATTTTTTGACGTATACAAATCTTTGAATGAAAGGGGATGAATCGAGAAGGGCGCAGAGCTCTGAGTCACGCCCCTCCATGTGGAAGGGAAACGTATGATTTTGTGA
>NC_051406.1:18673548-18674314 GCF_015228065.2 Penaeus monodon
CTTTGTGTTGTGCTGCGGGGGGGGGGGACTATGGATTTTTCCTCCCCAAGTCAGGTTGTCCCCGTAAAATAATATTAATCTTTCATCTTGCAACTGGGTTTCTAGCTAGACCGAGTGAGTTCTGTCAAAAAAGTGGGTTTTTTCAAAAATTTTTTCTCGTATTTCTTCTAGTTGTTTAAAATAGGTTATTATCTATGATAGAAGATATGAGTCTACGCATCGCCTGCCCTCTAATATTGAAGTACGTCTTTAAAAGAACTAAGGGAAACATCTGATGCTGACTTTTAAAATTCAGGAATACACCTTATTTCGGGCCTTTTAAAAAAAAAGGATATGGGGGTACGGTTCTATCCAATTTTTTTTTTTCACATAAAAAAAAAGATAAATTAATTTCCAAATCGTCTTAGGTAATTAAAAAATATGTACAGAGCGTGAGCGTGATTGCTGAGTACTGTGTGAGTATGTGGTGCGTGGGGTGATGTCAACCCTTCGGTAATGCCCTGAGAGATTGTGGGCCGAAGGGAGTCCCCTAGAAAATAAAAAACAGCCGAAATAATTAGAGAACCAGCTTTTAAAAAAAACATAAAGACCGCACCGCCCCCTTTCTCCTTTTCTTAAGTCCCCCTTACGCCAATCGAAGGCCCCGCTTAGCAAAACATTTTTTTTCCTTCGGCGTGCGGCCCCTTTTTCCTTTTTCCCGGTTTCTTAAAAAAAACCCTAAAATGGTATCCTCTTGATAACAATAAGCAAATTATTATTTTTCTAT
>NC_051406.1:18675450-18677007 GCF_015228065.2 Penaeus monodon
GAAGGAAAAAATAGTGTTGCTAAGCTGGGCCTTCGATTGGCGTAGGACCGGACTGTAGAGAGAAGGGGAGAAAGGGGGCAGGTGCGGTCATGTTGATGTTTATTTTAGGAAAGCTGTGATCTCTAATTACTTCGGCTGTGTTTACTTCTACGGACGTCCATCTCAGGCCACATATCTCTCACGAGGCATGTGCACCGAATGTTGACATCACAGCCCACGCACGCACATACTCACACACGTACTCAGGCAATCACGCTCACGCTCTGTACATATTTTTACATTACCTGAAGACGGATTATGGCAATTATGATTTATCTTTTTTTTATGTGAAAAAAAAAGAAATGGAGTAGAACCGTATCCCAATATCCATTATATGTATGTAAGGCCACGAAATAAAGGTGTAATTCCATGATATCTTAAGTCATCGCATCAGATGATTCCTTAGGTTCGTTACAGACCGATACATTCAGATATTGAGAGGGACAGGCGATGCGTAGACTCGTATATACTATCATATCAATAGATAATAGACCTATTTTCAACATGACTAGAAGAAAATACGAGAAACAATTTTTGAAATAACCCACTGTTGACAGAACTCACTACGGTCTAGCTAGCAACCAGTTAGCAACGATGAATGATTAATATTATTTTACAGGGCATTCAGACCTGACTCTGCAGGAAAAATCCATAGTCTCCCCACCGCAGCACAACAGCAAGGAGAGAGGCGGAATGGAACAGGAGAGAGGGGGGTACGGGATGGGGAGAGGGAGGGGTCACAAACTCACTACGTCCATTCACAACATGGGAGGGGCGTGACGTCAGAGCTCTGCCGCGCCTTCTCTGATTCATCCACTGATTCATTCATAAGAATTTGTATACTGTCAGAAAGATATATGATTCAGTATCATCATCATCTTTTTTTTTCTTTATGGCAGAGGACCAATGGTAGCTATGATATCTGTACCATTCATTATCATTATTATTTACCTTTTTATTGGTGTTATGATAAACTACACATTGTCATTCTAATCCAAATAATTTTTATCATTAGCGTAGCCACTACCGATGCTGTTGATTATCATTATGCCATCGATCCTTTTCAGTTCTTGTAGTTAATCTATTTGACGATTAATCGATATCCAATTATTGGTTAATCAAACGATCAAAGTAATTAGTTCTGCAGTTCCTAGTCTTAATTCTTTCCACAAATCAATTTTCGAGTTATTTTCTGATAGAAAGTCGCTTAAATTACTTATCTTTGGCACACGGCACCTGAAACTCACGATCTGACTCAATGTCACACACCAGAATCACTTGATAAAAATCACTGTGTACCTTTAGAGTAGCGTGAGTCATACCGCATCAAAGGGAAGCCAGTCCACAGTCCCTAATGTACCTTCGACCAAGAATTACTGTCATCTGCTCTCCCTTCTCCCTTCTTCGTTCTTCCTTCTTCCCATGCACTCGCTAATCCTCTCTTGTTCTCCTTTTTCGTATCCTCCTCAAGATGGTCTCTATTCTCGGGGAAATTCAATTTCCTTTTTCCAACATCTT
>NC_051406.1:18677156-18677388 GCF_015228065.2 Penaeus monodon
GTGTGCGAGCTTTTAGTTTCGACAACAGACTCATTAAGAAGACAAAGAATCGAAAGCGGCCATCGGTCACCGCACCGCGACAGCCGCTAGCCATGTGTCTGCGGGAGCTATAACGGGCCGGCTAATCTCTGGCTTGATATTTCGCCTCGGCGATTAGCACAGTTAATGGCTGGAGGGAGACCAATCATCCCTAATCAAATTTCCCAGAAAAATCGAAGAAATTCTGCCAAAG
>NC_051406.1:18681310-18681616 GCF_015228065.2 Penaeus monodon
ATCCATTCCTCATACCATTATGAAAAAGGCCATGAAAAAAGTACCATTACCGTTCTCTCTAGAACAAAATGACCAATTACATAACGGGGACGTCACCGCTATTAGGCCCGGTTAGCAATCTGAAATGCCCGCGTTTCGGCACAAAGGCTAGCACAGTGAGGATCCCCTTATCTCTTCCCGGCTAATTGTGGTCTTAGAACTCTTAACCCTCTTCAGTGGGCGCTCTTCGTGCACCCAGTTTATTTTCCTTTGCAGATGGGAGGCGTTTCGTATTTTGCCCGTGAAGGTGAATACCCTTTATTAGAG
>NC_051406.1:18682661-18684014 GCF_015228065.2 Penaeus monodon
GGAGGCATTGCAATCAGCGTAACCTCAGAGAGACAGGTCGAGACTTAATTAAGCATCGGCTCCGTGCAGGAGACAGCCCTCTCGAGCGAAACAAGAAATCAAAACAATAAGGGAAAGCGCTTAATCGGCGTGATGGACGAGACGTAAAAAGCACCGAAAATTCTCGCAAACGTAAACGTGGCGGCGACGGCGCTTCCCATGAACTCTGAGAGAAATTAAGATGCTTCTCAGAATGCGCTCGACATGCCCCCGCCTCGCACGCCTCGTTCCTTGCTCTCTCCCTCGCCTCTCTTTCTTACTCTTCTTTCTCTCCTTGTTTCTCCTCCTCCTTCTGCTTTCGTCTCCTTGTTCGTTTTTTCCCCCGAGCCCTTTTCTGCTTTCTCCTCTTTTCACACCTTCCTCTCTTGCTCTTGGTCCTTCCTTTTTCTTTCTCTCCTTCTGCTGTCTCCTCCTCCTTCTTCTTCTTCTCTTCCTTTGCCGAAACTTACTTTGCTTTCTTCTCCTCCTTCTTAGCTTTCCCTTTCTCCTTTTCTCCCTTCTCCTTCAATTCTTCGTTCGTATTTTCTAGATCGTTCTCTTCTTTCTTCTTCTTCCTCTTTTCCTATCAGCTACTACTCATTCTCTTCCTTAATCAAATCTTTCTTTGTTCTCTCCTCCTTCTCCTTCCCCTCATATCCTCGGCTCCTCCTTCTCCTTCACCGGTTTCTTCATATCCTTCTCTGCTTTCCCTTCTCCTCCTTCCTCTTAAGCTCTCGGCTCCTCCTCCTCCCCCCAGCCCTGATGTCGCAATCTCGTAATCTTAAATCCCCTTTCGTTCTTCTTCCACCTCATTTATTCCTGTGTTTGTGTTTCCACCTGCTGCAGTCTTCTTTCCTTCGTCTCTTCCTTTTTCGGACTCACGCAGCTTTTTCTCTTGCCATTCACTCTCCCTTTCTCCTTACATCGTATTTTTCTTTCTTTTTCACTCTTCTCCTCCTTTCACTGTTTTCACATTTCGTCTTCTTTCATTCTATTCTTTCTTTCTATCTTTCTTGGACATTTTCTCTCTTTTTTCCTCTCCGTTGCCTGTATTCACAATCCTTTTCAAACACTCATTTTTCTTCTTCTTCGTCTTCTTCTTCTCTTTCTTTTATCGTCTTTCCACCTGTGCCCTTTCCTTCTCTCCCGTCGCTGGCACGGAGAGGGAAATTCAGGTAATACATTTGCCAAGAAGAATACATTTCTGAACTTCAGGCAGTGCTTCTTGGTTGCGAAATAATCAACAGTTAACACGTGATATTAATTTGTGGGCCTTTTAGTTAATCTGATCGAATTGCATGAATCTGAATCATCATCCTAAGTGGATCTATACTC
>NC_051406.1:18684327-18684629 GCF_015228065.2 Penaeus monodon
CGATAACTCATGAAGTCGGCAAAATGAACAAACCAGTTATTCCACAATGCACAAGCGTTCGGTACTTTCCTAGGCACAGTTTTAATTCATACTGTGTTGCACATGGTAATGCAACGAGCTTTGTAGTACGTGATCTACCACTTCAAGATACGTAGCCACAGATGGTAGCTTTTGCCCACAACACGTCTGCCTCAATTTCTCTAGTTTTAAGGTTCTCCCCGCCACATCACACTAGTGAAAGCATAGCTCCGTGCCACACTTCAAATCTTATGAATGGTATATCAGATGCAGTCATTCCTCCA
>NC_051406.1:18684982-18685184 GCF_015228065.2 Penaeus monodon
ATCAATGGAATAACACCCTTTTACGTAGCAAAGTAAACAAGAAAACATTTAGGCTCACTTAGCGTGACTGTCCTAATGCATAAGAGCGTCATAACTGTCAATATCACTACCAAGTTTTTCTTATAATAACATCATCATCATCATTTTGTTGTTTTACTCAGCGCTGTTTTGTTGTTTTTATATCTGTATAGATTATGCTGGC
>NC_051406.1:18685274-18686009 GCF_015228065.2 Penaeus monodon
CGGAGGAAATAACATCGTCTTATGACTTCGAAATGAGAGTTGTATCATACTTTGTCGAAGTCAGTGACACAGGTATCTTTAGCCTCTAGGGCCCTCTTACATGTTTTATTTAGAGTGGATCAGTTAACTACAGATTACGTTAGTCAAATCAGCAAATTCGAAAGAGTCGATCGTTTTACGGCAAAGTCATCTTATTGTTTTGGGTTGCTCTCCTCTGTCAAATCTCGGGAAAAGGAAAATCTGGCAACTTAACCTTGACTCTGGAGTACTCCGATTCGTCAAATCTCTTTTGAAGGAGAGTGAAGTCGGGATTAAAGGCTATAAATTTCAGTAAGAACAATTAGGAATATTTCGATAAGTTTTTAAAAAATGCAAAACTAGTGTAAACAGAAGTATGAAGTGCCAGCTAATTAGAAAAAAAGAGACGCGGTGAATCGGAGTCCTTCAGAGTTCGTGGTGAGTTGCCAGTTTTTTCGTTCCAGAGATTAAACGCACTATATAGTATCCGTGCTCTCTGCCAGTTTCTTATTTTTTAGGACAGGGTTTCATAATCTTATCGCTTTGAGATCAACAACTTTTTTACGATACGGAGTCTGGTGCCTTACTAAATCTTGAACTTTATACTAATAGAGTCCTTGATTGGTAGAGTATGATGTGGGAACATTCTATATTCTACTTCCTTTTCTTCTCCGGAAAAGAGGTTAGTAGGTCAGTTTTGTCTTCCCTAGTCGAACC
>NC_051406.1:18686091-18686296 GCF_015228065.2 Penaeus monodon
CGGTCCTCCCAGTATCTTCATTATCGACGCACAAAACGTAGATTTCTCACTCAATTCAGTTAAAGTCTTCGTTTCCAGCGACACATTAGACGAGGCAGCTGTGAGGTCCTCGGTCTGCTTGCGCTCGACCTACCTCACACACAGCACCATTCATGTAGCTCTTAACCCAGAATTCCCTTTAAAACGAATAGGTTTGCAAGATTAC
>NC_051406.1:18686840-18686904 GCF_015228065.2 Penaeus monodon
CTGATGTTGCTTATCCCTGTTTCTCCTTTTTCTTCCATTTCCCTTCTCACTTCATACCCTAAAA
>NC_051406.1:18686978-18687290 GCF_015228065.2 Penaeus monodon
CCACTCCGTATTCCTCTCTCTCACTCTATTCCGTCACCGTGCTCCCACAATATCTCACGTCTTTCCTCCCCTCCTCAGGCTCCTCCTCATCTCACCCAATCTCTCCCCTCTCCCTCCATCCCTCTGTGAGCTAATACTGTGTTAAGAGTTGGATAAATACTTTCTTTCATTAAAAGTCTGCAATTTTTACTACTTTCTCGTATTTACATTTATTTTGTACAGCCCTTACTCGTGCACTGAAAAATATATATTATTTTATTTGTCTAAATAAAGTATTCAATATTAACATAAAACTGTCAATATCCCCGCCCA
>NC_051406.1:18687644-18687950 GCF_015228065.2 Penaeus monodon
GGTCGCGGAGTTGCGTCATTCCCCCGATTTTTCGCAAAGATTCCACCACAAAGGACCCGCGCCTGGCCCTCTCCCCGGGTGGCCCAGCTCTGCTCCTCTCTCGGGCCAACCTGCGAGCGAGTCAATGCTTTTCCATACCGGTTTTGCAAAACCCTCCGCTTCACTTTAGGCCTAAGGATCCTAAAAGGGGCGAATAGGGCGCTCGGAGGGGGAAGGAAACAGATTTAGGATTTAGGCCTATGGTCATGGTGTTGAATTATTGTCTGCGAATGTACTTGACGACCTTCAAGCATTGAACATTTGCGG
>NC_051406.1:18688517-18688890 GCF_015228065.2 Penaeus monodon
TAGTTTCAGCTCGCCGTTTCGCCATAGTCGTCCTGGGAGGGGCTGGGGTGGGGGTGGGGGTGGGGGGGCTGTTCACGCGGGTGGAGGGGGGGGGCTGTTCACGCGGGTGGTGGGGGGGGGCTGTTCACGCGGGTGGAGGTGGTGGGGGGTGGGCTGTTCACGCGGGTGGAGGTGGGGGGGCGCTGTTCACGCGAGCCCTTTGCGGTCGTCGCTTCTTCATGAACTCGCCGTCGCATCGCCAGACATGCCAGAGGACGTCAGGCTGTTTACGTTGACCTTCATGCAGCCCGGCCAAGGGCACGTGACCTTCGCTTGCACGCTGCCAAGGAAATAGATTTTTAGTCGGATGTCAGTGTATGCCTGATATTGTTAT
>NC_051406.1:18689163-18689811 GCF_015228065.2 Penaeus monodon
AAACACAAAACCGATTTCAATTATCATAAAGCAGTGCGAAAAAAATTAAAATTGAAGTAAATTTTCTAGAGCTTGCCTGGAAACCCTAAGGGGACCTAAACCTTACACGTTATATCATTTGCATATCTTAAGCTATTTGAACTGCACAATAACCTGCAATGCTCCTTGTTACTATCACCCAAATGCAGCGTATTGAAATCATGCGTATGTACGTGGCTACGATTTGCCAATAGTCGGAATTGCTAGGTATTATCAAAACAGAAAATGGCTGCCAAATGTTTACAGTGGACAGACCTATTACCACAGCAAAGGAGTGTTTGGCTGACCACTGATGGCCTTCTGAAGAACTTGTATCATTTCCTGACCATCTCTGGATTATACATTATATTTGTTTATTTGTTTTCTCCGTAAAATGAAAATATTCACACGGCATACTATATGTATGAATTCTCAAACTATCTGGATAAGGGAGTGGAAAAAGGACTGCGACGTTGAAGGTCAGATCTTGAGATAAAAGGATTCGTATATTGGCACTATGCCTGCACAGAGAACCAGGTAGGTGAGCACACACAGGGGTTAATGACGAAGCTGCTGGATTTTGGTTAAAGGCAAAAAATGATGCAAGTGATAATTGTCGGAAGTTCATGT
>NC_051406.1:18690722-18690892 GCF_015228065.2 Penaeus monodon
AACTGTGGCAGAAGTCAGTTCACGGAGGCATGGTGAAGTCGTAGCATCTGTTACCATGGCAACGGAGGTGTGGTCCGTGTCGCCGGATATAGTGTTTGTAATTGTGTCCTGCATGTCTCCACTCACCACAGTCTCGAAAATTGTTCATTCACGACGGAGTATGGGATGTG
>NC_051406.1:18692436-18694041 GCF_015228065.2 Penaeus monodon
CAGAGAGAGATACCAGGTTAGAGGTTTAAGAAACCAGAAAAGAGACAACCGCACGCACGCAGAAGGAAAAATATGTGTTGCTAAGCTGGGCTTCGATTGGCGTAGGACGAACGTAGAGAGCAGAGGGAGAAGGGGCAGGTGTGCGGGCATGTTGATGTTTATTTTAGGAAAGCTTGATCTCTAATACTTCGGCTGTGTTTAATTCTACGGACGTCCATCTCAGGCTCACATATCTCACAGGCAGTGCACCGAATGTTGACATCATCACACCACGCACGCACATTACTCACAACGTAATCAGGCAATCACGCTCCACGCTTTGTACATATTTACATTTACTGAAGACGGATTATGGCCTTATGATATCTTTTTTTTTTCATGTGTGACACAACACAGAATGGAGTAGAAACCGTTATCCCAAATCCATTAATGTATGTTAAGGTTCACGAAATAAAGGGTGTAATTCCATGATATCTTAAGTCATCGCAGTCAGGATGATTCATTAGGTTCGTTGACAGACCGATACATTCAGGAATTGAGAGGGACATGCCGATGCGTAGGACTTAGTATATACTATCAATCAATAGAATAGGACCTATTTCAACATGACTAGAAGAAAATACGAGAAACAATTTTGAAAATAACTCACGTTGACAGGAACTCACTACGGTACTCGTAGCAACCAGTTAGCAACGATGAATGATTAATATTATTTAAGGGCATTCAGACGACTCTGCAGGAAAAATCATGAGTATCCCCAAGCAGCACAACAGCAAAAGGGGGGGGAGAGAGGCGCGAATGGAACAGGAGAGAGGGGGTACGGGATGGGCGAGTAGGGACGGGTCACAAAAATAATACGCCATTACAACATGGGGAGGGCGTGACGTCAGAGATCTGCGCGCTTCTCTGATTCATCCACTGATTCATTTCATAAGAATTTGATACTGCAGAAAGAATGATGATCAGTACATATCATCTCTTTTTCTTTATGACAGAGACCAATGGTAGCTATGAGACCTGTACCATTCATTATCATATTATTTACCTTTTTTGGTGTTATGAGTAAATACACAATTGTCAATTCTAATCCAAATTAATTTTATCATTAGGTAGCCAATACCGATGCTGTTAATTATCAGTATGTCAATCGATCCTTTTCAGTCTGTAGTTAATCTATTTGAAGATAATTCGATATCAAAATTATTGTTATCAAACGATCAAAGTAATTAGTATCCTGCAGTCCTAGTCTAATTCTTCCACAAATCAATTTTCGAGTTATTTTCTGATAGAAGTCGCTTAAATACTTATCTCTGGCACACGGCACCTGAAACTCACGATCGGACTCAAGGTCACACACCAGAATCACTTTGATAAACATCACTGGGTACTTTAGAGTAGCGTGAGTCATTACCGCATCAAAGGGAAGCCAGTCACAGTCCCTAATGTACCTGCGGACAAGAATGACTGTCATCTGCTCTCCAATCTCCCTTCTTCGTTCTTCCTTCTTCCCATGCACTCGCTAATCCTGTCTTGTTCTCCTTTTTCGTATCTCCTCAAGATGGTCTCTATTCTCGGGGAAATTCAATTTCCTTTTTCCAACATCTT
>NC_051406.1:18694189-18694422 GCF_015228065.2 Penaeus monodon
CGTGTGCGAGCTTTTAGTTTCGACAACAGACTCATTAAGAAGACAAAGAATCGAAAGCGGCCATCGGTCACCGCACCGCGACAGCCGCTAGCCATGTGTCTGCGGGAGCTATAACGGGCCGGCTAATCTCTGGCTTGATATTTCGCCTCGACGATTAGCACAGTTAATGTCTGGAGGGAGACCAATCATCCCTAATCAAATTTCCCAGAAAAATCGGAGAAATTCTGCCAAAG
>NC_051406.1:18697523-18697861 GCF_015228065.2 Penaeus monodon
CAGAGCAGTCTTATCTCTCTCAGAAGACAAAGCTGTGGTCGGTTATTTTACGTGCCGTAAAATATACCTCTCTTATGCCACAAGCTTTTAGCTTTCTTCTTCCCAATGCAAGTTTTCCCTCTTCTTTTCTTTCCTTTTTTTCTCTTTTTTGTTTTCTCTCCTCCGCTTTCTCCGTTTGTCTCTGTTCCTGTATCTTTCTCCCGGTCTTTATCCCCGCCTGATCTGGGCCGCGCTGCTGGGTTTGTTTCCTCGCAACTCCTTTGTTTTGATCACGGTAAATCTTGTCTTGTCTTGGCTTGAGACGCCTTCACGCGACGTTTTTCTTCTTATTTTGCCCT
>NC_051406.1:18697928-18697999 GCF_015228065.2 Penaeus monodon
GCACTTGACCTATACATTCTTTCCGCCCGTGGTCTATTCCTGCTAGAATTTCGTTTGTATTTTGACCTCTT
>NC_051406.1:18698229-18698401 GCF_015228065.2 Penaeus monodon
AACGCACGCATAAACAAATATGCATATATATGTGGTGAGTAGGCTTCTGTATTGCTATTCCTAAAAACACATTAGAAGAGTTTATAAATAACACCGCCCCCCGCTTACACCAAGGCAAAAGATGGGGGAAATTTCCTCCCAAACATGAATCGGTAAAGTCTAACGTGTGATC
>NC_051406.1:18698544-18698728 GCF_015228065.2 Penaeus monodon
CACACACACACATAACTACATACATATGAAAGTACACATGTATGCTTGTAAATAAACATGGACATGTCTGCGTCTGGGCATCTCGTTTTTGTCTGAGGTCTCCCCTGTGTGGGTGAATGCTGGACCCTTGCGGGACTTTCGTTTTTGTTTTATTTATTTTAACACACGTACACATGCACACACT
>NC_051406.1:18699062-18699149 GCF_015228065.2 Penaeus monodon
CACATACAAAACAGCCCACAAAACATACATGTGCATAAGCACATACTTCTCTATTAGAGGAAGTTCAGTGCAACTAACTGAACGGCA
>NC_051406.1:18699507-18699832 GCF_015228065.2 Penaeus monodon
TTCTCTATTAGAGGAAGTTCAGTGCAACTAACTGAACGGCATCCCCCCCCCCCCTGTTTGATGGAACTGCGGAACGAGAAAGAAATCCTGTGGTCTCTCTGTTTATGTCTTTCCCCTGACTACCTTCCTCATTCATTGAGATTACTCTGTGAGACGGATCCGTTACATGGAGAGTGTTCGTTGTGAAAAAAAATATGTAGGAATGAGAATGAATGATATCATAGCGGAAGAAATATGTCTAACGAGTTTGGATTACTATTTCTTTAAGTCCGTAATATGGTGATCCACATACCTGTATACATACATGAGGACATAAATATATGCT
>NC_051406.1:18700534-18700810 GCF_015228065.2 Penaeus monodon
GTTTGCTTGTCTCGCTTCGTGTGCGGCTGCTTAGATTCCCTCTCATTTGGTGTTGAGGTGTTAAAATAACAACTAAAGTTATTAACATAGCCACAATAAGAAATGCGGTAAAAATTATGATTCATTACCATGACAACAACGATATTCAAATAAATGCTGGTCCCTCTGTCCTTGGGTGTCTCATACTGCCTTTGACTCCAGCGCCAGCACACAATTATGAAACCGAGTTATTCAAATGTATCCTTATATTTAGAACACTGGAATGTCACCTGTGGT
>NC_051406.1:18700834-18701095 GCF_015228065.2 Penaeus monodon
GTAGTCGACTGAAGTAGCCTTATACCTTAAATTCTTGCTTCGTTATTTTCAGCTTACGAGTTTTTGAATTTCATTTTATGTAACTTATTTCTGGGAAAGGTTGTTTTATGCCTTTATGCTGGAGTTATATTAGGCAGGAGAGGGTCTTTTCATAGCTTTTGAAAATGCGATTAGATGTTTGAATATATCGACACATTTACATGGTAATTTGTATGTTTTTCCATATTCACTATATGTTCACTATATGCTCATAACACACTT
>NC_051406.1:18703078-18703571 GCF_015228065.2 Penaeus monodon
GCGATCATTAACTTATGTTGTTAAGTTGCTGAGGGCTTTGTGGTTGTGCTTCAAAGAAAATGGCATTAAACGTTGATCATCAATTATGACATCTGAAGGATGGCGCGCACTTTCCTTCCAACAGGTGAGTGGCAAATGAGAAAACACTTGCTCTCTTCCTCTCCTTTAAGTCAGCATCCCACCTCGTTACCACCGGCCTTCCACTAATCGTCGCCGCCAGAGAACGATATTGGGTTCTTGAAGACACGCGCTCATTTATCTATTCACACATTAGGTGTTCTCGCGTGACCTCTTTTCGTTTCCTATACTTTGCCGGGTCGAAGATCACTTCCTGGTCCGGCGAGATTTATCCGGCGGCGGCCTCTCAGGTTCGCGTCTCTTCTCAGTTCCAACATCTTTATTGTCTCGTCTTTCCCTCTCTACCATTAGGGTGTTTTCTTTCTATCACTGTTCCACGTTCTGCCTTTATTTTCAGCTATTTTATTTATTATGA
>NC_051406.1:18703673-18704633 GCF_015228065.2 Penaeus monodon
GTATTCCGTTATCATGTTTTTTTTCTTATGTTTTCCTTGCTCTTTTCCTTCTAGCTCGTTTTTCTTTTTCTTTTTAATCTGGCGAGACTTTCCTTCCTTTCGCTTTCCCTTCTCTCACTAATCTCTGTTTCTCTTCTTCTCTTTCTTTTCTTTCCGTTTCTTATCTCTTGTGTTTTCGCTTTTCCTTGGGTTCGCAGAAAAGTGCGGAGAGGTGGGGGAAGATGGGGGGGGGAGCAGATACGTTACTGGTCTCATATCGGATTCCTTGACGCACCCAAGGCTAGGTTACAATTGTGTTTGTTCTGTTCGGCATTTTACCTTTTTCATTCCTTCAATTCGTGTTTTTTTTTCTCTCTCTCTCTCTTTTACAATTACATAAAAAAAATCCTACAACTTATTCAATGGCTACACCTTAACACATTCCTGTTTTGTCGAAAGATTTTACCCGTTTCGGGGTTGTACAGGTACACCATCGATTTTCCAGAAACTGATTGTCCGGCATCTCCTTTAATCCGGTCAGAATTACGTGCGGACAAGGCCGCCGTTCCCAGAATTCATCATTTAATCTAGAAAGCAAAACCTATTAAAACTGTTCAGAAGCTGAAGGGGAAAATATGGAATTTAGGTTAAGAGTTATGTAAAAAAAAAAAAGACCACAGATAGAGATAATAATATGAATAATGCGATGGTTGTTGCACCGCAGCATTTTTACGTAAGTCATTTTCAGGTTCTGTAAACGAGATGTTATTGTCATTGTATTTTTTTTATATATAGTCCCCTCTCATTTCCAAACTAGCAACACTTATAACATTATAATGGGAATTTAATAATCTATACGGCAATTCATTTCTAAGCTGTGCTGTGCTTTAAAAATCATGAAGTAATAACTTAAATTATTATTATGTAACTTCGTGGGTTCGGCAAAACGAATAATTCAACACATTCCAGGAGCCACGGGTG
>NC_051406.1:18704812-18706196 GCF_015228065.2 Penaeus monodon
ACGAGAGGTGTTTGCATAAAAGAATCCGGATTTTAACAAGAACGTGATAAGGGCAAGGAGAGAAAACGAGGGGAGAGCCAGACAAGACGAGACGCCGGTCACGTTGCAACCACGGCCGGAGCATTTTACGTGTCTTTTGCGGAGTCAATTGAGAATATAGGCAGAAAGGCTGGGCGGGGTGACCCAGACAGGCTGAAGGAAGAGAAAACCCAGCCCAGACAGAGTCGGGGAGAGACGAATTGCAGAAGGAAGAGACGTGATGGTTGTTGGGCACCGAAGAAAGTTCCTGCCGATGTGCCTGCGAGATCAAGTGCTAGAGTTCTGCTACAGAGCTCATGCCATAGCAATTGTCAGAGAAGGGGATCCAGTGAGCGCTCCAGGAACAAGAGTGAGCTGATCAAAAGGACCGGGGCTGACGGAGATTATGAGCTTTCAGTACTGTGATACCGACGCAGGCCCGAGGAGGTATAAACAACACTGTGTTGGGTTGGTCACGTAAAGGCCTACAGCGAGGTAAGTGCGATCATTCCATGTACTGGGTGATAAGGAGTGATGAAATAAGGATCGCCGTGGTTTTTTATATGTTTAGCTTAAAAATGAGTTTTTATCTACCTAATGCTTCAATAGTAGGTAATAATTATAATTAAATTTTGTGGTGTTATAAGAAATTAAGACACTTAATAATCGTAAAATTGAATCAATTTCTAATCTAGAACATTTAGTTTATTCTTTAATATAAGAAATATAACATCGTTACAAATTTATTTAACTTCTTGTTGATTTAATGTTTTTTCCTCATAAAAAATACAGATAGATTCATTTATATATTCTTTTTTATATGAAATAGAGAGACAAGAAAAGGAAAGACAGGAAGATAAATAGACATGGTCAGTTTCGCATAAATTTATTTCGAAAAAAAAATCTCATAACACCACACACACAATGCATAGTTACTATCAATATCCAAAGTTAAATGAGAACAGATTTTATCAGCGATGAATAAACGCGTTACCGATCTGGCCCGATTTTCTCAGACATTTTCTTGTTTAACGAAATCCAAGACAATACTTGGTACGTTCGCATCAGCTGCAAGATTCTTAAAATATATTATAAAAACGTTTCTCCCTGTCGTATGCAGATGAGACGCAATGCAACCGGTACCCTCCTGATATCAAAATTGAAACAACTCTCAATATTTCGTGCAGATTTGTTCAAAGGAAAGTTACTGCTGTGGAATGTCTTTATTTAACTTACAGGCGTTTCAATTATTAATATTTGCTTATATATCCTTGAATTTATGTAAATTTGTATGTCTATTTGTCACTTTGTCTCTTAATCTGTCTGGCAGCCTCTCTCGAATGCACACTCACACACGCACGCGCGG
>NC_051406.1:18706258-18706385 GCF_015228065.2 Penaeus monodon
ACAAGGCTCGGGTGGACGCGAAGTGTCCGGGAAAGTGATATTTGGAAATGTGTTGTTGTTTTCTCGTTAAACGACTGGATAAAGATTATTGAATTACTTGAATCGCTGATGAACTTGTGCATCCAAT
>NC_051406.1:18706416-18706831 GCF_015228065.2 Penaeus monodon
CCAATGTTTCTCGTCTAGGCAAACGTAAGACCGTTCTGGGGATTTCCCTTGCCTTGTATTTCGCTTTATAAAATTCCTAAACTTTTAAGAATAAAAGAGCAAAAAAAAAAAAAAGAATTTTTTCCTTTTAAAATTTCCCTTTTTTTAAATCCTTCCCAGATTGCATTTCATCGTTTATCCCACGGAGAGAGAAAACGTAGATAGAACTCGTAGAAATTGAAGAGACGGAGGAAGAGCGGAGAACTGAACGAGTGTGCGAAGATGAGGTAATGAGGAAAGCTAATCTGCTCATCCGAGGCAGAAAAACACTCGAGTTTCTTGCACTGCTTCGCGCATTTACGGGTTGCAACCCAGACGACAAGGACGCGTTGATAAACACAGGGCGTGGCAACCACCCGAAGGAAATAGAGGTTTT
>NC_051406.1:18707258-18707759 GCF_015228065.2 Penaeus monodon
ATAATGGAGAAGCTACTTTAAAAAGAGTAAACACAGACCGACGACATGAAACTGAAGATGTAAATATAAGCATTAGAATTTTCCCATTAATAAAAAAAAATTGCCTGATCAAGTTGCATGAGGCGTGTACATACCAGGCCAAAGCTACAAGGGCGTATGGCTCAAGCACTCCCCCAATTCCAATCCTCTTTAGCTAGAAGACCCTCAGACCCAAGCAAGACACCGAACAAGGCAGTCTATGGTTCTCTGGTCGGAGAGTCGAGGCACTGGGTTGAACGGGACAGACATACGAGCCTTGATTTTCACTTACTATCGCAAACTTTTACATTGGCGTCTGGTTAGTTTGTATACGAGGTGCGTGTTGACATCAGGGAAAGTGCACCGAGAGGCCCCATGGAGAAAGGAAAATTCGATGTCGTTCACATACATCTAAACGTGCGGACACACACACTTATGCACTTCTCTCTCACTTACTCTTTGTCTGTCTGTCTATTTCTGCAT
>NC_051406.1:18708089-18708741 GCF_015228065.2 Penaeus monodon
GACAAATGGGAGAGAGAGAAAGCCATGGATTGTTGACATTGCATTCGTATTAGCAAAGAAAGAGATTTAATGGAAGAATTGCATTGTAGCCGAATTCAGAATCCAGAGCGAAGGACATATGTATTTTCCAGACTTTCAGTAAGCCTAAGTTCACAGCACTCGCGGCAGAATGAAAAGGAGCAAGGAGGAGCTTTCAAAGGCTCTACAGAAAGTAACAAAGTCTAAACGTATATAGCCTTCTTTGTGGCGTTTCCTGGATGGCATATTGGCATGTACAACGTCAATAAATCTATATTCGGAAGTGAGATGTTACTCCATAATCGTCGCAGAAGACATGGAACGTAAATCAGTTATACGCGTTGAATCGGATTTTCCAAACTCGAAATCGTAACCATAGGCTTAGGGTGACGCCTGCGATCTGCTCACCCTAGTTTCGTTTCCTCGCCGACATTCCATACCCAGATAGCTCTCTCCGGTGACTCATTCCTTAAACGTACTGTACGTACCCACGGGGCACGCACGCAGCCTTGACAACAGTCTGGGGTACGCCTTCCTTCTACAGGAAGGCGTGCTACCTTTCCATCTGCAGGTTAGAGTACACTCGCATATCCTCACAGACGCCTGATGCCCGAGTCCTTTAGAAGGGACATGA
>NC_051406.1:18713381-18713551 GCF_015228065.2 Penaeus monodon
CTTAATGGGGTATACAGAAAACGGGGAAAATAGTAATGTCTACTAGTAAAAGAGTGGCAGAAAACGGGAATAGTTAGTAAGTATAGGAGTAACACAAGCTGATGGACAAGTATAGAAAACGGAACAGGAAGAAAGTGGGAAGATGAAGGTAAGAAGATACGATTTGTCGT
>NC_051406.1:18713581-18713731 GCF_015228065.2 Penaeus monodon
GGATGTAGATGGAGAAAGATAAAATGGTAATCATGATAATAATTATAGCAGTTTTTAGTGTATTGATAATGATAACACCAGAAACAGATATTTACTTACCGGTACAAACGAAATACAAAAATGTTGATATAGGTAATATTTCATGCATTT
>NC_051406.1:18715102-18716636 GCF_015228065.2 Penaeus monodon
TCTCTAGAGTGCATACTGAAGAATTGGAAAATATGCTACAAAGAGCAAAATGATTTTTACTAACAGTTTAAATAACAAGAAATAATTTATATAGATATAAAGATACTGTGTACTGTATACTGTATCTAAAGGCAGGATATTGTAGGCGTGCTCTCTCTCTCTCTTTGATTATTTCCACATGGATTCGACTTTTTTGCGAGTCTAATTGTGTGTGTGCTCACAGGTGAAGTGTCACCTGCAACAGCGCCGAAGGGTCACGGGGCGGGCTCTCCCTCAAGGCCCCGCCTTGCGGGAGAAAAAGGGGTGGAGCCAATGGAAATGGGGAGGAGCCAAAGCCTGCTCGGGGTATGTAAGGTGCCGGGCAGAGGCAGGAAATACACTTGTGAGAAACTTCGCTGTGAACGAGTAGCGATATCTGACACTGCACGTGCACAACAGTCACTGACAACCCATTCTGGCCTGACTGCCGCCGTACTCACGTACAGTTAGACGTATCTCAACGCGTAAGATTGAAGGAGAATAGACTCACAAAAGAACGAGATAGAGAGGAGTGAGTATGCACGCCCACACAATCTTCGTGGCCCTTTTGGCCCTCTCTGCCACCGCCCACGCCCACGCTCTACCCCTCGCACCCGAGAACGAGGATGTGATCCCCACGTCCTACACCGAGGAGGAGCTCAACGAGGATGAGGACTTCGATGACTACAACAGGTACGAGGACGAGCGCGAGGAACACCCACTCCGGAGGAACCACGACGACCCGTCTTCTTTCCCCGCGACAGTCAACCGCGACCCCCTGGCCGAGTGAGTACACGCGCGCACGTGCACGCCCCCTCCAGCCTTGCCTCGTCACTTGGCTGCCTTCCTCTCTCTTGCTTCCCCACTGTCCTCTGTCCCGCATGTGGGTGTCCACGCGTCCATCACGGTTCCTCCTCTGTGCTCCCAGTGTGCCCTTGCACCATCACGTGTGCATGCTCTGTCACCGTCCTAGACTTCGCTTACACCACGTGTGGCCAGCATTTCCTATTGTAACGTATGAGGTCCCCGACCACACCCCTCCCCATCCTCTCGTATGTGTTTAATACTCCCTCTTCGCTTGCTCTTCATAATTTTTTTTATTTCACCCTTGGTTAACACAAATTTTCTTATCCTTATTTTTAAGAACTAAACCATGTCTCATGATTCTATATAGAACCCCTGTGCTGTAATGTGTGTGTTCCTTCTACCTTGACGATCATTTATTGCATTCAATTTGCTGTTCACTTTGTGTGCATGTATGTTACATTCCCTGTACATATAAGTTTTATCTCATAGTCTTTTGAGCAAAGGTAAGATAACTTAGTATAAATGATTCTTTATCTGTAGGTGGTACAGATACAGATGCCTTTGATTAAGTCAATAGGATAACAATTCTTTATCTTTGCCTGAAGGTGGTTTGATTAAGTCAAAACGCTATTTATATCATACGTACCTTCTATAGTTTTTGTCGCAGATATAGAAAACATCTTGATCGATAACGTAAATAGGTTCAGGG
>NC_051406.1:18717308-18717472 GCF_015228065.2 Penaeus monodon
TTTTTAAAATTAATTAGATAGATAAAAAAGGGTATGAGCAGTAAAGGAGAAAGGTAGAAATTAAATAGTTTGTTTTTTTCCCCATTTTAAAACAAAATCAATCTCACCGCCTTCCTTTTCCCCAAACCACCCGCACCCGAACCCCGTCTTCCCGGCGAATACTC
>NC_051406.1:18717924-18718038 GCF_015228065.2 Penaeus monodon
CCTGCCCTTAATTCGGCTCTTTCTCTCTTTGGGTTCTGTGAAGGAAAATAAATTTAGTGATTTGCTATGTGTAGAAGAAAAAATGGAAAAAAAGAAAAAAAAGGGAAGGGGAAA
>NC_051406.1:18718249-18718371 GCF_015228065.2 Penaeus monodon
CTTTTTTGGGGGTTTTTGTTTTTTTGGGGGGTTTTTTCCCCGGGTCCCCTTTTGATTTTTTTTTTTGGGGGGGGGGGGATTTTGAAAAAAGGGGGGGGGTTGGGGGCTGTTCCAAAAATTTT
>NC_051406.1:18719825-18719920 GCF_015228065.2 Penaeus monodon
TTTTTTTTGGGGTTTTTTTTTTCCCTCCCTTCCCGGGGTCTTTTCTCTTTTTTCTTTTCCCTTTTTTTTTCTTTTTCCCTTTTTTTAAAAAAAAA
>NC_051406.1:18719950-18720116 GCF_015228065.2 Penaeus monodon
CCCCCTTTTTTTCCATTTTTCCCCTTTTTTCCTTTCCCCTTTTCCTTTCCCGGTTTCTCGGCTTTTTTGGGGTCCCCTTTTTTTTTCTTTTTTCTTTCCTTTTCCCCCCCTTTTTTTTCCTCCCTTTTTTCTAATTTTTCCCCCCCCCCCCCCCCTTTTTTTTTTT
>NC_051406.1:18720325-18720605 GCF_015228065.2 Penaeus monodon
CCCCCCCGGTTTTTTTTTCCCCCCGGGGTTTCCCTTTTCCCCTTTTCTTTTCTCCTTTTTTTTTGGGGTTTTTTTCCCCCCCCTTCTTCCGTCGTGGTTTCTTTTCTTTTTTTCCCTTTTTCCCCCCCCCCCCCCTTTTTTTTTCTTCCTCTCTTCTTTCTTTCCCCCCCTTCCCTTTTTCCCCCCCCTTTTTTTCCCCCCCCCTTTTTTTCCCTTTTTTTTCCCCTCCTCCCCCCCCCGTTTCCCCCCTTTTCCCCCCTTTTTGTTCCCATCCTCCCCC
>NC_051406.1:18720646-18720813 GCF_015228065.2 Penaeus monodon
CCCCCCCCTTTTCCCTTTCTTTTTTTCCTCTTTCCTCCCCTCTTTCCCCTCTCCTCTCCTCTCTCCTTTTTCCCCTCTTCTCCTCCTTTTCTCCTCTCTCGTTTTCCCCCCCTCCTTCTTCCTCTTTTCCTTCCCCCCCCCTCCTTTTTTTCCTTTTCCCCCCCCTT
>NC_051406.1:18720891-18721053 GCF_015228065.2 Penaeus monodon
TATCGGCCACGTAATTAGCTGCAAGCCTCTTCGAGACGAAACAGCCTTCCCCCCTTACCCCCCTCCGTTCGAGACAGCGCCCTCCTTCTCGCAGTAGATCCAGAGGGAACGCTTTGACGATTTGCAGAGTAAAGGGCAGACGGACAAGGAAAGCAGAGTACA
>NC_051406.1:18721082-18721645 GCF_015228065.2 Penaeus monodon
ATAAACAGACAAGGGCATTACGAAGCAGACAAGGGTAGGCAGGTGTTGGGCTTTTACTCGCCCACACACTTCTCCGTCGGGAATGGCTTGTAATGATTTATCTATAGTGTTTCATCGTACCTTTGGATTCGTTTATACATCACTGCTTGCTGGTTATTATATGCGCCGTTACTTAATCATCAGAGATAAATATATTATACCGCCATATTCTGGTACGTTTTCTTTCACTAATCCTCATCAACGTCATGAGACATTTACTTTTTTCATGAGGGGGAACTCTACCTTTTTTCCCCTCTTTTTCCCCCCCACGATAAAGGGAGTCTCAGTCATTTTTGGGTACGTTTAGATAAGTTATCCCTGACTCGGTCCATTTTACGATTTTCTTTTTTCCCGCTTCCTCCAATGGCGGGCGCGAGGGTGCGTTGCTCCGCGTCCCGTTGTGTTGGCGCACTCTCCTCCTGCCGTTTTCTTGGTCTTCCTTGTCGTTTTTTTCTTGATTTTCAGTTTTTTTTTTCTTGTTTCTGTTTCCCTTTTTTCTTATTTTTGGTATCTCCTATTTATTG
>NC_051406.1:18721741-18722134 GCF_015228065.2 Penaeus monodon
TGCTCCTCGCCTAATCTTTTAACCATTTTTCTCTCTTTACATTTTGCATCATATTCCTGTTACTTTCATTACCTTGCATCTTCTTTGGCAATAAGATTTAATTTGTATTTCTCTACCTGGTATCTTCTAAGGTGCCAGCGTCTTAAGCTTATGCAAGATCTTAATGCAAACGTTATTATTTTTTTATTTGCATGTTGTATTTTAATAATTTATTTATGCGTGTTTTTACGTGTTATTGTTACTTGTATTTTTCCCCTATGATCAAATGTTTAAATACATTCACCTCTTCGTTTTCTTTTGATATATGTTTCCAGGACAATGAACTATATAACATTTTCACTTTCACCCAGTGATTTCATCATGAATTTGCAATTAGTATGCAATGTCATTTCC
>NC_051406.1:18722172-18722328 GCF_015228065.2 Penaeus monodon
CCTTTTTAAGAGATTTCTGCCCATGCATTTTAAGTTATTCTTCTTATTTGTTTTGACACTTCATCTCCCGCAGCCCCGCGAATGTTACTGAGGAGGAGGGCAACCTCAACAGGTAAGCCGTGACGTCACGCGGTTGCTTTTATTCACCCATGGATC
>NC_051406.1:18722359-18722562 GCF_015228065.2 Penaeus monodon
GCTGCTTTCCCATCCGCACGCTAGGCACTTTCCGCGTCCCGTGCTGCGGTTTTCGCTCAGAACATGCTTGCGGTTCCATAACACACTATGGACCAACAACGATGCTTTCGGTCGCCAGCTACATATTATATATTTCGATTTTTAAAAATGGGGTGCTCTGCTTTATCGCTAGTTAAGAATCGCGTTTTGTTTTGTTGTTTCTT
>NC_051406.1:18722747-18722932 GCF_015228065.2 Penaeus monodon
CGAGGGAACATAGTGTGCTTCAAAATTTTGCTTTTTTGATTTTTTTTTATTGATCATTCTTGGCCCAGGGAAAGCCAATTGCATTTTACGCTTTCGAATGACGCCTTGAAATATAATGCTTTGTACGCCTAGCGACCTGCGAGCATACAGACGGTCCAGCTTTGCCTTTGTCGTGTGAAACAGAT
>NC_051406.1:18723233-18723339 GCF_015228065.2 Penaeus monodon
GAAAAATTTGTATGTGTTATGAACGAAAGAGAAGCAGAGAGAACACTTGTTCAGTAATTAAAATGGTACAATAACACCCGCTTGTATGCTTAAGTTGCCTTTTACA
>NC_051406.1:18723362-18723447 GCF_015228065.2 Penaeus monodon
AACAAACACGTGATTCACACACTTGAGAATTTCGTGACGACGTTTGCAGCCTCGCTTCACTTGTGGTACCTCGACGCCTGTGGGA
>NC_051406.1:18725072-18726029 GCF_015228065.2 Penaeus monodon
ATCCTATTCTCTTATCCCTATTTCATTTCTTTCCCTATCCCTTTTAATTTCACATCTTTCCTTTCCCTGCAGATTTTTAATCTCCCTTACCTATGCGTACAATCTCTCCTCCCCCAATTTCGCTACTTACCTTCTGTCTATCTTATCCGTCCCGATTCCCCAAAGTCTGTCCTCACCCCCCTCCTCCCCCCTCGAACCCTTATTGCCTAATGGTATTTTGACAGCAGTTGCTATTCTGAGATGCGATAAGATAAGCTGACCTGATCGTTTCGTAGGTGAGATAGTGGCGGGGAGAGAGAAATGGCAGACGTGTGGACACTGCCTCAGCCTCACCCTATTTTCTCATCGTTTCCCCTCATGTTTCAAATGTTAATGAGATATTTAGTTGATGAGATATCATTAAAACAAACAAAACAAAAGGGTGAGGGGGTTATGGTTTGTATTGGCCATCGTTCGTTTACCACATTCGTTCTCGGTTTGATTCATTAGGAACAGATGGGTAAGTGAGTCACAGTCGGGGACTGCGAATGAAGGCTTGAATGAGGGATGAGGAGAAGGATGAGGAAAGATGAGTGAGGGAAGGAGATAGGACGATGAAGCATTTGCTGAACCAAGATGCAGATTAACCACGATAAATGATGACGTTACTGCCGCTGGGTTTAATTTGGTGACAGAGGAAGCGGTGACATTCCATCACACAGTGTGCATGGGCGAGTTTTTCCGCTGTAACACATGCAACTGAATTACGGTCAAAGCGAGCGATTTTTTCACCGTTTTCCCCAGGGACGTTGTCATTCAAATTGCGACAATAACCGTTTTAAGGACAAGTGACTCTGAACAGACAGATAATGCGTGGTTGAGGAAGAGTAGAAATATGACTGAGTGGTTACCCCATGCGGCCCCACTCGGCTGACCGCAGACTGCCCCCATAGGGCGTCCCGGGCCTGGATGACGCAC
>NC_051406.1:18726738-18727264 GCF_015228065.2 Penaeus monodon
GCACACTGCAACACATCAGAGACGCGAAAGAGCGGGAAAAGCTCATTTTTGCCCACTCGGTGCTGACCCTTGACCTAGGACGTCGATGGTGCATTGCTGACGGAAGCCGCGGCAGCAGCCACGCTGGGCATGTGAACTGGCTGAGACCTTGTGGCAGAAGCTTCTAGTCTGCCCACTCCCTAGGGCTGTTACGAGGCGTTCTAGGGTTTACTAGAGCTCTGGTTGCTTGTTGCTTGGTCGCTTTCACTAAACAGCAAAGATGATAGATATTTATTTTTTTATGGATGGGTTATTTCGTTATCCATTGTCATGTTATATATACCATTGCAATAACAACAACGATGATACTTAAATGAGGAAAATAAATTTGTTGTTATTACTACTCCTACACTGATTATCGTCCTTTCTAATACCATCACTGTTGCAGCTTTTATTTTACAACTTCTTCACTTTCATTCATTCATTTACACATTCTATCTCGCACTTGCACCACACGAAATCTAATAACAAACCGCAAAATCGCCCC
>NC_051406.1:18727324-18728455 GCF_015228065.2 Penaeus monodon
GCAGCGCTCGTGCCATGGCTCGCCTCAGCATCATGGACAGGCTGCTCATTGCCCTCGGGCCGCCCTTCAGCGAGAAGCTTCCTAAGGCACCCACCAACGACACCCTCGCCACCGTGCCCACGCCCATTAACATCACCGCAGAGCCGTGCCCATACAAATATAAGGTGAGATGCTGTGTGTCTTTTCGTTTAAAAGGGCAATATTGTTATTTCCCTTATCTGGTCTTTTACGTAACCTCTGCGTTTTTTTTTCTGTTATCTAAAACTTTGCTCAACTCCACACTTAACTATCACCTCGCCGAGGAAGCCGTCTTGCGCTATCTTTGTCTCTGTTAATCGCTTAATTAATTTGATCCCTGTGTGCTGCCCGACCGGCCCGTGACGCTTTCTTGCCCCGCAGAGATGCTCCTCGCAGACGTTCTTCCCTTCGTGCGACATCCCCCGTAACACCGACCCCGCCGTGTGGCCGCAGAGGTTCAACCTGTTCTTCAACCTCTCGACCGACTTCGACAACAAGCTGGACGTGATCAACGCCACGCTCCGCCTCTTCAAGAACAGCACCGTGCCCTTCAACTCCCCCCAGACCCTCCTCATCAACGTCTTCGCCTACACACGCAGCCTCACGCGCAGACGAGGTCAGTTCAGATCCATTCTACTTCGTGTCATGGAATAAATGAACAGACGTTGCAGCTAGTCAAATGTTTGTTGGGATGGATAGTCACAGTCTGACAGATAGAAATAAAAACACCGCTCCCCGCCGCATCTCTCCTGACGACCCTTTCTTCGTCCCGCTCCTGTAGCAAAGACACAGCTGGTGGCCGACGCCCAGGTGTCCAGCGACTACATCGGCTGGGTGTCGCTGTCCGTGGACAGGATGGTGCGCCGCTGGAAGAAGCAGAGGAACAATCACGGCCTCTTGGTGACCGTAACCGACCCCAACCAGATCCCGTGGGACGCCCCCAAGCTCTTCGTGATCATGGACTGCGCCTCCGGTAATACCAGTGCGTACCGCCATCGCTTCTGCTGTTCCCGCTACTACTTCGCTCTCCTTTCTCTGTTCTCCTTCGTCTCTCTCTCGTCAGTGGATACACCCACTCTGTAGTTCTTGTCTTCGAACTTCCTCTTCTCACTG
>NC_051406.1:18728682-18728879 GCF_015228065.2 Penaeus monodon
TCCTCTCCTTCTCCCCCACCACTCCGCCAATCCTTCTCTCTCCGTCCATTTCTCTCCCTCCCATTCTCCTTCACCTTTTCCTCTCTCTTTCTCTCTTCCCTGTTTCCCTGCTCGTTTATCTCTAAGTCTTCAAGGATAACACTGCTGGCAGCTGGCTCTCGGCTTTTGCTTCTTTTAACCACAATTCCATCTCGTAT
>NC_051406.1:18730504-18730917 GCF_015228065.2 Penaeus monodon
ATTTTTCTTTGTAATTAGCTCTTCTACCTTCTTTACACTATATTGTAATTTTTTTTTTCACCCTTCTTTACTTTTAGCCTGTATTTGCAAATATGTATAAAACCTTTATCATTATCATTTGTTTTTTTATATTTGAATGTTGCTCACGTATCGAAAATGTTCTTCTTTTGTGAATAGGTACTCTTTAAGAAAGCTTTTGAGGGAATTGTTGAATGAGGAATCAACTACATGTCGCCATATTTGGCAAAACAAGGTGACGCGTATCTTCACGGCCTTTGCTTTGATTTCGCAGGTCTGGTGCCGCTGCCCTTCGAGGTGCAAACGGACGAGGAAGGCCAGCGCTACCCTGCCCTCAACGTCCGCCAGGGCAGCCTTGACGACGAGTCTCCGTGGCCGGAGAAGGAGGTGGCGGA
>NC_051406.1:18730951-18731783 GCF_015228065.2 Penaeus monodon
CCGGTGCCCTCCCTGCTGCCCGAGGGCGTCACCTTCAGCATGCAGAGCGATGATCCCCGCCTCTACGACGAGGACGATTACGCCGACGCCACCCTGCGCCAGCCCACCGCCCCCACCCACCTCCAGCCTCACCCCGAGCATGGCCCGGAGATTGCATATGCTCATGGCCACAGCGCTCTTGCTGGCCCTGGACTTCTGACTGAGCGGGAGAAGCCCCTGGAGGCCGGCCATGTGCCCAGGAGACTCTCCTCTCACGGACCCGAGCGCATCCCCGGCCAGATTCGCGGGGTGAGTTTCGGCCACAGCGCAGGTTCCTCCCACGGCCGCTCCGTCAGCAGCAGCAACCTCAGCAGGCATCAAGGACACGCCCTCAACCAAGAATACAGCCACCAAGCGACGGTCGTTCCCTTCAGCGCTCACGAAGAAGTCGCGGCTGAGGCGAACCACCGCCTCCACCCGACCCACGCCACGCCCGAGGTCCAGCACAGGGGCGGATGGGGTGAGAGAAGCCACTCCGGCGAGAGGCAGGAGCCCATGCCCTCCGCGGAGGAAGGCCGCGGCCACAGACAGCGCGGAGGAAGCAGGGAACGGCGCCAGAGGAAGAAGCAGACGCACCACCACCACCGCCGCACCGAGGAGCGCCGCGCCGCCGTATGAGCGCCGTGGCGGACGCGTCCTCCGTTGCCTCAGGAAGCTAGAGTTAAGAGGCGTCGCCCGCCTGGGGATCCTGCTCACAGCGCCGCGCAGGACTCTCGAGATGGGTGAAGGTTGAAGAAAAGACTAAGCGACTCGCTGTGAAAATGTTTTCCCCCAAGGCAGACGGATGAGGGAC
>NC_051406.1:18731954-18734200 GCF_015228065.2 Penaeus monodon
TTAGACTTATCGAGTTCCATAATATTACCACAAAGTCGATGGTTTCTGGTTGTCACGTGTACTTCCGTGCTTATGTGAACCTGTATGTCCGTGTGAGTGAGAACGGCCGCTGGACCTTCACCGGCGCTTGTGGTATATCGCATTCCAAGTCATTTTCATTAAGTCAGTTCTGTGTACCTTGACTAACAAGTGCCATAACGCCAAGTCATCTAATTCATAAGGTTTCGAAACAGTGAGGTGTCATAAAAAGGATTTTCTTGCCCAGTTTTTATGGGTAACTCCTAGCTTCATTAGCCTCTGAAGCTCTGAAACGCGAAGGCAAAATGGAAAGGGCTTGCCATTTACCCGTGGCCTCACTGTTCCGCGTTAGTTTGTATTAAGTTATTGATTAAGGTGCATTTAGAATGCCATAGGTCTAGATTTTAATGTTAAGAGCTCAGTTGCCTGTAATATAATTTCTCTTTCCCTTCCCCTTTTTATTTAAGTCATATTCTCTATATGATATGTTTAATTGTTAGTGGCATATCTTTAAACGGGTATTACAGTCAGTCATTTCTCCGAATACGAAAGTACCTGCTTTATGTTCCGTGGTCTTGGCCCACCTGACCGCTACTACCTTCAGCCTCCTCAGGTCGCGGGTCGTAGTGTTGTCCCTGATCAGCACAGTCCTCACGTCCCCCGGAGGCGTCGAGGGCCGTGGTGTCGCGCGATTCGTGAAGTGAAATCCTTTGAAATCCTCCACTTGTTATGTCAACGTAAGACTGATTTTTACCTGTGCTGCAGCTGTTAAGTAATGCTTATAGATGCGTTATATGGGTCCATCGTTACTTTAGTCACAGTGAATTGC
The DNA here is from genome assembly GCF_015228065.2 of Penaeus monodon. Lineage (NCBI taxonomy): Eukaryota > Metazoa > Arthropoda > Malacostraca > Decapoda > Penaeidae > Penaeus > Penaeus monodon. The sequence goes on from NC_051406.1 coordinate 18,732,802, forward strand.
GTGTACGATTGCGTGTGCGTCTGTGTGTAAGTGTGATGTTCAATGATGTACAAAGTCTCAGTTCTACTTGTCCGACGCTCTGAGATTCCTTCGACATGAGAATTTGTTAATAATAATGCTTAAAAGGTAAATTAATATGGGACGAAGGAAAAAAAGAATGTGGAGCAATGAAGACTAGGGAAAGAAATATTAGTTTAAAAAACTGAAAAACATGCTTCTCGACACCAAACAAGAAATGCCACTGAGAGTGCTAGGATGACATTTGATGGCTAATTGCGACCTACGTGGCACTATCCGATAGGCATTTTGGCACAGCAGTGATCTTGCATGCTACCCACTTTTACTAGAGGGAGAAAGAGCCTGATGACTTAGGCTGCACAAAAGAGAGGGAGACAGGAAGAAGGAAAAAGAGACGAAGGAGTTGATGGTGATGGTCTTGCATGTCCTCTTGGCATTCTTGGCCCCCTGACCTCTGACCCAGAAGGACGGAAGTGACCTTTCCCTATCATTTCGTCTGTACTCGTACTGATCTAAGAGCTGTGTGTGTATTTGTGTGTATTTTGTCCTTTCATCTTCTCGTTGAAGGTCATCTCGTTAGTTACAGTGTTAGCAGCAAAATCGTCGTCACTTTCTGATACGTGAGGTCAACACATTATTTCGTTATCTTTCGGTAGCGTGGACACCCATTATTCTCTTCGCTCTTGAGATTCCTTGTTCGTTCTTCTTCGTGTCCTCTTTTGGTGGTCGATGTTGTTGTGCTTTGCGAGCTTTTTTTTTTTTAGAAAATATAGTCGTTCGCTGCTCGTATTGCACTCTAACATAGGCGTTAGTACTTACAAATGAGCAGAGAGTTAAGAAACGGATACAGGATTCAATCATCCACAAACTTTAGAAATGGAAGACCGGATCCTCTCCAGGAGACCAAGATTCCATCGGAAGGGAATCTGGCCAGCCGACTGCTACTGGATGTGTGTGTGTGTAAGTGTGTTTATTGTAAAACTGTATATATAGTAATTTTATCCTGACTGTACATATAGATTTATTTTATTTCATTAAATAATTTTCTAGCTATCTAACTTGACTTTTATTTGCACCAAAGATTGGACCTTGTCTCCCTCTACCCCACAAGAACTAAGGGGAAAACAAACCAACAAACAAAAACATTATTTGAGATAATTAATATAAAGAAAAAAAGTTCATACTGTATAAGTTTTATCCAGTTAAGAAAGACGATCAAATTGAGACGATCAAATGAGTCAAAGGTAGATTATCTTATCTTGGAATGTTTCTTGATCAGCTGTTGAGTAACATATCAGGATTCTATGAAAATTATGGCTATGATAAGATTTGGGGATAAAGTCTCCTTTCTGATGTGAACTCATGGGATAATTGTAGACTT
>NC_051406.1:18734824-18734923 GCF_015228065.2 Penaeus monodon
GGAGCGTGGTTTTTAACAATATCTTCACTACAGACAGAGACTGAAGAAAGGAACTGAAATCACGTGTACAGCCTGTGTCTGTTTATCTTTTAGGTAGAC
>NC_051406.1:18735086-18735151 GCF_015228065.2 Penaeus monodon
TATAAGGAAATTAAATCTGTATGGATAAATCCTAGTTCAGATAAAACAAAATGAAAAGGTAATGC
>NC_051406.1:18736027-18736164 GCF_015228065.2 Penaeus monodon
TCAAATATAACCTCTCCTTATGTAATATCTTGGATGTTGAGTTAAGGTCAAAGATTTAGATCAGTCTACCCTTTCCGTTTTCTATGAGTAACAGATTTTGAAAGATTTTTTTTTTCATTAATTTAGTAAATGTTTTG
>NC_051406.1:18736894-18737150 GCF_015228065.2 Penaeus monodon
CCCAAAAACAAATATTAAAATATTTAAAATCTATTTTTTTGCACAGTTTTAAATCCCCCCCCTCCCCCCCTAACTAACTTCTTTCCCTAAAAAACTGGTTTTTTTTTCAAAATATTCTAGAAAACGAAAAGGGTTTTACACAAAACAAAATTTTACTCACATTCACAGAAAATTTACATAAATAGTATTATATGCCCGGTGTGTGGGGTGTGTTGGTGTGTAAACCCAAAACAAAAAAACCACGAGACAAAAAAAC
>NC_051406.1:18741542-18741869 GCF_015228065.2 Penaeus monodon
ACCCCAAAACCCCACCCCCCACCCCACAAAAAAAAATTTTAAAAAAAATTTTAAAAAAGAATCTTAAAAAATTTATATTGAAACTATCATCAATTTTTTTTTAGAAGAAGATAGAAGATAAAAAGATAGAAGGGCAGATGATAAGGGGGAAGTAAAACACACACAAGCACACAACCCCACAAAACCCCCACACCCCACAAAGAATATAGAATATATAAATTATATTAAATAACACACAAAACAAACACGCACACACAAAAAAAACACCACCCAACCCAAAACCCCCAAAACACACAAAAAACAAAACACAAAAAAAACAAACAAAAA
>NC_051406.1:18744961-18745349 GCF_015228065.2 Penaeus monodon
TTTGTTTGTTTGTTTTACAATCTTTTCAATCAGTGTTTTGGATATTTTCTACTAATGTTTTATATGATTTCTATTTTCTGTTCATATGGTTCAAATAAAGTACTTACAGCTTGTTTTACACTACCCTTTAAGATATTTTTTTGAGTTTTCTGTTTTCTGTTAAACGTGGGTCCAATATTCGGTTCAGTTCTTAGTGTTGTATTGTGCATGCGTTCGTTTGTTCCGTTTCACTGCTGTCGTTTTTTATGTAAACTTTATATTTAGTGCCTTCTTAATAGATACTTAGTTTGAGTATTAGACCGATCCTTCACATAACCTGGGTGCTGCTGCATCCCGGGGTGCAATGGGCAGTACCTAGATGTGTGTCAAGATTAAATATTTCATAAGG
>NC_051406.1:18745601-18745943 GCF_015228065.2 Penaeus monodon
AAATTCTAGCAAACCACAGCAGGGCCATAAACTCGACAGACCTGTTGTCCGTCTTCATGGAGCAATAAACATTATTCCATTGTATATATGCATGGCACAAGAAAGTAATTGAAGATACAAATTATTCTATTACTCTTGACTGTATTTATAATTGCATAAATGAACTTGAATCAAAATGTTCTGTGCAAACTTGAACGGTGTATCTTTATATCTACAAAGGAGAGGAAAGAGCAAATTTGCAATGATTCATTATTTGTGTAATGTCGGTTACATCTTTCGCGCGCGCGTGTTTAGATAGATGACTATAAACACACACTATTTTTTTTATCTCTGTTTACACTT
>NC_051406.1:18746317-18747887 GCF_015228065.2 Penaeus monodon
GAGAAGCGTGCATGCATGACTTATTCTGCGTGTTATTAAAGCAACAGTGTTCAAGAACCGTAGAGACATCGTCATATTTTTGTTACTAAAGATATCATAAGTAAAGGAGCAGGTCCCAAAGACGGATCTCCTGTATATTACTCTTTTAAAGTTTTGCCTTTCTTGACGCAAGGTAATCAACCACAAGTTTGACGGCGTTGATGGAGGTTCCCGGGGCCGTCATCACGCCATACCCACCGTGGCCATAGTTGTGTACAACCTGGAAAGAGACAGGGAGGCTAATAGTGAGGGAGTGTGTGGGAGAGAAAGAGAAAAATGTCATATTTCAGTAATTATCGGACTTTTCCCATCACCGCATCTAAATACTGCTCAGTTGCTCTCTTCCTGTAACTCTATGCGATGACCCTAACTACTTTCATTACGCCGTTATTTTAAATAGTCCTTCGTTCCTGTGTCGCAGTACCTCTAGGGTCTTTTTACTGGGGAAAGTCATGGTTTCTCGCTCTACTCTGACGGAGGGGCGGTAGGGGCGCCATCCCACCCACTGCCTTACAACCTGCGGGAGCCAACGTCAAAATTAAAATAGTCAAGAGAGTGATGTTGGTGAGAATGTAAACAATATGCAACAACAGTCACATAGATAGATAGATAGATAGCCGTCGCAGCTCTGCGAGGCCTCCGAACAAGTGAATTAAAAATGAGATTTGTGATTTGATAGAAACGAATTACTCGGAAAAATAGAATACTTTCAAATGTGAACTCTGACTGCAGATTTTGTGTGTTCTGAATGAGAGTTAAGTGTGTAGAAAATTTAGCTTCATGTTCTGTGAACAGTTTTTCAAAATAAGCTTCTAGTTTCCTTATATACGTTACAGTAGCTAGATACATACTGTTTGAGAAAATTAGGACGAATACGATACTATCCATTACGTGTATTTATCAATATGGTATATCTGAGACAGTGAAATCAAAATTCACGATGACCAAATATACTATTATGAGGGAAGACGATTATTCGGCACAAGATCCCTTTTTAACCATGACTTATTCAACATGAAGGCAAGAAAGTGTTTTAACTCTGTCCAAATGAAAACAAACCTCGCCGTTCCTGAGACTCGGAAGAACTTGCGTACACCGCTCCCAGATGGCAGCAGCATCGTGGCGACACACTTCGCTGGAATAGGAGTCGAACTGCCGAGTTCCTCCCAGCGTTAATAGGTCGAACCCTGGTAAGATGTAGGTGTCGTAATCCACGTAATAAAAATGCTTCACCCATGGAGCGCGCACCTGAAAAGAAATTGCAACCCTTTCATTCAAGAGTCGGATTATAAGATCTGTCCACAGTTCTGTTAAGAAAATCATGTGACATGAAAAACAAGGATTGTGCCGATTCAAAGATTCATTAAAGAACATGTATACTCATATACTGTCAGAAAAGTCCTTCTCTGCTCTCTAAAGCCTTATCTGAAGTACTTGACGCCGATGTTACATATAGAGACATTTGAAGACAAGTGTTGATTGTTTGAGCGGAAGTACATTGCTTATTGCCACTTTATTGACAGTAATTCTT
>NC_051406.1:18748085-18748407 GCF_015228065.2 Penaeus monodon
GTGTTTCTATGTATGCGTGAAGAAATTGCACGTCTGTAAATTACGTGCAACATTCAGTTTACTGCCACATCTTTTTTAATCATATTGACAGCTATCAAGAATATTTTCATATTTATCTTCATATACCAATATGCATTTGTTAATTGGAAACACACAGACAAATAAATATACAAATCACAAACCTTAGAATGCTGTTACGAACCAATTTTCTATACCAGATAGCTATTTCTGCACAAACACCTTTTGCCTGTCAGAGCACCTTATGGAGAGGGAAATGAAAGGAGGAACGATATAGCAGTGACGACTATAGAGGTACGGCCTG
>NC_051406.1:18748566-18748794 GCF_015228065.2 Penaeus monodon
CATGATAAAAGGTATGTCCACATCACACGGGGCTTAACCTACTGTCAATTTGAAAAACAAGAGCTCTAGAAAAGGATACCGAGTGACGTAAGAGTGAGATTTGTGAGATTTATGGTGATTTTTGTTGATGTTGAAGATGTTAACTGAGAGGTAAGTGGGAAATTGAAGGACCCTTGCCTGTTCTTCATAGAAACATTTGCCAGTCTAAAGCATGCTGGCTTTATAGTG
>NC_051406.1:18748824-18750727 GCF_015228065.2 Penaeus monodon
GGTTATAAAGTTTAATACACATACAGACACATGTAAGGATGCATGATAGTAGCACCGGAGACAGAAAGTATGCAAAGAAATGTAAGAGAGAAATCAGTAAGTCACCAATGAGGTGATGATGAGAATGGAAGATCTAAAATGAGGAGTCGCAGTGAGACCGAGGATAAACTGTATTATACACAGTTTCTTTGCTATATTTCAAGGAATCATTGTAATGGCAATTCTGTAAACTAGTATTACTACCCGTACTGCCATTCAAATGACAACCTACATGATTCAACTTCAGGGTCATCCAGTTTTTTTATCATTTCCATGAGCGAAAAAAAATGGTATACGTTTTTGAGATATCGTAAAAATGACGACCCGGAATAACAAAAAAATACAAATTATTTGTTGCCTTGGTGTCGCACGTCCGAAATCGAGACTGGAAGATGTGCGGTAGATTTTTTATCTATTATAATTGTTTTCAACTTTATTCTCACGATGGACAAAGACAGGACATTCTCCACTGACTATAAGTTAATACAAGGTGTCCTATAATGGGTGCCTGGTAGGATCTGTCAGTATCGATGCATTCCTTTAAACCTGGTGATCCTGTGTCAGAAGTCATCATTTTTATCTCTTTGCTGTACGTTCTAGGGGGGGGGGGGGTCTTGAAAAAATAGGTACCTTTTGTACACTTGTGAAAATGATGAAAAAATGGATGACCCATTAGAGGCCACCATATGCTTTAACATCATCTGCTATTTTACAATACATCGATGATATATAAAGTGAAAGTGAGGTAGATAAAGCACAGATAATAAGCACGCACAATATGGATAGACGTGTGTGTACAGTTAAAAGCAGAATTTGCAATTTGCAATCTATGCTTTATCAATTCCTTACATATTTCCACACCCACAAAAGGTAATCACAAACGAATGTATCGGGAAATGAGTACAGGAAACGAAGGCGCAGTGCCATCGTTACCTCTGCCTCACCTTAAATACTTGACCCCTGATGGGCGTGACGCTGAGATCCCCGCACAGCTCGCGGGAACCGAAGCCAGAGCAGTTGCACACGACATCGAAGTCATCTGCAAGTTCTTCCAAGCTGTGAAGACGACGCTCCACGACGACGCCGCCACGACTCTTAAACCTTAGTTAATTAGAGAGATATGATTGACATGAATGCGGATCGAAAAATACGTGGTAGTTCAGGTGATTAGTATCTGAGTAAGATGTATTTCTGGTATGCAGTTAATATGTGTTTACTATGAATATGCCATCAAACATAACACGTTTGAATTTCAATTTGATTCTCTGGAAGTTACGCCTGAAAAAAAAAATCGATTGCGAATGTTGAGCGTAGTTCTCTGACAACTCTGACATTCCATCCAATCAGCAGGCGAGGCAGGTTAATCTCATGAAAATCGCGTTTCTAATCGTATCTTTAAAATCATTATCCCTATCCCTATCCTTATCACTGGTTGTAGCAGTAATGCATTGCTTACATTATGATAATCAGAGCGCAATACCGGCCTTTTTAGGGACTTTTAGGACTTGAAATATTATTTATTGCAGCTGAAAACTTACTTTTCGGTGAGATAAGGCAGAAAGCGGCGACACTCTGTAAGGATTGTGGTCATGAAAGTGCCATACTTGTAGCCATAGAAGTCCAGCTCGTCCTGTGTACATGGCCGATGCTCCTCCAGTATCATTTTCAGGAATGGATTCTAAAAGAAAAACAAATCCAGTTAGAATTTCTTCAAAACGCATTCCTCAAAAGTGTCTACAGTGTAGCAGCAGGGAGAAAGGGCAAGGAAAAAATCAAGCCATATAATGCGGTTTATGCAGAGGTTCTCCAAGTATGGGCCCCGTCCTCCACAGGAGCCGCGAAAAAATCTTAAGGGGTCACGAGA
>NC_051406.1:18750774-18751234 GCF_015228065.2 Penaeus monodon
CCACTACCCACTCGAACGCGTCTAGTACTACTTGTCAGCGATGGCCAGGAATGTTTTATTGCTAGATAAATGGGTCGCGAATCTATCGAAGTAATTTGTAGGGTTCGCAGCCAAAAAAGGTCGAGAACCTCTGGGTTAAGGCACGCGTCGTTATTTCGCATGGGAAGTTCACATTTTTAGGACCTTAACAGGCAGTGTAAGTCTATAGTAATGGCCGACATAAAACTTGCAGTCAACACACAATGAATTGAAAAACAGTGCCCAAGATAAGATTACGCTTTAAATGTATAACTGTGGCATTTGTTAAATTGTGTAATGCTTTTCATTCATTATTTTTGAAAATAATGAATACTTGAAAAAGTGGAAAATCGACAAAACAGAGAATTTTGTCTTTTGGTAAATACCACTACCATGCAAGAGTCATAACTATAATTATTGTTTACCATTACTTTAAGGGCGG
>NC_051406.1:18751289-18751377 GCF_015228065.2 Penaeus monodon
AACTACCATTATTGTTTGCGATTGCTACTATTTCTATGAGTAGCAGTGATTTTCAATGTCATAAAAGTTATTGGTTTTCTTCAACCTC
>NC_051406.1:18752204-18752358 GCF_015228065.2 Penaeus monodon
CTATGTTGGGGTACTTTGAGGAGAAGTGGAAGCCCGAGACCGTCTTGACGCCTGTCACCTCTGGTTCTCCCGAGTGAAGGATGTCCTTGAAGTAGTTGTAGGAATCCTCGAGCCATCTCCTGCAGGGGAGGCGGACTCTCATCGGGTTGCATTT
>NC_051406.1:18752653-18753157 GCF_015228065.2 Penaeus monodon
GATAACACTTCCGCATAGGGAGCGAAGGCAATATGCACGGGAAGGTAGAGAGGAAAAACTGCAGAAAGTAAACAAGCAGACTGTTAGTATGTTGTACGTGGTTTAATCTGCAATGGTTTTCAGAGCCAAATCGTGGGAAATGTTATCAAGAAAGGGTGGTTTGCGATAAAAGTAATCTAGATCTTTGAATTAGCCTTTGGTTTCGAGTTTGAAATAACTAGATACTAGCTGTTTAACAACAACATGTTAAATAGACACCTTCTCCCCCTTTAAATAGTACGATTATATCTAACTGTGTCTGCATTATGGCACCGATAAACAAGCCAAAAAAATATAAGTGTTTTAGATCTGTTCAAAAAGAATATATTAACATAAGAGGTACGCCAACTGAACTTATTCATCTGTTGTAAAAAAAAACAATACCTGCCATTTACTGATATTACCTGATACATAACATCACACGAATATTTGTCCTTGCATGATTAAAGTGATAAAGTAAAGCCT
>NC_051406.1:18753262-18754134 GCF_015228065.2 Penaeus monodon
CCTTTACTCAGTACTTGAAATACGTTTCACCAGCAAATGTATTCAATGTATTTTTTTATTCTGACTTTACTGGTTATAAAAATAAAATCCTAACTGTTCAAGGGGCAATGTCACCAGGCTAAATTGATGGTAAGAGACTCAAGCAGTTTATACTTTATCTTGATCAGAACTGCACAAAATTCAGCATAACAAACAGCAGGCGTGGGTGAGCTGACTCATTTAATTCATCTGAGACTGACCTTACTTCAGTTTATTGCGCTCAGCAAAAGAAGTTATCAGGGATCTGTAACGCTGGTAGTAGTAGCAGCAGATAAACAACAAAAAAGAATATACGTGCAAGGGAACAAGAGACTTCTGGTGTCTTAAATGGGACTCGCTAGAACCTAGTCACTTCCGGCGAAGGGCCCTGGAACTGGAGCCCGGGCCGGTAGATTCCTGCGGCGCCGTCACTAGTTGTATCCTGTAGGAATTTGTCGGCCAGGAGAGTAACGGGTGTCCCGGGAAGGGCGTCCTGCAGGAGTGTGGCAGTGGTCAGGCCTACGACACCCGCTCCTACTACGGCTATACTCGGCATGGTGTTCTTGTGTGTTACTTGGTTGATCATGCAGGTCCTTCTGGGGGAGAGTGATTACGGGCGTTAGTTGGAAGTTCTGTTGGAAATCACGGGATCGTTTGTCTTCGGTTTTTTGTGTTTGTAATATTAGTCAGCATTTTCTTAAGATCTAAGAGTTTTTGGAGACAAGAAAAAATATGCTGGAAAACTAAGAAAGTATAAAACAGGGTGAAAAAAAAACAAGTATATCGCTTATTTACTAATACGAATACTGTCTATCTCGGTGAGCCCCAACCTTTGCACATAGGAGGAACCCTTG
>NC_051406.1:18754453-18754614 GCF_015228065.2 Penaeus monodon
CCATATAAACCAAGTAATTCCTTCTTAAATTCCATACACATTAATCGTCAATATCTCTCTCCTCACATCCACCATTGCATTAGTCTCACACATCGCGCAACTTTTCCACTTCCCCGGACAGCGCCTCGCATCCCCGCCGTGATCTCACAGACAAACCTTCT
>NC_051406.1:18756050-18757442 GCF_015228065.2 Penaeus monodon
CTAAAGGAAAATGACGTTAGAAATGGACATTATAGAGAATGGCTTTTTAAAGAATGTGTTGTTATATAATCACTTTTCCAGGTGGTTGAGACCATTCTTTACATTTCGATTTTGTTTACATTTTGCCAATATACAAACAACTATAAACTTATACGCATTACCACATTACTGCATAAATTTACAGTTTAGTTAGAAATAATGTTACGTAATTTTTTAAAGAGTCTAATGAAAAGTGAACGCATGGGATGTCTGAAATGTTTTTGCGATCATACCCCATACCTACGAATCTCTGCTCTGACACCACACAACACAGCAGCCACACACCAAAGCTGGCACGTTCCTCCTACCTGCGTCGGCAGCTGCCGTGCTCTCCTGGCTCGTGTCCTAACGCGACTGCCGCGTTCTGTCTCCCAGCTCGTGGCTTGGCAAACCTCACATTGATACTAATAGTATGGGTAAACACGGATTGAAATGAAGCTGAATTTTCTATCGAAGATGCATTTCGCATGAGCTACTTTAGCGTATCGCTATAAAGGTACAGTAAAGCTTAAACAATATAAATAATTAAATAGAGCCAGCCAACCAGTTTGGTGTTCAAAAATGGCGGGGACCACAAATTAAGAATCTAGAAAAGTTCGATGAAAGTAGATCTTTATCAGCCTAATCAGATATGGAGAGATAATGGTAGTGACACTGTCTAGCAAAACACGTTCAAAACGGCGCGCCGAACGTGCTTGCAAGCGGTAAACACACACACAAACAAACACGAGAGGTACGTGGAGCAGCTCGCGTTTTCATACTGAAGATTGATTGCGTGAGACAGAAGTGAGAGGCTGGCAACAAAACATCTATATATACACATCAGCTTAAACTATAAAAAGGGATGCTGTGACGATAAGAAAGAATCTAATAATCATTCTGTGCTATTTTTAACCATTCTCTATCGCACATGATTACTTTGAGTGTGAACTGGTTAACTGAAAATTTGTTGGGAACAACAGGCAGATATTTACTCTTTAGTGCTACCATAGCTTATTTGATCCATTTTGATGTTCATCTTTGATACATAGCTGGCAACTAATGAAAATTTCGGAAACCATCGGACAAAAATAATCATAATAATGATGAGCTGCGTGACCTTGAGCAAATCTCCGTGATATGGAAAATTCCCATGATGTCTACGGGAAGATCAACCATCTTTTCTATGCTCTCTTTACACCTGTAGATGATGGTGTTGTGTGAGGATGGTGTTACGCACAACATCAAGCGGCAGCTAAATCAAGAGAAATTTCACTTGATCTTATCAACGAAAAAAATAATAATGGCAAGAGTTACTAGGTGCAGAATTTATCTGTTGCCATGGCCGATAGTAAAGTTGAAGCGACAACCCTG
>NC_051406.1:18758717-18759083 GCF_015228065.2 Penaeus monodon
TGTTTTCTCGACTCCACCTAGGACCTACCTCAACACTGTCAGCACCGCCGTAATGGACTTCGAACACTGACACAATTCATTTTGCGACACCTTCCAGCTCTGATGTAGGCCTATGCAGTAGGCCTACATCAGATGTATAATCAATCTTATGCTTTTACTTCACCTTCATTACATATCACAGGAAAAGTTTTTACGCCCGGCTTAGCTGACTTGGCCCTAGACTGCGAATGAAGACAGGACCGACACTAAAGAGTGCTTCTGAGCCTTGCACTCAACTGCAGTACTTTTCAATAACCACCCAGAACTGGTTTCGGCTACTTCCCGCTGGCAATTACTAGGATATCTCTCTGGAGAGGTCTTCGTTAC
>NC_051406.1:18759280-18759521 GCF_015228065.2 Penaeus monodon
TAAACTCGGACAATGATATCCTAGGCATTAGTTGAGGCAAATGTAACATACCAAATATCGAACAATTCGGTCAATCGTTATCACCTCATTGGATTATAAATCACACACAACGGTGAGTTTGCATTTTCTCGGTACTGCAGACGCCGACATAAAAGACCCTTTCCTGTTGGCCAGAGTTTGGGAAGTGAAAAAACAACGAAAAAAAATGGAAAAAAAGATAGCACCTACAGTCGCCTGCATG
>NC_051406.1:18759793-18760527 GCF_015228065.2 Penaeus monodon
TACTTTTTGTTACCACTTTATATGTGACTTTAAGCATTTTCATTTCCCTATTTCATTTTATTCTACTTTAAAAAGGGCGGGCCTCCCCAGGGGGTTGGATGACTTGTGCTTCCCGCTTCTTCTTGTACTTGAAGTTGGTGTTTTTTTTCCCGATTATATTATAATGGGATCGACCAAAGTAAAATAAATTGTTATTAGATTTTCCCCTGGCTCTTGAGTGATAAGTGCATTCAATGAGTAGAAAAAAAAGCTAGAGGCGCGGTCACACCGGGAAAACCGCGCGCACGGTGACTACTATTTCCCCGCGCACGACAGTTACACGGTGTTATTTTATTATCGTGCTCTGATGTAGAATATTCCCCTTATGCCAATGGTCTTTACTTCTTTAGGGTTTTTATCTGGTTGCTTGTTTGTATATCTAAAATGTAACAAAAAAAGGCATGGCAAGTGGGGACAGACGGAGTCAAGGGTCGGGAATTTTCAATATCTTGTAAACAATGATAACGTCACAACTACAGCACGCGCATACTCCGTGATCACAACCATAGCCCAATTTCGTAAAAATATAAATAATATGACAAATGAGATATTAAGTAATAATTTTTGGATGCAACAAAAACAACATTTTGAGTTACATATAATTCAAATGTATTAACTAATATTTTAGCCAGATTATGGAATCTGTACATTGCATGTGCAAGCTCTTTAGGCAATACGATCCTCGTACTTGAAAG
>NC_051406.1:18761079-18761919 GCF_015228065.2 Penaeus monodon
GAAAGCAATTGATCCACTTTGAAATCCACGATATAGCATCTGGTTCCTAGGAGTATGTGCACATTATCAGAGATTTGTTGTGATGAATTGCTTGTGTGGCTGCACCTTTACACAATACGTTCAGCAACTGTACTAGTTCTAACCCCGTTGGCATCCAGTTACTAGTTGTAACAGACATAAATGAAAGACAAATGGACAGATACTTTCCAGTATGTTGTGAAGTAATATTGAGCCATCTAGAATGCTACCCTGCTACTAGTGGCAGCAGCGTGGATGCTTGATATTTAATAAACTTGAACCAATTTAAAATTTTATGATTTTACGCTCAATACTGAATTTATCTGTGACCCCTTATCTGACATTGGTAATGAGTTCGTCACTATATCCTATTAGTATTAAAATAACACAGATTTTTGTCTCTGTAATATTGAATTCTCAAAACTACACCATGTTTGCATTTATCAGTCTATTAGTAAACAATGTAATGTCTACCATTTTTTCATCAATGAGTAGGATGTTATTATTGGTAATAGTGAAAAGGGATCTGTATATACAAATATGAACTTATGGGATGGATCCATTAGTGTCCCATGCTTATAAGAATATGAGAGATGGAATAGTCTTCAAGTTTCTGCGTTCTCATGCTGCAAAGAGCATTGGACAGAGAGTCTGGAATGTTCAGCAGCTTAAAGATTGCTTATGCAGTAAGACTCAGCCAACATTAGTAAGGAGGTAGCTACAGAACTTCTACAAGCATACCTCCCCAGATCACAGAGGTACACGTCTCAGAAGTATTTTGGTCTGTAATAGTAACTATGCTCAGTTAACCATGTTAAAGTG
>NC_051406.1:18763920-18764280 GCF_015228065.2 Penaeus monodon
CTGAGTGAGCAAGACCTAGCGTACAGGGAAGCTGTCCCTGCTTGTCCACCTGCATACCCGTTACAGAGCACAAAAAAAAATCGATTTTGCATAACGTATAAGGGAGAGAGGTGTAAGAACACACCACCTTTGGCTACCCTTCGTGTTGTTTACTCGTCTGCCTAGGCGCCTCTACCAACGGCATGTACGGTCAATACAGGCGAGTTCCAGTTTTTGCTATCTCATTCCTAGTTTGGGCAGGGCCCCGGGATGCCCTCCCCGGCGCGTTAACAGACTGACCGTGGCAAGGGCAAGGTTGGGCGTAAGTTCGAAGGTTATCGATTTTTTTGTTGGATTAAGATGCGCCTTTTTGTGCGTCTC
>NC_051406.1:18765174-18765850 GCF_015228065.2 Penaeus monodon
GAAAAATAGATAGGTGATTAGATAAGTAAATTGACTGACAGGTATGAAGACATTGTCAGAAACATATAGAGAGACATATGCATAAACATGCAGACCGATGCACGTATACAAATTATATTATTAAAACAGAGTAACCGTCATCCATCAATCATTTCCACCGCGGTGTTGGTCAGCGCCATCTCTTGATTGAATTTAACATCATAATTGCGTCATCTGAAGTACCATTACTCGGCTTTCGTCTTTCCCTTCTTACTCTTCTGCGTGGATCAAGGAGGCAAAGGTAAACAAATGTCAATTGTTGCCGAATGTTATGCAAATATTCCTCCCCGAAAGCTTGATAATTTGAGAACGATTCGGAAGGAGAGAAAGAACAACACGAACATAACAACCAATACTCTTTATAAACGCAAACATTTACCTTTAACATCGATATTAGGAATGTTGCAAAAGGGCAGGTAATAACGCTGGTCTGAAGGCTAAAAGAAGGTAATAAACACCTGGGTTTCTTTCGCTTCAAGGGAGTCAGGTCAGTAATAGCTTTTAATAACTGAATCACTCTCAGTTTAAGCTGGCAGGTGTTTCAGAGGGTTTAGTTAATGGCATTGTGATTAACATTATTATATGTAATCTCTTTGTTGAGGTGTGATTGTGTTATTTATTTTTATGTGGTTTGAAA
>NC_051406.1:18765873-18766591 GCF_015228065.2 Penaeus monodon
ACAGTTATCAGTTGAATTTTCATTCATTTAATTGTTTACTTACTTGCCAAGTATCCATTATAGATTGGTTGCGTTTCTAGGTGTGATATACTTGTAGCTGTTGATCAAGGTACATAATTATGTCTTAAAAGCAGAAATACATTGACCATAATTATTAATTTCTTATTGAAATATACAGTGGATATAATTAATTGGTGCATCACGTAAAAATTATGAAGTATTTTTCAGAGACAGTACTTACTTCATCTAAGAGATTTATTCATAGTCAAGTTTCATAAGGGATTAGTGAATTGATAAAGTAGTGTTTTACTTCTAAATGTTTTAGTTTAGAGGTTAAAAAAAAGGGGCCTTCAGTATAACTACCATTTATAAAAATTAAGATTTTTCCCTTACCTCCCAACTGAATGAAGTCCTCTGACAATTAGAAATAGTAATAATATGCTCTAACATTTATCTTTTTCAGTCGTCTCACAAACTGAAGATGCCACAACCACGACCCCCGGGCACCCTGAAGGAACAATGTGTCCGTAACATCACAGTCAACATGGACAGCTTTTGGTGCCAAGACTACATCAAGAACTGGCTCGATCAGAGTAAGAGCCTCATCTTCATTCTTGGGCCTTTTGAGGACTTGCGTAAGTACGAGAGGTATGTCAAATTTGTCATTTGATCAGATGTCTCTCAGAACTTCTGTCCCTTTTCTCGTTGAAAGTGTTAA
>NC_051406.1:18766630-18767071 GCF_015228065.2 Penaeus monodon
TGAGTCTTACAGTTATTATTTATGACCTTGTCATTTCAGTATTTGAAAACAGTTAAGTAAGGTGAGGAAAAACTTAGTTCTTTTCTATTGTAATGCAAATTGTACTTTTTCCTAATTTTTGCAGATTAGCATTCAAGTTGATGTACATTACTGAAGCTTTGTATCTGAAAAGAATATAATACCCTTAAGCTAAAACAAATATTTACAGTAATCTTTCCTCTTTCCTTCAAAGTATTCTTTCACTAGCTCCTTTCCACAGCAAGTACGTTAATCGAGTTAATAATTGAGGAGCTGAATGCTTCTGGAAAGATTGAGGAAGCCCCCTCATTCTGCTCTCGGTACACTAGAGCGGCTTAACTGATGCGTGGAAACCTCGGAGTTCAGCTACATCTTGTCACTCTTGGCTCAGCGTTGCAAAGTAAGTAAGGCATGGCATTTTCA
>NC_051406.1:18767120-18767232 GCF_015228065.2 Penaeus monodon
AGAGGTTTTAGGGTTATTTTATCCAGTTGAATGATGGAAAAAGATATTATTTGAAGGAAGGTTTAATATTACATCCATGTTAAAAGATTAGACCCCCCCCCCCCAATTACGT
>NC_051406.1:18767410-18767676 GCF_015228065.2 Penaeus monodon
ACGTTGAGACTAAGGTTTTGGTGATTCTGAAATGCAGTGCCCAGAAAAGCAGACAGGTAGAAATGAAATTTCATAAATGATATATGCTGAACTCTTAGGTTCTTGGGAAATGTAACCTTCTTATGTAAGAGATTTGAGACATGCACAGAGTTTTATATATGTTTCTTTTTTAAGGGTGGGTAATTAATTTTGATAAAATTACTATGAAAATTATTTAATAAAGAAAAAAGATTGTGCTGTGTATTTTTGAATAAGATTGTAATTAC
>NC_051406.1:18768997-18769359 GCF_015228065.2 Penaeus monodon
TGGAAGACATTCTGATCTGTAAAACCACTCTCCAAACTAAGAAAATCAAATTTACCACTTGTGAAATATGGAAATTCAGGCATTATTATGGACTCAGGCCAAGGATTGGCTGAAGATTTACAGTCATTAGAGATTAATGCAATTTAACAAATCTATATTTTCAGAAGTTACGTCACCTAGGACTGAAGAGTAGGAATCTACCTCGCAAAATGGTGAACGAAATATTCATCAATTTAGAACTCCTACAGACTGTTGACTTATCCCAGACCAATGTGGCTGACCAGACCCTGAGTGTCATTGGTGCATATTCCAAACATATAAGGTAATACTGAGTTTGTGATTTTAACCAAATTGGCTGGGAT
>NC_051406.1:18769495-18769714 GCF_015228065.2 Penaeus monodon
AAACTAATTTGAACACTACATGTACCCATTGCCAGCTGATGAAGGGAGAAGAAAGAGATAAACAGTAGTTCTGATGATTTTGAAGGCTAGTGTGCTTAAATCCAAAATAAAGTCCAAAATAGTATAGTGTTCTACTATTAATGATGTATAGGTAATTGTAGGTAAAGCTTTTTTCTTCACTGATTTTACAGAAGCATTGTGCTTAATCTGTAATGGAAA
>NC_051406.1:18769809-18770326 GCF_015228065.2 Penaeus monodon
TTCCTCCTTAAATATTTTGTGTTCCTGTGGAAAAGATATGAAAGGTTGCAGTTACAAAATGAGAGTAGGTATAAGTAGAAGGATAGCTGAGAAATGTTCATAGCACTTTTTGCTCATCACTCATTTTTACAACTATAAAGTCAAGTTTGAGCATAATGAACATCTTCTATGAAAGAAGATTAGTGTGAGTAACATGGTCATTGAAAAAATAGTACAAAAATGAGAGTAAAGCTAAAAATGATAGAATTTACAACTGCAGGTTTCATTCCCCTCCCCTCTCTGATTTCAATTACTTATCAAATGACCTGACCAGTGTTCAGAGACCATGTGATGTAAACACTTGTAAAGAAAGGCTGCCACTCATGTTTATGAAAAAGTAAATCTGACTATGATTCCAAGCAGATATGCTAGTATTAACCCATTGGATCCAAATGCTTCAAGGCCACCATGTGGCCCAATATGCATTAAGTTTATGTGAGTGGACACTACTGGGTGTGTGGCTTGTAGTACACACACC
>NC_051406.1:18770904-18772389 GCF_015228065.2 Penaeus monodon
ATTAAAAGTGCTTTATTTTCTTTATTTTCAGAGTTCTTAATTTAGCAGACACAGATGTGACTGACATTGGTATATCAAGTTTATGTCATGACATGAGGGTGTCTAAGAAAACACATATATCAAGATCTCTGCTGAAGATGGATCTATATGGAACAGTGGTAACTCCTAAAGGGATTCAGTGTGCCTTGATTAATATGCCAAATTTAAAGGAGATTGTGCATTCTACTGTGTTATTTTCTGTATCAAAGTTAGTTGAAAGTAGACAGAGAATGGCTGAGGAAGCATCAGTCCTTGGTGGTGTCATACCAGAGTTGGGGCCCCTGCAGCTACGGCCTTGCAGAGCGATGAATTTGGCAGTGGAGCATATGGGGTCTTTGCAGATGGAGAACACATTGCCTCGGCCTTGAAGGTTTGTCCCTCAGTTCAGTATCTGTACCTCAGAGATATTAGTAATGTGAAGAGTAACACCTTCTTACCTATTTTAAATCTAGAGAATGTGATAGATTTAGTATTAACATTGACTGAGGAAGTTCATGTTGATTTTTATAAAGAAATTATGCCTCTTCTTCAGCATCATGGAGAGAGCTTACGACGTCTGCATTTACATAATGTGCAGAAAATTAATGTAGAACTTATAGGCCATTTATGCCCAGAACTGCACACTCTGGAGCTTGATGGAAATAATACCTACTGTCATAGTAACCTTGTATCCAAAGAGTTCAAAAACAAAAAGGTCAAGCCAAAGTTCAGTCACCTCAAGAGTGTCATCTTGAGCCGTGTTCCAAGTGATATCGTAGAATCTATAGAGTTCCAGATCCCAGCAGAGTCCCTGAGACTAACACTTGGATCCCCTCTGTTGGAAAAGGTTTCTGTGATGGGTCAGGACTTTCTCACCAATGAAATTCTTTTAGACATCATGCATACCACAAAACTTCCCCATCTTGGTTTTCTTAGTTTTACACTCTGCAATAACATAGACAGTGCCCCAATTTGGACATTACTTCATCTGAATAACCCACTTTCTGAGCTAAATCTTATTGATTGTCAAGAGATAACATTTGGTGATTATAATGGGTTCAAGAAGTATGTGAAGAAAAACAAACTTACATTAAAAATTTCATGGGCATGATGTGCTTACTAATGAAAAATGTGTGTAAGTGAACAATAGCAGAAATTATCATGTAGAAAGGAGAAGACAACATACCCTTTCTATGAAAATCGACAAGTGAAAAGAGTGATGATAGTAAGATAAACAGATTTTAATATTCTTTTATAGAAAATTGGCATTTGTGAATTTTTTTGTTATTAATATTTATTTTGTTATTAATAAGAGATGTGATTGTACAGAATATTGATTAAATCACAAGGATAAATATATTTACTCGCACTTGCAGTCACATTCATACTCATCATCATATTTCTGCTCAGACTCCTAAACTTTGACTCGCATTTATATTTCTGTAACACAGTCACAAACCCCTCTTT
>NC_051406.1:18772604-18773522 GCF_015228065.2 Penaeus monodon
ATTTTTTTACATGTATTTTTCATTTTTTTTACATGTAAGTGTACAGATATGTGAAATATATGTGTATGAATAGATTTATAGATCTACTTTTCCTTATGAATGATGCAGATGATTATGAGGCAAGTAATTAAAATTTAAATCAATATTTATATTTCACTGTGTAAAATTTGTCTAGCTATTTGTGAGCATGACTTTTTTAGAATATAAAAAAAAAGTATCAGGCACATCAACAATAGATGTAAATCCTTTTTCCATACTTGTAAGCATATGAACTTGTCCCCATAAGTCGCCCTGAAGATGGGAATATTCAGCAACAAAATTGGTTCATCTGAAGAAACTCCCTTCCTCCCCTGGGTGTGAACCTTGTGTTTGGTTTACAAAAATGTGGCTGTCAATTATTCTTTCTCTAATTTTCTTATCCAACAGTTAATTTAATCCTCAGGTTATATGTTTTATAATGGTATGTTTGATTTTTTTTTGTCAGTTGTCTGTCATGACTATTTTTACCTGAGCATAATTTACTGAAAAATTTCTTTAGTTTGTTATTGTAATGGTCTTAATAGGAGCATTCAGTATGCAAGAAGCTTATAAGAAGTTTTTAAAAAGGAGGTGGGGGAAGTAAATCTCACTGTGTAACACAACTGGGTATCAAATTGTATGCCTTATGGTTTTTCAGTGAAATTAAAGGCTGGCTGTTAAATGATAATACTACTTACCCATTTTCATTGATTTTGATGTCATATGATTTGATAGGCCTTAAAGGAAGCATACCCATAGAATCCTTATTTGTTTGTTTTTTGTTTTCGTTTCTGTTTTAAAAATTGCCCTATAGAATTTCACGATCTTTGGTAAGAGAAGAGCTGTTGAGATGTGGATTGTTTGGTATCCATATTTTTCAGTTTGATGCAATTTTTTTCT
>NC_051406.1:18774604-18776054 GCF_015228065.2 Penaeus monodon
ATTAAAAGTGCTTTATTTTCTTTATTTTCAGAGTTCTTAATTTAGCAGACACAGATGTGACTGACATTGGTATATCAAGTTTATGTCATGACATGAGGGTGTCTAAGAAAACACATATATCAAGATCTCTGCTGAAGATGGATCTATATGGAACAGTGGTAACTCCTAAAGGGATTCAGTGTGCCTTGATTAATATGCCAAATTTAAAGGAGATTGTGCATTCTACTGTGTTATTTTCTGTATCAAAGTTAGTTGAAAGTAGACAGAGAATGGCTGAGGAAGCATCAGTCCTTGGTGGTGTCATACCAGAGTTGGGGCCCCTGCAGCTACGGGCCTTGCAGAGCGATGAATTTGGCAGTGGAGCATATGGGGTCTTTGCAGATGGAGAACACATTGCCTCGGCCTTGAAGGTTTGTCCCTCAGTTCAGTATCTGTACCTCAGAGATATTAGTAATGTGAAGAGTAACACCTTCTTACCTATTTTAAATCTAGAGAATGTGATAGATTTAGTATTAACATTGACTGAGGAAGTTCATGTTGATTTTTATAAAGAAATTATGCCTCTTCTTCAGCATCATGGAGAGAGCTTACGACGTCTGCATTTACATAATGTGCAGAAAGTTAATGTAGAACTTATAGGCCATTTATGCCCAGAACTGCACACTCTGGAGCTTGATGGAAATAATACCTACTGTCATAGTAACCTTGTATCCAAAGAGTTCAAAAACAAAAAGGTCAAGCCAAAGTTCAGTCACCTCAAGAGTGTCATCTTGAGCCGTGTTCCAAGTGATATCGTAGAATCTATAGAGTTCCAGATCCCAGCAGAGTCCCTGAGACTAACACTTGGATCCCCTCTGTTGGAAAAGGTTTCTGTGATGGGTCAGGACTTTCTCACCAATGAAATTCTTTTAGACATTATGCATACCACAAAACTTCCCCATCTTGGTTTTCTTAGTTTTACACTCTGCAATAACATAGACAGTGCCCCAATTTGGACATTACTTCATCTGAATAACCCACTTTCTGAGCTAAATCTTATTGATTGTCAAGAGATAACATTTGGTGATTATAATGGGTTCAAGAAGTATGTGAAGAAAAACAAACTTACATTAAAAATTTCATGGGCATGATGTGCTTACTAATGAAAAATGTGTGTAAGTGAACAATAGCAGAAATTATCATGTAGAAAGGAGAAGACAACATACCCTTTCTATGAAAATCGACAAGTGAAAAGAGTGGTGATAGTAAGATAAACAGATTTTAATATTCTTTTATAGAAAATTGGCATTTGTGAATTTTTTTGTTATTAATATTTATTTTGTTATTAATAAGAGATGTGATTGTACAGAATATTGATTAAATCACAAGGATAAATATATTTACTCGCACTTGCAGTCACATTCATACTCATCATCATATTTCTGCTCAGACTCCTAAACTTTGACTCGCA
>NC_051406.1:18776441-18777269 GCF_015228065.2 Penaeus monodon
CTTTTCCTTATGAATGATGCAGATGATTATGAGGCAAGTAATTAAAATTTAAATCAATATTTATATTTCACTGTGTAAAATTTGTCTAGCTATTTGTGAGCATGACTTTTTTAGAATATAAAAAAAAAGTATCAGGCACATCAACAATAGATGTAACTCCCTTTTCCATGCTTGTAAGCATATGAACTTGTCCCCATAAGTCGCCCTGAAGATGGGAATATTCAGCAACAAAATTGGTTCATCTGAAGAAACTCCCTTCCTTCCATGGGTGTGAACCTTGTGTTTGGTTTACAAAAATGTGGATGTCAATTATTCTTTCTCTAATTTTCTTATCCAACAGTTAATTTAATCCTCAGGTTATATGTTTTATAATGGTATGTTTGATGTTTTTCATCAGTTGTCGTCATGACTATTTTTACCTGAGCATAATTTACTGAAAACTTTCTTTAGTTTGTTATTGTAATGGTCTTAATAGGAGCATTCAGTATGCAAGAAGCTTATAAGAAGTTTTTAAAAAGGAGGTGGGGGAAATAAATCTCACTGTGTAACACAACAGGGGATCAAATTGTATGCCTTATGGTTTTTCAGTGAAATTAAAGGCTGGTTGTTAAATGATAATACTACTTACCCATTTTTATTGATCAAATTATATGATTTGATAGGCCTTAAAGGAAGCATTCCCATAGAATCCTTTTTGGTTTGTTTTTTGTTTTCCTTTCTGTTTTAAAAACTGCCCTATAGAATTTCACGATCTTTGGTAAGAGAAGAGATGTTGAGATGTGGATTGTTTGGTATCCATATTTTTCAGTTTGATGCAATTTTTTTTGT
>NC_051406.1:18777292-18777634 GCF_015228065.2 Penaeus monodon
TTGCATGGAAGGACTGTACTGAAGTTTTCATTATTTTATTATAAAATTTTAGGTGAGTAAACCTTGC
Source organism: Penaeus monodon (assembly GCF_015228065.2). Lineage (NCBI taxonomy): Eukaryota > Metazoa > Arthropoda > Malacostraca > Decapoda > Penaeidae > Penaeus > Penaeus monodon. The sequence continues at coordinate 18,777,360 of NC_051406.1, forward strand.
ACACAGACAGACAGAACTTGGTACTGGATTTTGGACTGATTTTTACAAATTTTGGTTTGTTGGAAACTGATGCAAATTTTGTCTACTTTGTAGACCTGTTACACTTTGTAAGAGTTATTATTTTTTTGCAATTAAAAAAGAGAAGGAAATAACAAGTAGTGCTGTGATGTCATTTTCAAGGAATATGGTTTTTGAGATTGGACAAAGACACTGAGACCAGGGGTTTCTCCAATGTGAAAAAAATGGTTTTAAGGAATCAGCCTCCAAACTTTTTC
>NC_051406.1:18777664-18778601 GCF_015228065.2 Penaeus monodon
TGTGCTCATATTTGCAACTTTTATATACCACAAGAAAACCAGGGCCAATAGGAAAATCTGGGCCAAGACGTATCCATGGATGGCTGTATTTAGATCATATCATTAGCGCACATCATTACAAAACGGTATATATCCAACTGAAAAGTCTTCCACAGCAACCATCAAGTGGTTTACATAACCATATAACTTTGTAATGTGTTGCACAATCTTTTCTGTGCACACCTACTTCCTTGTGGTTGCTGTTTCTTTTTCTGCCAGCCCTCCCAGCTCCAGTGCCAGTGAAACCAACCCAATGCCCAGCTCTTTTGAGAGTGAAAGAATAGGAATTTTGAATAGCAAGTGGAAAAAAAAATCTCATTACCCATGGCTGTTACACCACAAAATAAACTGAGACAGAGATATAACTGTATATAACAATATGTTAAAATCTAACTTTATTTACTACCCCTCATTTCAGCATTGCTGGCAAGTCTATGATAACCAATTATTTGATTAAGTATGTGTAACTGCTATCTTAAAGAGGACAAAAGCATTAGAAAATAACTTTAGAGTGACGTTGTTATAAATTAAATTCAAGAAGTGTATCTTTATGGGAAATGTGTCTCGCTTATTTCCAGTGTTTTTTCTCACTTGTATTTGTAGCATTATAATTTCATTTAACACTTTTCACTTCTCAAGGTTCAAGTAACATCCAGTGGGTTCTTAATTGCTTTGATATAGATTAACAGAGGGGTTATGCAGGTATTCAGTTTTTTTTCATTTATGTAATTATGAAGATTAAACATGGGGGAAACTGGGTCTATCTGTAGTAGGTGCACTTTTGAGCTTTCATTTTCATTATTCATTGTTAAATGAATTTGGAGTATCCCCCCCCCAAATTCTTTTTGTTCTAATCTGTTGCATATTTGGTATGGGCTAGTTGTAATAGTCCATCTAC
>NC_051406.1:18778756-18778970 GCF_015228065.2 Penaeus monodon
ACAGTTGTAGATTTGCAAGTCTACCTTTTTAAAAGACAAAACAAATGAAAGCACAAATTAAGGTTTAGATTGTTGCTTGGATTTTTTTTTTCCCAGAAACTTGTATCCAGGCCCAGTAATCTCAGTTTCTTTGGTTATTATACATTCATTTAATTCATGTATGTCCATTACAGAACAGCTTCCTTAAAATTAAATGGTATACATGCAGTGCACC
>NC_051406.1:18779015-18779146 GCF_015228065.2 Penaeus monodon
AACCAAAAACTGGTGATTTAAATATACTCAGGACATGAACCATATTGTTTGAAACATTAATTTGAAGTAAAATATTATGAGTATTATGTGATTTTTACAAATTGATTTATGTTGAAGATTTATGGAAATTT
>NC_051406.1:18779200-18779742 GCF_015228065.2 Penaeus monodon
AGACAAAACTATTTATAAGCTTATTTTTTAGTTTTTGTAGAGTTAGGGGATTATGAACAAAGTGAATTAGATATCTGCAATGCTCACTCTTTGTAATGATTTTACTGTGACACTTTAAATGAAACATTAAAATACTAAATATGATACCTACACAAACATGATATCTTTGTGAGAACAAAGGAGTGAACTACTATTTATATATCTCAGTGTTGCACTTTGATATTCTTAGTAATAAAATTGAAATTACCTTGTGGTATCCTTTGTAGACCTTTCAAATAAGTCTGTTAATTTATAGAAGACAGCAGAAACTTTTAAGCAAGACAGCCTTGAAGGTCATGGCATTGTGTTTCACTCCATCCTTTGGTCTCAAGAATGACTCGTGCAGTGTCTAGTCACTGGTAAAAATTTATGTCCATAGATTTCCTTTCGCTTTCCAAGCATAGCATAAATAGTTTCCTAATGATATTATGTTTGAAGAAACGAAAAATCTCTACCAATCATAAGAATAAAGATTTATGCCTGGTTAGTGTCACTAATGCGTT
>NC_051406.1:18779801-18780315 GCF_015228065.2 Penaeus monodon
AATGGGAAACTTTGTTATAAACGTTTAGACATAATACTTACAGTACCCATGCAGCTCCTCTTCTTCAGTGCACACCTCAGGTAAATAAGAGAAACATGAGAATAAAAATACTTATATTTTACACAGGTTCAAGTACTGATAAATATTCAGAGGCATAAATTACCTATTCCACACATTATATAAGTGTTATTTCCTTGCATTTCTTTATGGCAAAGAGTTTAGTAATAAATGAATGCATTACAAATAAACATATATGGGAATTTTTCAGATACCACTTCTCAGTTTGATTATTTCACACATGGAAGTTGAAAAACATATCGGAAAGTTTGTAGTTTCTTTGTGAGCCACGGATTCAAAATGTTTTTTAATACATACAACTTTGTTCTTTTTTTAATTCACTCCGATCCTTTCTATTTCTGAAAATTTAGACCAAGTTCTAGTTATTCAAAATGCTCTTTTCTACCTGTAACACATTGGAGTTTTCTTCTGACAAGGCGTAAAATCCCCCCCCCCC
>NC_051406.1:18780335-18780877 GCF_015228065.2 Penaeus monodon
TCTTTTCTCTACTGCTGTTGTTTTTTTTTCTCTCTCCATGTCTTGATCTTTCTATCCTGTCTGCTGACACTACGTAGGCGTTGAGTACCGACCAGCGAAGAGAGTAATTCCGAGAACCTTGTTGTAGATGAGGTAAACGAAGGGCCGGTTGCACACGAACGACTTGTGCCCGATGCCCACTCTCGTGTTGATCAGACCTGTGTGTAGAGTTTTTTTTTTTAATAGAGAATATGTGTGTTATATAAGCCTATATTACATTACATATTCCACCTATTATGTACATTCATATTTTACTATTTACATATATCTATTATCTGTCTAGTCAAGGTGAAGTTTACTTTTTATTTTATTTACTACCAGGCTGACTGAGGGGAAGTTTAGATTAGTTAAACAATCAGACCCCCCCCCCCCCAATAAAAAGAAAAAAATCACTAATTTGCGTAGTACCATGTCGCCCAATATGTCTCATCTATCTGCATGTCTACTTTTGTATCACTACGCAAGTCTCCTTCCTTAGTATCCACTTCCACGCCTCCCCCCTT
>NC_051406.1:18781121-18781764 GCF_015228065.2 Penaeus monodon
CCCTGCGTACTGACCTGTGGCTGCCGTGGCGACCGTGCCTTCCTCGGTGACTTCGACCGTCGCCTGGTGGATGGCTTCGTCCACGTTCAGGTTGGCGAAGCGATCGAAGGCCGTCAGGTTGGCGACTCCGGGCACGAACAAGTCAACGATGCCCAAGCTCTCCAGGCTCTGGAAGCGAGAGAGAAGGCTGGAACTCAGGAAGCTTGAATTCACGTTGGGTCTTCAGTAAGGCTATTAATGGGGCCTATTCTCGGTTGGGAAAACCTGATTCATAGTGCTACGTACATTTGTATTTAATATTATTTACGATTAACCATTATCACTACAGTAATATTACAACATACAGTACACTCCCGCTGCTATTGTATTCAGTACTCCATCGATGAAGAGAACTTACATTCTTCAGCTCGCTTTCAATTCTTGAAGACATGTTGAATCTAGGGAGGCCAACGTGCACCATTTCTTCGGACATCAACCCAATGGCATCCTGGAGGGTGTCTCGCGTGAGATTCGTAGAGATGGAGTCCGTGCTGATGTCATCGGGCAGCAGGACGAACATGGAGACACTAGAGTTCTCGTAGGGCAGCTCCAAGATTTTGGCTCCCAGGGACGGCACGTTACCTACAGGACAGATGGGTTTTCT
>NC_051406.1:18781845-18781948 GCF_015228065.2 Penaeus monodon
CCTAATTATTAATGCGGACATACATTCGTCCATTCGATATACAAACAAAACCACAGTATAGTTTCGAAATCAATCAATGATAGATTTCTTCAACAAAAAATAT
>NC_051406.1:18782085-18783113 GCF_015228065.2 Penaeus monodon
AAAGAAAGAACACGTACCATAATTGAATCTGCCTGACTGAGACATCATCTGGACATTTCCGCCAGACCTCCCAGGTGGAATGAGGAATTCCTGCGTGCGGGTTTCTTTGGCCTCGAATTGCGACTGCCAGAGACCCTTGAAGAACACGGCGTTGATGAGCACAAAGTTGGTGTTAGGAAGGAGGTTGTCGATGAAATTCTTGATCCTGCCCTCTGTTGCTACGCTCACGTCGTTATTAATGGTCTCGACGGCAACGCTGGGCCGGCTGAAGTCCATCAGCTGAAGGTCGGGCAGAATGTTGGAAACGCAGCGGTTCAGGTTCAATTTGTTGTTCATGTACGCTCTGTTCAAGCTGTTGAAGGTCACCCCTTCATCTTCGGGGGTTCTGAGGAGTCTGGGGGCATGGGAGATAAAAGAATCGTGAGCGACGTATAAGATATACGAACACAGGGAAAGCAATATGTCCATTACCCGTAGTACCGGAGACCACGAAAGACACTCACATCAATCTCAGACCGCCCCAGTTGAAGTAAGTGTGAGTCTTGCTCTTCAGATTAAGAGTGTTCTCCAACTGCTCCCTCGTCTTGCCCTCGGACCCGAAGTAGGAAAGGGTGAGGGCGCTCCAGATGCTGTACGGGGAAATGAAGAGATTCCCCTGCACGGACTGGCTCAGCTGCTGGAAGAGGCTCAGTCCGAAGAGCTCGACGCGGCCGGAAAACTCCGCTTCGGCAAACTCTATCTTCTCGCCAGGGAAGCACCGGTTGATCTGGCCGCCACACACGGCTACCAGCGCCGCACACACGGCCATCGCCACCACAACGCCCCTCGCATTCATCTTGCTGAAGAACAAGGACGGTTATTTATTTGACAGCTAAAAAGCTTTTCGCACTCAAAGATCAACCCATCAATACTACTTGTTACGGTTAGGATAAACTAAGCATAAATTTATATACAATATTTTTTCTTAGAATATTATATATTCTCTTTAGCCTGAAAATTACAATAATCCATGTTAGAATGGGGTAAGT
>NC_051406.1:18783186-18783584 GCF_015228065.2 Penaeus monodon
GAAAATCTATCAGTGGAAGAGGGTATCCCCGTTGCAGCAAATCCAGGGAGATTTCCCTTCCACCGAGGAAGTAAAAAAATCTCGCCTAACGACGTACTGCAGACAGCGTCACATGGAAATCTTGCTGTAAACAAATAAGAGATGATGAGAGGCGGAAGTAGTCAAGGTCGCATCACCTGAGTGACTCGGAACTATGACCGCAGAAGAATACATTCACGACAGAGAGGGAGACGAACACGCGTGTATACACAGGCGCACAGCCATATGTATTTATATGTATATAACAAACGAAACGCAGTAATGTGTACAATAAAGACAATATGAATCAGCGGAGCGTTTCTAACAAGCCAAGAGTTTCTTATCAGATTCATTCATTTCACTATTTACTGTCTAATGAG
>NC_051406.1:18784104-18784541 GCF_015228065.2 Penaeus monodon
CAGGAACCAGGTTAGGCAAGCTGCTCCGTCGGCAGTCGGGAATCCCGTCGCCTCGGTTGGCAGGCTCGTAGATTTCCCGCTCAATCCTATTCAATCTAATGGCCATCCTGATTATCCAACTATCAAATTAGCTTTCTAATGATCATTCTGATACCCAGCAACCTTTCCACCTTCCGAAATCCCAAATGAAAAGACGGTTTCCAGCGCTCCGGCATCAAGGCATAACGGAAAGAGTCGTTTTCTTTTTCCTTTTCCCCCCCCCCTCTTCTCCCTCGTTTTTCTCCCCTCCTTCTCCCTCCCTCTTCCCCCTCCCCCCATCTCCCTCCTACTAACCCCAACATCTCATCTCTCTTTTCCCTTCCTTCATCCCCCCCCCCCACCTGCTATCCAAGGGCCCGTCATGTGGCAAGAAGTCACAATTGTTGTGGTTTTGCATT
>NC_051406.1:18784694-18784813 GCF_015228065.2 Penaeus monodon
ATTACTCACACATGTTACGGGGAACAGCTGATCACACTGATCGCTCTCCGCCGGTTTGTCGGACATAGTTTCCGCAATCACGCAATCCCTCAGTCACTTCAGACTTCAGGGAGAAGAAG
>NC_051406.1:18785346-18785608 GCF_015228065.2 Penaeus monodon
ACGATGAAGAGGAAGAGGGGAGAACAATAATAATGATGGTGGCAATAATTGTGCCGATAATGGTAATATTAACGATAAGGATAATCTATATAATAAATTTCAGGAGAAGTCACTCGATTGTAATGTAAAATGGGCACGTAAAGCCTGAAGTCACAGTTAATGTGATTGCGGAGTAGAAGTCGCTACATTTTTTTTAGTATAAATGGGGTTATACATGACAACATAAATACTGACGAACGACATAAAGGCATCATATTACGAA
>NC_051406.1:18785739-18785820 GCF_015228065.2 Penaeus monodon
TTAGAGGCAAGAACACTGCACTAAGTTACTTAGTCAGTTTATACACATGTATTATTTACATGACTATCTGAGGGGGGAGAT
>NC_051406.1:18786808-18788103 GCF_015228065.2 Penaeus monodon
TACGTCCTATCCTCATTCACCTCAAAATACGCCCACAGTAACCTAATTAACTGTATCCCTTAAAGGGCCGGCGACTAGGGGAACGGTAAGTAGCTACGACCGGCACAAAATCATGTAATGCTAAGGTGATTAAGAAAATATGCATTTACGTAAAAGAATTTTCAGTACTTTATTTAAACACATAAAATGAGGAGCATATGGATGAACATACGGCGCTAATAACATAACATTCACCACCTGATGCAGACAATAGTAAAACCGCTGATAATTACAACTGTAATGATAAGGACTATTATTAGAACAAAGCAATAGCAAGAATACAAGTAAATGTAATGATAATGATCACTAGCATGTAATTGCTATCATCATAATACTATCTAGGAGAGCTAATTGTAATGATCACTAGCATGCTAGTACTATCATCATAATACTATCCAGGAGAGCTAATTGTAATGATCACTAGCATGCTAGTACTATCATCATAATACTATCCAGAAGAGCTATTTGTAAGATAAATTATACACTATTTTACATCAGTTTGTTATCGTTATGAAAATAATTTATAGTCTAGCTTATAAAAATACAAAATAATAATACAAAACAGCATCAAACCAGAAAGGCCTCACCCCCCCCCTCCTCAGACTGTCCATGGTGAGTTTGTTTGGGTATTTTTGTTTGTTTCCTTGTGCACGCGCGAGTCCTAACAAAGGCCAAGGGACGCCCTCGGTGTCGTGCATCCTGCAAGCACTTTGTCTCGACCTTTTGTAAAGCGTTACATGTAAGACACAGAAAACATGCTATATTTCATAATCTGAGAAAAATAAGCTAACTATTCTTTTTACATCAACACATTTTCTCTTTGTGCGATATGGATCATGGTCACAAACAGATTTAACATAACAGAAAGTTTCTCTTTCCGTTCGCAATACATGCTATCATTATCACGTGTTTTTGAACATATATTATAACTGCTCCTTGTACAACTTCCTTGATAATCTTGCCAGAATTAGCTCATTACATTTATGACTAAGGACAACCTTGGCGAGACCGCGCGCATCATCTCTTAATATAATTACCCTAAACTAATTACTAATAAACTGTTGACTTTAATTATCATTGTGAGCACCACCATCTCCTACACCAAGAAAAGAGACCGAAAGGTACTGACCCAGATCGTCTTACCTGATAGGCTCGGAATGGCTTCTGTCTTATCAAAATTCAGCGGATGTGTATGCCGTGAGTTAGCGATAATAAAGGACAGGCAAAGAAACAAATGTCTCCCTTCCCTTCTTGTC
>NC_051406.1:18788149-18788642 GCF_015228065.2 Penaeus monodon
CTACTCTCGGCTTATCATCGAACACCCAACGTAATTTCTGTTGATTCAAGAGGGATGTTCATCACAAAGATTCTTACCAAGAGAGAAAAAAAGGGATCTCGCATGTGTCATGCCCACCACCTTACTGCTGGCTTAAAAATATAACAGTAATCAAGAGCATGAAGTCGACAGGATATCCGGTGGTGCTGAAGCCAAGGTTCACCGAGATTCTAAAGATGAGACAGCTGCTCTATCTTATTCAGTTACGACTTCTACGCGAGGTCCGTGACATTCAGTGATATGGTATTAGTCATTTGTCTCAAGAATGGTTTTGAAATCATGGCGGGGGCGACATTTTGACCCGAATTCACAGCTGCTATAGTGGTTGCTTAATAGAAGGCTGCAGGGAGAGATGATTCTGGATTTGTTATTCAAACGCCTTTAAAGTCAGTTCTGCCATTGGGTATTTAATATACTGTATATTGATAGATGACTGCTAGCCAACTTATATATA
>NC_051406.1:18791618-18791791 GCF_015228065.2 Penaeus monodon
CAGCTGAGTCATAAAAAAAATAGGATATGTAATCATCAGGATCCGCGAGGCCTGCCAGGAACACCTTCGCTCGACTCCCAATTCTGCGAACGGGGGGGGGGGGGGGTTGCCTTCGAGTGCCCTTGCAACTCTGACTCTTCGCTATACTCGCCGAGGGTTAATAAATGAGGGAA
>NC_051406.1:18792260-18793234 GCF_015228065.2 Penaeus monodon
ATTTTAAAACAAAAACTGTTATTCCTATTGTACCGTTAATAATTCATGCTGCACTGTCTATTGTCTCACAGCAATTAGACACAATAAAAGCATAAACACGACAAGGAAAAAGCTCGAATACAAAGATTCATGGTGAAAACAAACATTTTTGGTTCAAACTAATTCCTTAGGGTAATTTACCTCACAAAAGGTTTAAGAAATACATTTTAAGAAAAAACAGGTTTGGAAATTAAACACGCCACGTACCTGGCCAGAGAGAGCAAACGACACACGTGTTTCTCCTTCGCTGCCCTAACGTCGACTGGTTCTGTGCACGACCTCCTCGCGGTCCCCACCTGCGTACCTGTTTTATTCTCCCTCTCTTTGAGTTTCGTCTTTTTATCATATTGTTTCGGTTGCCTTTTGGTCTCGCTGGGGTGACGTAGGGTCAGTGTTTGAGTTAGGAAATGGATGCGGGGGAAGAGGGGGTGGGGGGAGGGGAATAATGATGCGGATTCATGACGTCACGATTCAAAAGCCGTCTTTTCCATATTTAAATAAGGTCGGACGGTTAATGAAGTATTTTTTTATTATTTACGGGAGGGAGCAGGACTTGTTTTGTGCGGGATGTCCCTTATCGATACTGACAGAGGATGCGTAAGTTGGTAAGCCAGTTATTTAAATGAATTTGCGTGATAGAAAGAGAAGTGTTTCCATAATAGAGAAGAAGACAGACTCCAGGCGGCGAGAAACCCAAGCAGAGAGTGACTTCAACTCCAGAGAGAGAGAGTGTCCAAGACTAAAGCCAGAAATAAGAAAATCGAAGCCTTGATCGAGCATGAGCGCCGCGCACCGCACTCGCCGCCACCGGAAGCTGACCGGGTGAGCGAAGCGAAGGTAGGCAGAGTCTGGAAATTACGGTGAACGCATCCTGCTCTCTCTCTATGGGAACTCCGCTCACACACGCACACGCATGGAGACAATCGCAGATATTT
>NC_051406.1:18793333-18793422 GCF_015228065.2 Penaeus monodon
TTCAAACAAACAAAAACAAACATATGCACACCAGCACAAAAATGCAAATAAAACAAAAATCATACAGGAACACATACGTCCCGCTTCCT
>NC_051406.1:18793465-18793625 GCF_015228065.2 Penaeus monodon
CACAATGAGAACCATTCCCTTCCGGCGACTCCATATCATGACGTCATATCATGCCGTTTCCTCGTTTTCTGTTTATTCTCCCGTTTTCCTTATCTCTCTTCCTGGTCGCCTGTCTTCCTTTCGTATTTCGCTGCCTCTTGTCCATTCCGCTTTCATTTCG
>NC_051406.1:18794301-18794489 GCF_015228065.2 Penaeus monodon
CGAGAACACGGCACACCGCTGACAGTTTTATTCTAATCATGCATAAATGTTCATCATGATTCATTTGTAACGTTTCGTGTACGCTTGGTGATAATCCATGACATACCTTGGTTAATCACCGTGAGCAAAACTACACAAGTTACTGATAGACTGTAATGAAACTGCGCATGGTCTATGGGGTTTCTCCT
>NC_051406.1:18794582-18795046 GCF_015228065.2 Penaeus monodon
TTATACTTGACATTCCTGATTTTCTCCTAGGGTTCGCGGCCCTTTTTTGAAAAGTTAAGAACACTGATCTACACTCAATCTACCCAATATGTACTTACTACCCCTGATCGCCACCAAAATCGTAGTACGTTTATTTCTGTCTATAAGCAACTCAACAGTTGATCATAATATAGTCGGCCATTATTTGTGTAATCCTGCTAACATGACTGGGAGAATTACACAAAAAATTCTGATGCCATATGCAGGTGGGTGCATGTACACTTGGGACTTATTGCGGAGATTGTCGTACTGATGTATTGTCAGACTACTATTTTTTACTCACCACCAAAGACCAATCAACTGGTCCAGTACATGAGTTTTCAAAAATCGTCATGATCTTTCTGTGGAAACCTGGTCACTAAGAAATAAACTGAATCAAAAAAGTAACTCGTCTGTAACTCAAGTAACTCATGTTAATATTGGTA
>NC_051406.1:18795079-18795554 GCF_015228065.2 Penaeus monodon
CTTCTGCGGTTAGTATCAGGGCATTTGACATTTGAAGTACCAAATTTATTTGGCAGTACATAAAAGGTTTGGCTTTTTATAACCCTACAATTTGGACATTCTAACATTGAAAGTGTCTAATATTCTGATGTAATAACAGGTTTAAAAGATTTTGATTAAGAAAGCGTATACCTTGGGATCTTTTTAACCCAATCTTTATTTTCAGTAATTATTTTCATGTACTATTTTTTGTGAGACAATCCAACATAGGATTTCCGTTACAGATACATATCAAACCAGTATGCTATATAATATGACTTCAGGAATGTTTTCGGAATGAAATTTTCTTGTTATATGTAGAATAGAATAAGAAGAAAGAAAACAGAACACTAATGATGATGACCTTGGACAACTTGTTTAGCTAACTGGAACCCTATCCTCTTGTTATCATCTTAACTTCGGCTTAACTTAACTTCCATTAATCATGATTAGTTGG
>NC_051406.1:18795603-18795771 GCF_015228065.2 Penaeus monodon
AGAGCTGCAGCTGCTGCCAGGGCTGGAGTTAAAGGGGAAGGCGAGGTAAGTTTCAATGGGGAGGAATATTTTTTCTTCACCTCTATTTTTTCTACTCTCAATGCATTCGCTGTTGAGTGTTTTCGTCTTTGTTAATGTGGTTATTACATCCTTCTTCCCATCTGCTTC
>NC_051406.1:18795817-18796638 GCF_015228065.2 Penaeus monodon
GGTGGCTGCTGTGGTACAGTGGTTCGAGTCCGGCCACAGTCCTAGATGGGAAGGGTCTTTTCCTACCAAATAAAAGTCCTCACAGAGAAATTACCATCTAAGCCATTGTTGTTGTAACTATTGTTATTATTGATTCTCCGCCTTCGACAACGCCGAATTATCCGCTTTGATGGACCGATGGAGGCTGTACAATCATTATTCAACAATACTCTTCTGGCCCTCAAATTGTGGACCTCACATAAAAATAGCGTTTGGACAGGACGTCTTGTTATGCTTCTTCAGTTGAATTATTTACTTAGAAATATCTACACCGTTAAAACTCCATTATCTACGGTGTTCCTATATGAAGGTTTATGTGGCCATGAATTACACAGTAAAACGAATGTAATTTGATTCTTTGGAGCATGGATAAAAGGTTGGTCAGTTCCTAGAATTCCATGTACTTCAGAGAGACACTTGGAAATGTTTCTACATACTTCAGCAAAGTTACATAAGGCAACAAGCAGTGGTCGTAAGGTCATTGCATTAACACCATACTATTGCAACTGTTACTTTGTTTCGATTTACAAGTGGAATAACCAGAACATGTAACAATGATATTAAAGTGATGCAACTTTATTTAAAAGCTGAAATTATAATTCTATATACAGATGAACACTAACTTTCACACTATCTTCTGTTTTGAAAGACAATGTACCGAATAACAGAATTAAGGCACAGATTAAGAACGAAATGCAACTGTTTTGAATCATAAACATATTAATAAAACTGACAATGGTAATAACGACACGATGGGACAAGAAGATGATGGTGAATATAAA
>NC_051406.1:18796659-18796776 GCF_015228065.2 Penaeus monodon
TTACATTATGCTAGACCACACGATAAACCAAAAAAACCGTCAAACTTCAGAAGTTTACTGGTTCACATGAACTCCTACTTCTACACGGATTGAGATGTTCATTTCATTCTATAACTT
>NC_051406.1:18797034-18797143 GCF_015228065.2 Penaeus monodon
CAGGACGCGGCCAATTAAAAGTCTCCACAGCTTCCTTACTTTGGTTCTTTTCTGGCATTTGTTATCGTCTTTACTTGTCATTATAATTCATATCACTGCAATACTGAAA
>NC_051406.1:18797196-18798029 GCF_015228065.2 Penaeus monodon
TCCATAGTTACCAGCATCTTGTCTCACAATGTTGTTATTAGTATTGCTAATTCTTTTTTCATGCATTACTTACATCATTAATTGTTGCTCCTATTATTATGACGTGTTTTATCGTTAACGCCATTGATAAAATGAGAACAGTAGATTATGATAACAGGTATAATTATCATTCTTTCTTTTGCAACTGCTCTTTTTATCAATATCATTATGGTATTTCGGGTGTTATCATTATCACGATTATATATCTGTTAATATCAACAGTACAGCTATTTGGCTACAAAACTGCTGTCGTTATCATCTCACTTATTTTGATTGTGCGTTCTGTTTTAACTTTATTTTTGCTCTTATTTTCATAAGAGCTTCTACTATTACTATCACAAATATTCATTTTATAGCTATATCTTCATTATCATTGTAGCAGTTGGTATGGTCATGTGAAAAGATTTACTATAATAGTTATCGTTATCAATATTTGTTTTAATCTTTACTATTTTATTTCTGCAATGTGTTCATGTTCTTCATTTCCGTTTCTCTTTGTTTTCTCTCGCTTCTTGCCTGCACTTCCGCCAAAAATAGTGCTCGTGTAACTGTTAAGCACAAAAGAGGTGGATTGACGTGGTTCGTTTATGCGATGAACTTGGGGCTGGTCATATACTGAATTCATTGGCCTTCAATTGCCCTGGTTATATGGCTGTCAGTTTTGTTTCTACGTTTTTTTTCTCTCTCGTTTTTCGCTTTTGCTTTGAAATCATAACACATTATTTGAAATTTATTTTAAAAAACGAGACACGAGTTACGGACCCGCTACTTTATACGTAAAATGCGCGAACAGA
>NC_051406.1:18798068-18798402 GCF_015228065.2 Penaeus monodon
GCAGATTTTCTCTAAGCTGTGTAATCGTCTTGGAAAATATGAAGAGGAAAGCATCGATCGTATATCTCATTAAATCGCTTGAAATATCGACGAAGAAAGAACAGCCGAGAGACAAAAGACAATCGAAGGGAAACGAGTGCATGGAAAAAAAAAAACATCCCCGTAATAACACTGGCAACTTTCGTCGTCAGAGGCACTGGGGATTCCCGAGACCAGCATCGCTACCCACAAGAGGCTCAGTATATGCATGGCCTGTTGCTGTGACGACCCGCCGAGCAATTCGCCCTCTTGACTCCTTCGTTCTGTTTCGCTTCATCTGTGAGGGAGGAGGGGG
>NC_051406.1:18798555-18798770 GCF_015228065.2 Penaeus monodon
AATGGGGGGGGGGGGGGGTCGCCACAGGTCTTTGTTTACGTCCGGAAGTACAGCAACCACAGGATACAGGAATTCCCTGGCTGGCCGATAGGGATGTATATGGGGACTGTGAGAAATAGTTTGTGGTTTGGTAACTGTTTCCTTTCAACATCTGATCTCATACTCGTTAGCACTGTGTATTTTCTATGGTTTCCGCCATTCCCCCCCCCCCCCTC
>NC_051406.1:18798820-18800053 GCF_015228065.2 Penaeus monodon
ATCTATTTCATCCCTTCTCATACGCATCACTTTTTCCATCTCGCTTTTCCTGTTTCCGCTTCCTCCCTCCACTACACCATCCATCTGTATATGTTGTTTGTTTAGGCATCAGAGGGGAATTCCACATTGTTATGCGTCTGTGTTAAGGTATTATTAAACAGTTTGTTACACTGGAAACCGAGAAGAGTTTGGGGAATTTTGGACATTTTAATCTCTACGAGGAAGACAAAGTCTGCTGTGAAAAAGTACAGAAACTCAACTTTAAAAAATCAGAGGAATTCTCAACACAGCTGTCTCATATCAGTAGAATAGCTAGCCTCCCTTGTTGATTAACGTTAACAATGTAACTATATTCAAACATTGGTCAGCAGGACTGAACTTTTATCAGTGAAACAATAACCATTCTTGACAAAATACAAACGTTTTAGTTAGGCAAAAGACATCGTAGGAATATGATTTCTCTGCTATCCACCCATCAGCATCTTAAAGAAAAAAGATTAAGCGTTCTCTCTTGTATAACAGAGAGCCGACAGTTGACCCACGGCGCATAAACCGTTATGTTATTTGCCAGGTGTGATGTTACTTCTCTGCGCAAGGGAAATAATGGAAACACCAACAGCTTACTGTAAAAATTATCTAAAACTAAATAGAAAGCAGCTTCGTCTGAACATATTGGCGCAGCAGACATGAAAAATGTGATTTTTCAAAACAAGGGTATTTAATTTACTTTAAATGAAACTTAATTAGCCTTGAAACCGAACTTAATATGCCTACGACGTGTTTTCATAGGGTGTGGGTGTCAGTTTCACGTGTTTTGTGAGTTTACTCCCGGTCTCAGAGTGGCCAAAAGAGCGCTGATGATTGGGTTGTGTGTCTTTAATGTTGAGAGGATGTTAACCATGTTCTGTGACAAGTTATTCTTCATTTCGCTTAGCTGACATCACCTTAATATTGACTATTCCTTTTTACGGTGATATTATATACAGGCGGGCGCTAATAAACATGATGCACCACTATGCGTAAAAATGTTTCATGTTGTATTTGTTTTACTGATTTGCTAAGCCAGGCATCACTTCGGGGCACCTTTACATCGGGGCCAGCGGGTTGGTGAAAAAAAAGAAAACTAGAGAATTATGTCTGGTATATATTTCACTAAAATATACACTTGTCTTATAAATTATCAGAATAGGAACATACTTGGTTTATTAGGAAGGATATATTAATTTATATACA
>NC_051406.1:18800257-18800421 GCF_015228065.2 Penaeus monodon
AATGAAGAAAAAGGGGGTGGAGTGAAAAGGGGAAGAAAGGCAACACCCAAACCACGTGGGATTTATTCGGATTCCCAAAATCCCAACAAAAAAATCGGAAGTTGGGCAAACTTTTCGGGCTGGTGGGTGCCAAAAATTTTTGCACTAAATTCGGGTCACATTTT
>NC_051406.1:18800691-18801069 GCF_015228065.2 Penaeus monodon
GCATAAAGCTTCAGCAGAAGAAAGGTCAGGATATATATTTTTTCAGCACGAAATTAATCACCCAACCCAAATACAATTTTGCGTAATTTCAACGGGAAATCGTTTTAGCATATACCTGATCTGGCTCCCAGATTTCTTTTCAATCCTTAATCTTAAAAGAATTTCTGAAGGGCACACAATTTTATTCAATTTATGACGGCAAATTTTTAAAAGGGGGTTTTAAAATTTCCCGGGGACCCACTTTTTTAAAAGGGAGGACGGAGGGACACAGCAGTTCTTACAAAAAGTCCCTTTCAAATTTTGGGACGTTGAAAATGAAGGTTTTTTAATTTAGTATTGCTATTTTTAATTTTTTTCTCCATGAGTTTTGGGTTCTTT
>NC_051406.1:18802179-18802818 GCF_015228065.2 Penaeus monodon
CGTGCATTTGTATGGGAATAATTACCATCAAACCCCCAAAATATGCCACATTAAACAATAGATTAAAGATTTGATCACAGTCATTTCCACTGGATGTGACAGAGGGCACACCCTACCTGTTTATTTTCCTTCTTTGTTGGGAAAATTTGTTACCATAACGCGCTACAAGTGGACTGGCCGCTTGTTGTGCAATTGCGCTATTAGCAGTCGAAGGGCACAAGCTAACTAACACGTCCACAGCACAGAACCGTGGAACATCTATGAATCATTAATCCAATTACTCACGGTAAACAGACCCTTAAGAAAAAACCCACACGCGCGAAGTCTTTACCTAAATAAATTTTAGTAGTCACTTTAAGAAAATTTAAATTTATAGTACCGTAAAGAAAATTGATATTGACCATGAATAGAATTTTATATACGCACGCATGAACAAAATTTCATATGCGTCCACGTGAACAGAATTTCATATACGTAAACGTGAATAGAACAATTGTAGCGAGTATGTTTTTAAAAAAAATTTTAAAAAAAAACCATTTTTTTTCTACACCATGCATCATTTCTCAAGCTTTCTTGTTCGTAGCAGCTAAAACAGATAAGGAAACATATGAAATATATTCTGAGTAATTATAATGCTCA
>NC_051406.1:18805481-18805565 GCF_015228065.2 Penaeus monodon
TAAAATATTTACTTTGGGATTCAAAATTTAGAGAACGCTGGAAATAGAGAGGACGTGTTTCGAGGGAAGACTATTAAAAACAGA
>NC_051406.1:18805585-18805694 GCF_015228065.2 Penaeus monodon
ATGCGCTTGAGGGTTATATATGCTGCATACTAGTTCCAAAATAATTACTGATTTTCTTTTGAGTATATGCCGTTTTTTTGCTAATGTTTTACGTAGAATAATATATTAT
>NC_051406.1:18805748-18806169 GCF_015228065.2 Penaeus monodon
CGTCAACTTAAAGGAATAACGTTTTTTATGGAAGGAAAGACGTGATTCTTTGGAAAAGTGTTATAGATTACACTGACGTCAGTCATATGACCCCAACATGATCTATTATACCCAAAACCTTTGCAAGTCATTCAAGCGAGGATCGTCAAAATCCCATTTCGATTACTTTTTCCTATTTCATCACCTACAGTGACGTCAGAGGAGCAGGGTCACGGCACAGGATTCCTCTTTGAGGGAATTCGTGAAAGAGTATTGGAAAAAAAGGTTCCCATGGGACCTTGTGAGTGGACTGAGAAAGGGTGTGGAGGAAGGTACTTGTTACTGCTTCATACAAGTATTATCCTTGCTCTTCATGTCACTGGGAATATTGCTGGAGTCACCATTATTGCTGTTGGTATTGTTTGAATGTAATTATCCAGCA
>NC_051406.1:18812246-18813199 GCF_015228065.2 Penaeus monodon
TCAAGACGATGACCTTGTCGAGGAGAGGATGCGGGCATCAAAGGATCTGATTCGCGTCCGACTCGAGCGACCTGCTGGAAAGGCCCGAGACGTGGGCAGGCGACACTTGTGCCAACAATCACAGGAGATTAAGCAACACTTGTAGTCATCCTGCGCGCGTGTGTCTCACTGCTTTAATTTGTGTGTGCGTCATTGTTTGTTTTTGAGTGCGCGTGTCCTGTCCGTAATGATATATATATATTTTTTATCGTTTTATTATTTTTTTAAATTCTTGGTATATACCTTGATTTTTTTTTTATAAAAGCGTGCGCGTGCGTGTGAATCCTAATGCCCCCCTGACCGGATGTAAATAAACAAACGCATGGGAACAAAGTCAAGAAAGGCTTCACATCCGTCAGCGTCATCTTCGATTCGGTGTACGGCGGTCACTGTCAAGCAATGAAATGGTTTCCGATCCTCCAACGCGCCTCTCACTGCCTGTCGTCCACGTGTAAGCGCGAAGGAATCTTTTAATGTTTTTTTTTTTTCTTTTGGTTGTTGTTTTTTCTGTGAACTTGCATATTGTGTTCGTCACTTGTGAATGCCGAATGGTATGTTTTCCTATATGTTATTTTGTATATGGTTTCTTAGTAATGTAACTTTGGCACATATTTTTTGTGCTTCGTAAATTCATGGATAAAAAGTTTGGAAAAAATATTATATGAAACATTTCATATCTAGATTTTGATGCTAATGAAATGATTGACAATAATAATAAAAAAGCAACAAACGCAAGCGGATTTTGTAACTTCCTTCAGTTTCTCGGCTCAGCTGTGGGATAAATCGGCGGCGAGTCACCCTGAAGGAAGCCTTCATCACTTGACATAAAGACCCGAGAATCTGCTTCCTCTTCATCCGCCGAAGTCACTCACAGGTTCTCACCGTATCCTTCTTTCCCTTTTCTTTGCGTGAGA
>NC_051406.1:18817226-18818505 GCF_015228065.2 Penaeus monodon
GGCGCATCCATGAAACGGGATTCACATGAACCGCGCTCGTGAGGTCACCGGATGTGCATTATGGCGACGCTTTCTCTCTGACCTTCAGAAATGTCACATTTGTTGCCTAAGCTCGTTGCGGGCTGGCATGATCCCTGTTGCACGAAAGCGGGATTTCTGAAATGATTGCCCGAAAGGGCGTGATAGAAGCAAGATGAAGGATTTCGTTTTGCGTAGGAGCGGACAGTTTGTCGGTAATGATCAGTGTTTAGCTTTAGTGACTTTAAGCAAACAAAACAGAAAAGGAGAAAAAAATCAGTATGACAATCAATAACTAGTAGCAGTGCTTATCTATAAAAGGGGTCAAACAGCTCGCCACTGTGACGTTGAACTGTCTCACTTCACAGCAGAGCGATGAATAAAATATTACGTTCATAAATAATGTGCTATATTAGGGGAGGGTTCTATTTACTTTAGGAAGAAGGCCAGATGATGAATGCGAACCTGATAGAAGAGCCTTATATTTATTTTATCTCGAAAATTTTATATATCATTTGTTTTTCATTTTCATCTAAGCACGCAGGCAAGATAAAGAAATATTCGTAAATAAGTAGATATCTTTAGTGTGTATAACATAGAACAAACAAATCCAACGATACTTGTCAAATGACAAGAGCTTTCACGGTATTACAAAACATGCAGGGGACCTTTCGATTTATCATAATCAACTGCAATATGCAGAATCATCCGCCAGCCAGCATTTCTCAATATATGTTGCTAGATTCTCAAGGGATTATAAATCTTCCTGTACTGCAGTCATGGAGCAACGTGGAAGAAAGAAGTACCGTGACGTGGTCAGTGAAATAGGTGCCATTAATAAAGTATGATATATTTAGAGAATATTTGGTAACTTCATCCATTACATTTTGTAAGGGCAGATACTAAGAAGTTCAGCAGTTTTATTTGACAGCATAACAGTGCAGTACATTTCGTTTCAATGCATGTCCCAGTGCATCTACTTACCGCTGTTGTCATTTGTAAATGAATCATGTCTTCAAAATATTTTTATGGTGTGGGCTTCATTTTAAGATTTTCATGTTAGGCTAAATGGGGGTTTGTGGTGTTATCTTCCACAGCTTTGTTGTGCTTTCCGATTAAACCACTTGGGATTTCTGCCGGTGTAACAGCCCACATCATAACAGCCGCCAATAGTATAGCCTGGGTTGTTATAGGCTAGGCTGTTGTATACCCGGTGTTTAAGTTAGTCTAGGTTAGCGTATACTTCCAGGTATAAAAAAGG
>NC_051406.1:18818585-18818867 GCF_015228065.2 Penaeus monodon
CAGAAGATCTGACAACTGTATATATTGTCCCCTGAACTGTATAGGCCACAATATTAAACACAAACATGATATATTGATCCATAGGCCTAACTTGTGGAAGCATTCTATCATGAATCAGTTTGTATACTGTAGAGGTCGCAAAGTTTTGACAATTTGTATAATTTTGTGGGTAGGGCCAAGACAAGTATTTAGTTGATGATGGTCAAAGCTAAAAGTTACTGATCAAATCTGTGACTGATCGCCAGTTTTATGTGGCCAGTGTATTATTATCATCATCATCAT
>NC_051406.1:18819578-18819682 GCF_015228065.2 Penaeus monodon
ATACTAATTAAGAAAGTTTCCTTCAGGTCGGCCAGGGAGGGAAAGAAAAATAAAATCAAGTAATCTGACGACTGACGAACATGTTGCTGCTTATAAAACTGGCT
>NC_051406.1:18820370-18820715 GCF_015228065.2 Penaeus monodon
TCTAATACATGCTGAACTCTACTGTTGCTAAACAGAAAAAGTTAGCCATGTAAAATATATTTAACTAAGTTTTCGATTTATCAGTTATGAGCGATTCCCGTTTCTAGAAATCAGCAGTGCCACGGTGCAATGATGGATGTACTGAAAGAGCACTGCAGTGCTATATGTGGTAATTATATCTATTTGTATATCTTGAATGTATGCTTTATTCTAACTACATCTAAGTAACAAAATGCATAAATATGGCATGCCTATATTTCCAAAGGCGTTGCTACTGCAAGCTGAAAAGAGACAGGACATGCAATTATTTAATATACCTTAATCACAGTTTTTTTATTGCTTTTC
>NC_051406.1:18821130-18821458 GCF_015228065.2 Penaeus monodon
TGGAACAGGAACCAGATGAGAAGGAAGATAAAAGTTTGAAATCTGTTCGGAGTACATTAGGCCGAATTTATAAAATGTAAAGAATTTTACTCTTCAGTTGCCAACGTCCCATCCGTCAATCACATAAGAAAACTGCCAGAAGTGGCGCCAGGGAAGTAGTCCATGCTCTTGTGCGTACGAAAAGTCCCAGGAAATCCCAGGAAGTGGTGGCATATCAGCAGACGTACGAGTAGCATTTCACTATGAATTAGCACACATTTTTCTTTGAACCATGATGTAATGCAAATACGATTTTGCTACTTAAGAAGGGACTCCAGAAACAGCTAAG
>NC_051406.1:18822662-18823043 GCF_015228065.2 Penaeus monodon
GTTACGAATAAATTGGCAAGAATTCTAAATGCAGACTTTAGAATAGCCTGGCTTTTGTAACTCTTTGCCTCAGTAGATCAAGAAGCGCTTCTAAACGAACATGTTATTTAACTCCTTGTGAACTTTGAATAACAAAACTGAGACTGCATATATATTCAACAAAAATGGACAGTAAATGGGGTGAGACAAGGGAGATACGGTGTCTCCAAACTAGCCACGGTTTCTCTCAGGAATATTTTACCCACTGGGAGTAAACGCCAATGGGGAACACTTCCGCTCTCTAGGATTTGCGAAAATGACATAAAAAGACTTTATTGTTGGAGATCATGTTGAAAAGTTCTTTGCAGGCTTACCAGAAACACGAAATTCAAAATATGCCTT
>NC_051406.1:18823130-18824245 GCF_015228065.2 Penaeus monodon
GGGCAAGACATAAGAAACCAAGTCCAGCAAGACGATGGGTATGAACCAAGATCCCGATCGTCACTCTTGGCGTCGGGGAAGCCAGAGCACGAGCAGTTGAGCGCCCAACGAACCGGCGCAGAACGAGTCGCAGCCATAGACTAAGGTGGGACGTGAACACGCGAGCAGAGTGGTAGTTCTTTTTCTTTTGTTTATTTGATTTTTGTTGTGGTGGTTTCGAGATGCGACGTCCCTCTTATGTAAGGCCAAGGCATGTCGATAGTAATAATGTAGAGAGAAAAATCCACTAACTTTATTGTATCTGAATGAAGAACTTCTTTGTGATGATAGATGGCTCACGATCTGATTTTCATATCTCCTTCCTATTGCAGATTAATTATGCGAACAAAACAACATACAAAAATGAAAATACGGCCACACCATGATAACAAAAGGAAGGTAAAGATGATCCCCAGGCCCTCAAAAAAAAAGGGATTCCTCTGAGCAGCCACCTTCCGTAACTGAAGCATTACCTGCGCGCCTCAGTTGACGCCCATCCGCCTCTTATCATTTGCCTGAGAAATGTACCAAAACGTCCCATCACCGCTCTGCCATTTCTTGTTTGTTTAAAGCTGGTGCTGCCTATGGCGACCGAAAATTCGACAGTGCACATTTCATATCATTTTCCGGACAAGCTACCGTAATTATCTATCCAAGGCATGTTATTAAACCTGAGTCACTGATAATCATGAATGATCATTGTAATCAGCTGACTTCATATCTGCCCAAAAGCCACACCCCTCTTCCGGAAGCACAAGTCTGATTGGGTTTATATGCAATTTTCTGACTGTAAATTGTGAACAAAGTACGAATAAGTGGACAGCCACGTGAACATCGTATACCAAACCACTCTAGCCTCTCAACCAGGAATGAAATAAGGAAGTTACGGATATTGAGGATTACCTGGATAACTGCAGAATGATAATCAAATGTATATACAAACGGATACAGCATATTTAAGAAAATAGATAAAGCTAGAAAAAAAATACATGAAACTAGAAAATACCATCATTGATTATCAAATGTGTGATTTAATTTACACATATTAAACGCCATACCTGCTGAATCTAACGCAT
>NC_051406.1:18824273-18824462 GCF_015228065.2 Penaeus monodon
GGCAAACACTTCGAGACAAAACACCTGACAGGCGGTATTATCACCGGAACTCGGGGGGGGGGGGACCTACGAAGGGTGCCTTCCTACGGTAGATGGTGATTGAAAGAACGTATTTGATAATGTATATGATAAATGTTACCAAGAATAAAGTGACGTGGATACGTGAATAACCTTTCTGATATGCTGAAC
>NC_051406.1:18824838-18825319 GCF_015228065.2 Penaeus monodon
GCCGGAAATATCAGTACCGGTCTATAGAATGTGGATCCCTTCCTGACGGACGGAATTTGTCAACGCGTGAGGGACCGGCGGAGACGGATCGGGTTTAGGGCGAAGAAGAAGGGAATCAGAGGGCGAACAAAGGGGGTGAGAGGTGGAAAAAGGGAGTGAAGCAAGCGAGAAGAACAGCGGCAATGGCGACGGCGGTGTACTGGAGTGTGATGAGCGGCATAAGACCAGGACGCCGCGCGCGAGACCGTTTAGTCAGTAGCAGTCGGGGAGTGCCTTTGCGTCGAGGGAAGGTGGCGGTCGGACGAGGCTTTCGTGAGTACGCTTCTCGGATCTACGTTGTTTACGCTCTCGTTCGGTGAATGGATTGGTTTCGCGGGGGGATCGAAATCTCCGCTGATTCCTGTTGTTGTTGTTAGGGAAAACGCTCTTACGACTGTTCTTATTTTATCGATTTTTAATGTTTTTATTTTCTTTTTAATGC
>NC_051406.1:18831629-18834442 GCF_015228065.2 Penaeus monodon
GTCATAACTTTTGATTTGTGATAAAACATGCAACGAAATCACCTTACCCCCACAGCTGTGTTGCTTAACATTCGAAATTTTTTATCCTTAAAATAGAGTGTTTGGTGAAGATAATTAAACAGCTATATAAACAATCACATGTATATATGTAAACTTTACAAAAGTTAATCTGTAGATTTAGCTGATTTACTTAGACATAAAGTGGGTCTTGAGGGAGGAAGTCGTGAGGGCGGCGGTCGATCCGTCGACTCGCTTGGCCAGCGGAGAAGAGCAGGCAGCGGAGAGCCAACCCTTTCAAGGTGAGAAGCGCTGAGTGGGGGAGCTGAGCCGTGTTGGGGAAGGGGGATAGGAGATAGAATTGGAGAGGAGAGAGAAAAGAGGAAGGAAGGCTCGAGTAGATATGAAAATGAGGCAGTGATTAGGGAGAGAATTACGAGGTTTAATAGCCTTCCCAACCCACCTCTTTCAGATTAATGTTGCATCACAAGTCGTTATACTTTTTGGTTTAATGACTTGAACACTTGCCATGGCATATTTTCTGTCAAATATTCTTTGTACAGTCTTAGGTCAAGCCTGACCCAACACAAAATGCCTAAAATGCTTATGTTATTTCAAACTCTTGAAGGGCCGAATGTATTTTCTGTTCTTTTCCGAATGTAATGATGACATGCCATATCTTTGTCAACTTCATATCGATCACCATCAACAGACTTAGAATAACACAGTATAATCACACAGCAATTGCCAACCTTGGTATTCCCCAGGTAACCGGAAGTCACGCAGTTGAAACACAGGCACATCCTAGTAACTCTGCCGTGCTCTGGTGGTTTTAAAACAGCGGTTCTAAAGGGTGAGTTTCTTGGATTACTTCCTAGGGGTTTGATTTCTTCCAGCAATATTCAAATATTCGAAGTAGTCCAGACAATTGCTTTCACAGGGAACACTGGCGTATGCTGCATGAATTTATGGGGAGTCGGTCTCTGTCAAAGAAAAATCCCAAAATATTTAGCAACTATGCATACATTATGAATGTGTATGCAATCGTGTATGCATCACCGTAGAAACGGACCCATAATCGAAATCATAATCGTCATACAGATGGTCTAAAGATTATTGCTATAAAAAGGAACGACAGAGCACTCAAACGTATTGATAAAGAAAAACCCGTCACACACAAGCTTTTAATAAACCTGCCTTAGGCACAGAATGCCCACGTGAACTACCGAATAACATAATTTCAATACTGCAATAGCAATAAGAATCTGGCGACACACTGTTCACTCTAGCCACATAAAATACCTGGCTGTGAAGGTCATGGGGCTGACAGTGATGATCCATGAAGCGACTGCACATCTTTAGTGACTGTTCAATATGTTTAGTGCATTTTGGCGCTTGGCAAAGCATACTAGATTGCCCCATTGAATTATTTAAAAGGAGAGAAAAGGATACTAAACGAAGAGGCTAAAGTGGTCTTTAACTTGGAAAAGATCACATTGAAGGGAATCTGTCGAAAGGAATTATATTCTGAAGGAAAAATCGAACGTTGAGAAGGGTCCGATTTCGTATGATCGTCTGTTTTGACTCTGCTGCTAGAGGATTTTATTTAAAATTTAAACGTAACGGTATTATCCACGTACTTTCTTTTACCCATCTACACACATTCATTCGTCTATCAGACAGGAAATAATTAGAAAGATCCAATTAATCTGATAACTGTAATTTCACTTAATTATCCCAACACCTAGAGGAGCGACCGAGAGACAGATTTCCTCCGTCCGCACTTAAATCCTGTACAACAATGGTGTCATTAGTCTGAAGTCGAGGCCACAGCCACCTCGCTCCCTTGCCCTCCTTCCTCCTTCCGAACGTGCCGGGGCTGTTCACGCCAGGATCGGGGGAGAGGAATGGGGTGAACAAGAACAAGAGGGAGGACCTAGATCGGGAGAAAGGGGGAAGAACAGGATATGGAGACCGAGAAGGGGGAACAAAGGAAAAGAACAGGGTATGAAAAACGGAGAAGAGAAAACAAGGACAAGAAAGGGGGGTTGGAAATCACAGAGGGGAGAAATACAAGGAGGAACAGAACTGGAAAAACAAGGGATAGAACAGGGTTTGAGAGATGAAGAAAGGAAAATAGGAAGGAAATCAGAATAACAGGACATAGAGAAGAACAGGGTATGGAAGACAAAGGAGGAAGACCGAGCGCAAGAAAGGAGAACAGAGAGGGGAGAACGAAAAGAAAGAAAAAAAAAACACAGGAGAAAAGGGGAAAGAACAAAATAGGAAAGACAGAGAAAGGAGAACTAGGGAAAAACCTGGGTAGCCAGAACAGAGGGAAGAACAGGAAAGAAGAAGAACCGGGAGAAGAACAAAGAGGGAGAACAGAGAAGGAAGAACAGAGAAGAGAGATCATAAAGCACACTGCCACAAAATGAAAATAATCCATGAACCCTATTTAACATTTTCACTGCAAAACCCGCGGTGTGTACAGCAAGTAAAAACATCCATTACTTCTCATAAAATTCTGGCTTGTACTCACAGTTACTGTACTATGTGCTATCTCTGACTATCAAGACTATTAGGGGAAAGGACAGCGATAAAACAAAATTAAATCATAAAATAAAAATGTACAGTTAGGTTAAAGTAAGATAGAAATTAGCTTTAAAAAAATCAGTTTCTTATGTTACCCTTATAAGATTTTCACTGTTTAAACTTTCCTATTATTAAGAATTACTTAATTTTTCAAGATTTACGTGAAGCGTTGTCAAGTTAACTAGCCTATAGCAGAATTAAATTAACTAGTCAATGGTAGA
>NC_051406.1:18835265-18835498 GCF_015228065.2 Penaeus monodon
CACATCAATTTCCTCTTTCGCTGCTGCGTCTGGCCTTTGGAAGGTCCTTGAGAAGTGACCCAAGACAGCCGCGCACGCGAGCAGAAACAGTACTACAACTCCCTCCCCCTTGTTTTTTATGGAATACTTAAAAGAAAGTGAGATCGTAGTACTTTATTTATTTATTTTTTTTATGGGAAACTTAGAAAAACATAAAATTAGTTGGCAGTACTTGTTTTTTTCATGAAACATTT
>NC_051406.1:18835521-18836862 GCF_015228065.2 Penaeus monodon
ACGGTGTGTAGTACTTGATTTTTTCATGAAACACTCAAAGAAAAAATATTCAGCTTGTAGCACTTGATTTTTTTGTGGCAGAATACGACGATGGCAAGAACTGTTAAAGTGTTGTGAATTTCTTTTTATAAGTTTCTGATATCTCAATAATATTTTAGTAGTTTTGGTGTGGATTTTTTTTTCACTTAACAAGCAGTTTTCGTTCATTGTCGTATTTTTTTCATTGTGATTGATGAGTTTGCTACTCCATTCTTTTGTTTCTATTTTAGTTAAGACAAGAAATAAATGCATATTTCTTTTCATCTTTAGTTTTTTTTTATTACCCTGATCCATCTGTAAAACAAAATCAATCTTGTTTTTTTTCATAACTACTCAAATATTTACGCGGCCGAAAGTCTTGAAACTTTCCTAAAGCTCTATTCTATGTTCCTATTTACTTAAACATTTTAGGATCCTGTGTGCCCGGTCTGATAAAAAAAGTAACGACGTATAATTGTTTCTTATTCTCCTACAGAGAGAGCCTAGGGAGCAAAGAGACTTTAGAAGACTTGCAGAACGACTCACGAGAACAGAAATATGAGGTGGATTCTGGCAGCGGTGGTTGTGCTGAGGGCGACGGCGAGGGAGGCAGTGTCGCAGTGCCTCACACACGAAGATAGGTAAGGTACACTACAGGTTTACTAAGATAATAAAGTTTGGGAATCACTGACCGACTATGACAGAATAACACAAAAAAAAAACGGGAAATTATATAAATATTAACCTGTCCAGGATAAAAATTTTGGGCGTCAATCAAGAACTCCATGAAGTAGTAGATTTCGGCCTCGAGTTGTACAAGGAGTTGGAGTTAGGGCCAGCCACCTCCTTCCTGGCGTCCGGGAGGAACCTGTTCTTCTCGCCCTACAGCGTCTGGTCGGCTTTGGTCCTTGCGTACTTCGGCTCCGGTGGGTCAACTGAGGCCGAACTCCAGTCGGCGCTCGGCGTGGTCGATAAGATCACTACTCTGACGAAGTTGCGTGCGCTCGAACTCACGTAAGTTTTGAAAAGGAATGTATGGGACAAAATGCATATAAACTGACAGGTGAAAAAAGGAAGAAAAGCAGAAAAGAAAAACAGAAAGCGGCATCTTCCAATGGCCGTGACTCTCTATTGCTCTCCTCACAGATATGACTTGCGGCGCTCCACTGGCTCCAGCTACACATTTAACTTAGCCAACCGCATTTACATCGACGCCGCTTCCCCCGTTCGAGACTGCATCAAAAACATTCTCTTCAGGGAAATAGCAGAAACCGACTTTAGAAACGTAGGTATATATTCACATACATTTTCCTTCTTTACGGA
>NC_051406.1:18836900-18837015 GCF_015228065.2 Penaeus monodon
ATGAAGGCTTAATAATTTCGTTAGTAATTTATTAGACAGTCGGTTAACTATTCACTGATCCACGACAGACAAGAGAAAGATAGAGAGAGTGCTGATTCGGAGGTTAACGCAGTAT
>NC_051406.1:18837071-18838499 GCF_015228065.2 Penaeus monodon
CAGCGAAAATACATAAGACATAATTTAAAAATTTATAAAGTCTGATAATAAGTAGAACAATATCCACGATTCCCGGTGCGGGCCGAGGGCGAGGATATCCTAACTCACACAATGGTGGTGATGATTTTGCATGTAAGACCAGCGTCCTTGAGCAAGACAAAGCTGTATAACGACGTACAATCAACAAAGGACTTACCTACTTCCATAAAGGCCAGGCAGCGACCTTGCTAAGTTTTATGAATGGATCTCTTCCTTCTTTCCTTCCGCTTTCCCCACTTTCTCGCTAGCGTTTGTTACTACGGTGAGTCTGTGAATATTGAAGGACCTACGTTTGTTTACCTTCTGGTGTGGGAAATGTGCACCTCATTGTTAGATGACTGGATTAATAGCTCCCATGTGAAATTTTCATCTTTGCTTTCCCTGTAATGCGTACAACCAACAGGAAGATTTCACACGCACAATATCTTTTTCCTCTTTATTCAGTGGTTACATCATATGATATTACATGCACATTTAGCTTCTGATCTTCAGTACCCTGAACAAGTCTTACCTTTGTCACCACTAGACCTTCAAGGCGGCGAACAACATCAATGAATTTGTGTCAGAGACGACTCAGGGAAGGATTCCCCGCCTGCTCGAGGAATCTGACCTGAGGGACGCCCAGATGGTTCTGGTTAACGCAGCGTTCTTCAAAGGCATCTGGAAATACAATTTTCTCAGCAATAACACCTTCCTCGCACCCTTCCGGACCGATCCTTACCTTAGCTTCCTGGAAGATGCTGGAACGCCTCTGAACGAAGCCGAAATGGTGTCGATGATGAACCAGACCGGCAGCTTCAAGTACGGTAAGAATAGACTCCTTTCGTAACGATTCTCAGTAATGAATGCATAGGGCAATCCGAGAACTGGATGAATTGAAGTTAGATATAAAAGAGAAAAAAAAGATTAAAGATGTACCGTTCACATGCGTGAGTTTTCCCACTTCTTTTTCCCCCTCGCATTCAGCAATACACTCTCAATGTCACTTACCTTTAGTGAGTGAATTATCCGAATACAAGGAATAGCCAGGCACATAAACACCATGCATGAGACCCACAAAGCCAAGTAGTAACGATGCGATCCTTTGTTTGCTATTCCCCCGAAAGGTGACTCAAAGGAGCTGGAAGCCCGAATCCTGGAGCTCCCCTACGAAGGCGGCGCTATGTCGATGTTCCTGCTGCTACCGGAGGAAGAGGGTCCTTCGGGCTTCGGCAGGACGGTGGAGAGCCTCTCCTCCGCGGCTCTTTCGAAGGCCATGAGGACCATGAAGCCAAATACGGTCAATGTGCAGCTACCGAGATTCAACATGAGCGTCGAGCTCATAGACGGACTCGAGGCCGTAAGTCATCGCCGAAGGAGATAAAAGACAGTGTTCACGGAGAGGGATAT
>NC_051406.1:18838617-18839023 GCF_015228065.2 Penaeus monodon
AAGGTGGTAAGAGGTAGAAACGGAAAGAAAAAAAAAAGACGTAAATACCTAGATGTTATACAACCCGAGACTAACCCCGTTCCCCTCCCTCCCTCCTACCAACAGGCTCTCAAGAACATAGGGATCCGCAGCGTCTTCGACCCCGAGTACGCCAACTTCAGCTCCTTCGCCCCGACCCCGAGGATGAGCGTGAGCAAGTCCGTGCACAAAGCTTTCATCGAAGTGAACGAAGAGGGTTCTGAGGCGGCGGCGGCCACGGCCCTCGCCATCAACATCCGCACGAGACCGACTCCCCCCGTGAGCTTCGTTTGCGACAGGCCGTTCATTTTCTTCATCTACGACAACGACACGGAAAACATCCTCTTCTTGGGAGTGTTCAGGAATCACCTGGAGGCGCTTCAGCATT
>NC_051406.1:18839426-18839553 GCF_015228065.2 Penaeus monodon
ATACAACAGAATATTCACATTATGTACTCAAACACACCAAAAATGAAAGATGGGCCAGCCTTACATTTCAGTAAGCAATTTTACAATTTTACAAATTTAACGTTTACACACTCCAGCCCCCCCCCCC
>NC_051406.1:18839593-18839897 GCF_015228065.2 Penaeus monodon
TGACATAAAAGAAGGAAAATCCCAAGAAGGGGTTTTTGTACCACATTATTTGTTAACATAATTGAATCCGAATAAATATTTGAAATCAAAGTATATTCTTTGACCCAATTCTAAATGTTACTTATCGATTTGCAACCACGTAATAAAGATAATTATAAAAAAAAATGTACTTACTGTTGTTCTATCCTAGATCCATTTTTAAAAATGTCCAGAACTTAAAGTCTGTCAAATATATTTCATTAATGTTCACCAGTAAACATTGTACTTACTGTATTTTCGCGTTTTAATCACTTACTGTACATAC
>NC_051406.1:18840022-18840540 GCF_015228065.2 Penaeus monodon
TGAGAAACAGGCGTACATAGGAAAATAGAAGAGAGGAAAGTGAAGACAACGAGGATGTTGAGAATGGAAAAAAGTAAAAAAATTTCAGATTCTATTCATCCGTTACACCACATATTTATATATAATCTACTCGCCTCTGATTAGCATAAATGTGAAAATGCAAGGAGAATAAACCTCCATTTTTTTTTCAAACCCCAGAATCTGCTTCTTTGCAAGTGACAGCAACTCCTGCAAGGACGAACGAAATAAACAGAATATTATGTAACATTCGAAGTTTGTCACTTCTCAAAATGTATATTGTGCGGGCAAGATGAGTTCTTTGAAGGTTAATCATCAGCTGATATTTTGGTCTTTGACGGGGTGATGCTTGAAGGTTAAACTGTTCGAAGAATTTTTATGAAGTATCTATTCATATTTTACATTAGTTATTAAAAACGGTAATCGATATCCATGATATCCATTCTTTTTGTCAACGTACAGAGCATGTAGACATGAGTTTAATAATTCCATGGATTATT
>NC_051406.1:18840721-18841465 GCF_015228065.2 Penaeus monodon
GTAAAGTGACAAGTAGTTTAAAGGTCACATACGGTGAAGTATAAACCAGCAGCCCGCATACGTAAAAATCTTTTCTAATACACCTAATAGAGCAACAACAAAATGACCTTTGCATCTGACAATCGAGCTTGGATACACAATTTTATATATGTATATATGCATAAGTGCTCTGTCTACACCCACGTCAGTGTGGAATAAGATCCCTCGCTAATACACAATGTACCAAGATAAAATGAAAACAAAATAAAACTCGAGTAACTGCCCAAAGGCTCGTTCAGAGAGGCGAGTGTTTGGCTGTCGCAAGCACTCCCTTGTTCTACGTTCGGTTTAAAATTACCGTCATCACAGCTCTCCAGGATCTACATTACGAGTCAAGCGCTGACCCAACGCAGACGCGACAGCGACCTACGTCAGTGAGGCAGATGAACGGCAAGACTCTGCCCAAGGATAATGCCAGGCCATGGGGTAGAAAAAGCGGGAAGTCCAGTTTCATCCCCTAAATGCACACGGTAGTTGGACCTTTCCTGCGGTATACGCTATAAGAGGCATCCTACAAGTTGAGCAAGTGAATGGAATGAGATCTGAGATAATTAGGAACTTTTCTTAATTGGCAACCGTTGGAGGAATATATGAAAGTGACGTCACTACTCTAGGCTGTCATCTCAATCCTTATCTCATACATCCGGGTTCTGTTTGATGGACAGGGCCATTTGTTATTAACTTCTGCTTCCGGATGAAGACGCT
>NC_051406.1:18842339-18843139 GCF_015228065.2 Penaeus monodon
AACAAATGCAAAGCGGCAGAGAAAGATGTCTAGAAGACATTCGCAAACATTAGTCACTGGGATGAAACATCTCTGTCTCCCATAGATTTTCTGGAGGTTGGAATTTTTCAGATTATATGCATGACGTCAGAGAGGCGGGTCATGAAATCTGGGGTTTTCCGATCTCTCTGGGAAGAGCGACTTCCTGCGCTACTTCGGTCGCTTATGTCTCTC
Source organism: Penaeus monodon (assembly GCF_015228065.2). NCBI lineage: Eukaryota > Metazoa > Arthropoda > Malacostraca > Decapoda > Penaeidae > Penaeus > Penaeus monodon. The sequence goes on from NC_051406.1 coordinate 18,842,553, forward strand.
ACTCTAAGTTTCGGTCAGCTTGTTCGCCGAAATTGTTGGGCAACTTGGTTTTTAAAAAAATAAAAAGAACTCAGATGTATGATAATCAATAATTTATTACAGCACGAATTAAGAACGATTAACACAAGTACATATGGTATTCAAAGAGACCCTCAAACAAGAACACATGTCAATACGCACAGGCTAGGAATCATTCTCCCGAAGAGCGCGCGAACGGAACCTTTAGAAACGAAGACGAACCGCAGTGAAAATTTCCCAAGCAAGGGACCCAGCCGACCTCGACGAGTATATACACCAGTGTCTGAAGCGACTTCGAAACAGTGTACCGCCATCTCCTGTTGTGCGAATACGAGGAGAAGTTAAACAAACCACTATATAAGGACCACTTATATACTAAACAAAAAACACAGGTGAGTTTGTTGCTCAGCAGAGGTACTTTCGGAGTGGACTTGAACTCGTCGTGCCGATGAAAGGGGATAGATAATTAAGAGGCAGTAGTGTGACGTGTGGGGGATAATTACCCAATTAGAAAGACTGATACTTGTAAAAGTGCCAAATGAGCCCTAAGCAGGTTTTGACAGGGATGT
>NC_051406.1:18844300-18844411 GCF_015228065.2 Penaeus monodon
ATCTGGTTCAAATTACAGGTAACCATGGCCACCAAATTCGACACGGACTGACGATGCACTTTAGTCATCGTATAGTCATTTGTGAGTCATACTGTATATAGAAATATTTCT
>NC_051406.1:18844815-18845967 GCF_015228065.2 Penaeus monodon
TTTATTTATGGTTTCAAAATGGTTTTGATACTTATGCGAAGAGTAGCGCAATTACTAGCGTAGTAGTGCCTATTATTTGAACACCACATATATCAGGAAAATTACATTAGACCTTCCGTACTGATTCCATATTGCTGTGAAAACGTATTATAACTCGTATACTAATATACACAAAATGACAGAAGATTCTGTAGTTACTTCTCGTTTTATTTATATCTTGTTCGTTATCCTCTTAGAATTAGACAGATTAATTATATGCATTGCGTTAAACAAAATATTTTTTTACGAGATAGAAAAAGAAAAACATTTCTCCCGATGAGTGAAAGTGCTCGGCCTTCTGGGTTGTCGTCGCGTAAACAGGAAACCCCTTCCCTTCCTCTCCCGCTGAGCTGCCCCCACAGACCACTTGTTTTGACGCTGCTCTTCTCCCTCCAGACATGAGGCTCCTGGTAGCTATGGCGGTGACGGCGGCGGTGCTGGGGCTAGTTCGACCCCAGTGCTTTTCGGAGCAGGACGATTTCTCCGTCAAGGTCAACACCGACCTCTCGGGCATCACCGACTTCGGCTTCGAGCTCTACAGGCAGCTGGCGCCCCCGCAGTCCCCCGAGAACTTCTTCTTCTCGCCCTACAGCATCTGGACGGCCTTTACCCTCGCCTACTTCGGCTCCGGGGGGGAGACGGCGGCGCAGCTCCAGAGGGCCTTGAGGGTCGATGATCAAGTCGCCACGCTCAAGCTCTGGCGAGCTCTCGAGGCCATGTAAGAGTCTATATAGTGATTTTATAGAAATTTTTACCTGGCGATCTTTGAGAACGATCAATACTTGACCATAATGAATGAGAGCAAGACGAGTGTATGGTAATTTCACATGTACAAAGTGCCATTGGTCTTTACATTTTGATGGATGGATATGCAGCGTAAAAAATAAATTTGTAAGACATTTTAAGGAAACTGACAATTAACCTCCTCACATCAGGTACAGAACGCGGCAGCAAAACACCACCGCTTACAGCTTTAACATCGCCAACCGCGCCTACATCGATAAGAATCTGCCGATTCGCGACTGCATTACCAACCTCCTTCACTCGGAGGTGGATAGGGTTCAGTTCTCTAAAGTAAGTTTAGATCATGACATAACTGTTTGTTATTCTGCA
>NC_051406.1:18846096-18847701 GCF_015228065.2 Penaeus monodon
CTCCCGTCTTCACTCACTCACTACTCTCCTTGTCCTTTTCTCTCTTCATCTTTCCCACTCTCCCTCATTTCCTTCCATCCTCTACCCCTCCCTCCTTTTCTCCCTTACCTCCTCGCTTCCGCCCTCTCCCCCCTCTTTCCCTCTCTCTTTTTATAAATCCACTGTTCATGAATAAATGTTTACGTAATAGTAACATTACCTGCAACGTACTAGGCTTCCACATATCAGCTTGCTACCGAAAAGGAGATTCCTATAAATATACTGTATAAGCGTAATTGAGGCTAAACTTCAGGCTTAGCAAAAACTTGAGGGAAACTTGAAGAACGAGATTACTTTTCTTCCTATATCCAAAGTATCCCCTAGAGGAGAACAAAGGAACAAAATCATTAACAGTTCACTCTCTTTCGTTGCCAGGTTGGCTTCGTTACCCAGGAAATCAACAATTTCGTCTCCGTGGCAACCAAAGGCAGGATTAGCAAGATTGTTTCCGTCGCCGATTTAGCTGACGCCATCATGGTGCTCGTGAACGCCGCCTACTTCAAGGGCACGTGGCAGTACCAGTTCAAGCCTTCCAACACCTTCCCAGAGCCGTTCTTTGCTACGTCTCAGAACAACGACCTTGTCCCTATGATGCATCAGACCGCTTCTTTCAGATACAGTAAGTTTGCGTACGAATAGATACACTAAACGCAGCAAATAATTAATTAAAAAGAAAAAGTAAAAATGTAAAACACGACATTGAGCCGTGCGTCACCTGTCACTGTCTCATCACCCTCGCGCTTTCCCCTTCGACAGATGAATTCTCCGAGATCGCCGCAAAGGTCCTGGAGCTTCCTTACACCGGAGACGCCATGTCCATGTTTGTTTTCCTTCCCTCTGAGGAAGGGCCTCGCGGATTCGCCAACATGGTCGCCCGGCTCAGCGGAAACAACTTGAGGGCGGCCACGCACAAGGGTAACCTCTCCTTCCGAATGGTCGACGTGAAGCTTCCCAAATTCAAGATGGAAGTCGAAGTTAGAGACGAACTTAAGCCGGTTAGTATTTATTGCAATTTCGTTATTGATGTTTCGTAAAAGGTATTTTTGGATGCCACTGTGATTCATCTCCAAGGACTGTTAACAATGGTAATTCGACGCTTTGTTGATGATTCATTATATATTATTTTGATAGCAATGGAATTTCACATTACGAATTCGTATTGTTGGGAATGGACAAACTCTAGGATTTGTTTTTTGACAGTATGATAATCTTCCAAATCCCTTTTCCACAGGCACTTCACAACATGGGCATAACAGACATCTTTAACAGCGAAAAGGTGGACTTGACCACCTTTGGTCCCCTGAGGAATGTTACCCTGGAAAAGGTAATCCACAAGGCCTTCGTGGAAGTTAACGAAGAAGGCACTGAAGCCGCTGCAGCGACGGCCCTCATCTTCGCCACCCGGTCCGGAGGCGCGAGGCCACTGCCGGTCGAGTTCCACTGCAACCGCCCCTTCGTCTTCCTGATCCGAGACAACGACACGCACACCGTCCTCTTCATGGGAAGCTACAAGAAACCCGTGAAGGCCAGTTCGTAGGCCCAGCGAGCGGGATAAGGGAGGGCTTG
>NC_051406.1:18847765-18848184 GCF_015228065.2 Penaeus monodon
TAGCTAGTGTTTTATTTACACTTTGGCACCAGCTGAAAATTTGCATGATGTACGAATGAAAGTATTTTGTATTAAAATGATTTCTGGAAAGTTCATTTAATAAGCAGCTAAATGGTTAGTATCTTATTACTGACATTTCCTTATATTACGATAAACGTAGGCAGTATGCAGGCAGTAAGTTTTCCGCTTAAAGCTGATAAGCGATTTTGAAAAAGGACTCAGAAACGTCCTAGTTAAAAAAAAAATAGTAGTATGCTGTAGTTGGAGTACTAACATTCACAATGGTTTTTGGAGAGACGTTTGTTATGATCAGATAGATACCCCAGTGGGAAGTGACTAGCTTAACAGATGGTACCTCCAATTACCATTAGCAGATAGTAACAAAACAAAGGACCAGACGCCTTCCATATTAAGCGGTA
>NC_051406.1:18850245-18850544 GCF_015228065.2 Penaeus monodon
GCAGGCAGACGGACAAAGACAGACAGATATGCAGTCAAGAATGAACCCGAGATGTGATACAAGTTCGTTTGGGACATGACGTTGGGAGTTTCTTGTCGTCACGAAACTAACTCCTCTTGTCTTTCCTAGGAACGTAGTTTCGCGCTAGAGACGGAAATGTATACATGGTTACACATAGTTAACATTCTCGAAGAGCTAAACGGCTTCCAACGCACCGAGAGCTGTGAGGGAGCGTGTTACTAGAGCCGGAATTCGAAAAGCGAGCTCACTCAGCCTCCAGGATTCCTGCCTTCGAGCAG
>NC_051406.1:18852091-18852606 GCF_015228065.2 Penaeus monodon
CTCGGAATGAGTGGCATAACAGCAGTGCTATTTCTGGAAGATATATTTCGTCATAACTGCATTCATTAAGAATTCCTGCGGTCAACACAAAGGTCATATTATATATGAATCGCCTCCTTTAAGTGTCCTAGGTCACCTCGCATTTAAGTTCAACGACAATTTCTCTTCCTGTTAAACACAACTAGGAAAACTATATAAATGAGTCTAAGTGTATCTTTACGAAGCCTGCAATGGCTGTCATGGAGACGAATCCCACTGAAAAATTTCCGTGTGTTTTGTTCCGCTTCAGGAGATCCTCATAAGGCGAGGAAGGAGGCTGAGCAGTGATATTCCATCCGCTGTGCGCTGGAGGCTGCGTCAGCTTCTGCAGAGGGAGTGCTCCACACGAGTGAACGAAAGGTGAGGCTGTGCCAAGTGCAATTGTACAGTCAAAAAGGCTTGTCACTGTATGTGCATGCGTGAGCTGCGTGTTTATATCATGTTTCACCAGGACGAATTCTTGCATCGGCTTGCAC
>NC_051406.1:18853049-18854122 GCF_015228065.2 Penaeus monodon
CTCGAACACGCTAAGATGCCTGTTGGATACTCATCCTCGACGAAGGCTCGTTACTGGTTGGACTGGTTTTAGGAGAAGCCCAACCCTTGGATGTTTTTTTCTTTGCGATCTTATTTTCCTATTTCTTTTCTTGTCAGCCTTTTTTGCGTTTCCATCAGTCCAATCCTCCTCCTTGCCTTCTCCTTTGTCAACTATACTGACGATAAAACGAACAAGGAATGAAACAAACAGATGGCTAAAGGAACTTGAACCTGACCATACACAAGTCTACTGCTTTCTCGCGCCCTCTGTTTTATATTTGTATGACTGGGAGCTTCCGTGGCGAGGGAAGGGCGCCTTGCAAGGAATAACAAGGAAGCAAAAGTGTCACCTGTATTTTTGTAATTCACAGTTCTTTTCATTAAAGCACTTCACTAAAACCAAATAGTCTAGTTTGTTTTCCAGAAGTTATTCAAAATGCCATGTTAAGGGAAAATGACATGAATGGATTTCTACAGTATTACGCTCTTTTGTTTTTCATTTTATTGCATCCTACTTATGAATTGGTGTACTGCTACCACATCCAATGCAACACTACTGTGAGTCGCATGCCTTAATATTCCTTTATTCATTGAACAAGGCGTTTGTGTGTGACGACCCTTATGCTCAAAGCAGTGCGCCATGCGATCGTCTCTTGTTTTCCACGAGAGCAGTGCCCCCGGCGCCTATCAACAGACGGGATAGTGCAGCGTCGTTCGGGAATCGCACAAACTGTTATAAACATTCAAAAATATTTTGTACATTACTCTTGGTTGCAGGTAGAATCCTCAAAAGCAAGAGACTTTATCTTAGAGAACCGTTAGTGTGATTTATAAAGATTTCTTCATACTTACAAACAAACAAAACCAAATAGATATATATTCACACACATCCTCAATATAATTTGAGGGTGAAATAGAAACAAAAACTCGTTAGCCTTGGAATGAAAATGAATATGAACAACGTAATTACAGGATGTTATAGATAACTAATGTTCACTTTAAGATATTTTATGAGACATACATTATTTTGAACAAATGTATTATTATTATTGC
>NC_051406.1:18854176-18854484 GCF_015228065.2 Penaeus monodon
TTGTTTATTCGTTATGCTTTCGTTGTCAACTCAGCCAGCTCATCATATTTCTCATCTTTATCATTGCTTTTGTTGAAATAACGCTTAACTAGAGGAGTGAATTGATCGAAATTTATAGCACAGTGCTACACGCGGGATTACCTCTCGACACCCAGTGAAAAGCCGAAGACAAACCGGTTCTTTGCTGGTACCTGTATATCAGGTCATGAAACAGTGAACATCCCTCCTCCTCGCTAACCTCTTCCTTTACTTTTCTCTTCTGTCTTTGCTCCTTATTTAATACTCCTTCTCCGCCTGTCTGCTTAATT
>NC_051406.1:18854675-18854800 GCF_015228065.2 Penaeus monodon
TTACTTGTCCATCTGGTGAATTAATTTGTTTTTTTTATTTATTCAAATTATACTTAACTTCTTTCTCTCTCTTCACCTATATAGTTATCTTTTTCTGCCTGAATATTTCCCTCATAACCACATCC
>NC_051406.1:18855078-18855779 GCF_015228065.2 Penaeus monodon
CAGTAGCGAAGGCGTCGCAGGCACGCCCGTCAATGACAAACATCCTCTGATTTCAGAGATGCGCCTCACGGTCACGACGGCGGTGCTCGCGGCGGCGCTCGGCCTGGCGCGCCCTCAGTGCTTCTCGGCGCGGGACGATTTCTCCGTCAGGGTCAACAACGACATCTCGGGCATCACCGACTTCGGCTTCGAGCTCTACAGGCAGCTGGCGCCCCCGCAGTCCCCCGAGAACTTCTTCTTCTCGCCCTACAGCATCTGGATGGCCTTCACCCTCGTCTACTTCGGCACCGGGGGGGAGACGGCGGCGCAGCTCCAGAGGGCCTTGAGGGTCGATGATCAAGTCGCCACGCTCAAGCTCTGGCGAGAGCTCGAGGCCATGTGAGATTTACATGCATTCACACACACAAAAAAAAAAACAAAGAAATAAATCTTTCGTTTTGTTTTGCGGACAGCCTGAGATAACAACACGGTAGAAATTGGTTTAGCAGACGTAGATATGAGAACCGTAATGCAATTCTCACCCCCAGGTACGATAGGCGACAGGCAGGAACCACCGACTACACCTTCAGCACCGCCAACCGCCAGTACGTCGACAAGAGGCTGAGTGTCCGGCCCTGCGTCGCCGAGATCCTCCGCGCCGAGCTTGAGACGATCGACTTCAGAGACGTGAGGCCCTAAGCTGGTGTCGGTAGTGATAGGTG
>NC_051406.1:18857832-18858204 GCF_015228065.2 Penaeus monodon
GAGTCGTACCATGACTGCCCTGCCCGCCGCCGCAGAGGGTGTCGGCTGCGAGGACGATCAACCGCTTCGCCTTCGAGAAGACGAACGGCAAAATCTCTGACGTGGTGTCGGCGGACGAGCTGAATAGGGCCGTGATGGCGATCGTCAACGCCGCCTACTTCAAGAGCACGTGGCAGGTGCAGTTCAATCCCGAACACACTCAGCCGATGCCCTTCTACGCCACGCCGGAGCGGCCTGCACACCGTCCCCATGATGGAGCTGGAGTCCAGCTTCAACTATGGTGAGCTTTGGCGTCAGGTCGTGGGAGTGTGTCTGTCTATGGCTCTGTGGCAATCTGGTCAGTTGTTCATTCACGTGCGGATATGCACTGCC
>NC_051406.1:18858821-18860626 GCF_015228065.2 Penaeus monodon
CTACGTTTATGAAGTACATTCTCATTTACAAACCCTTTGCCACTGGCATCAGGTTATGAGCTCATTAAAGAAATTGCAGGAAATAACTACTAAAAGACATACCAAAGCATGCATCTCGATATCCCAGAGCATGGGAGTAAGTAATAAAAACACATAAAAATGATATTTCGATAACATGAAAAACTTTTTTGCTTTGTTATGGCTATTATTTATTTCAATCATTCTTACCTCGTCAAAACTTTCCTGATATCAAGTTTTCTCCTCTAATTTTCCTTTTATTCTCCTTGTTTATACGTTTTTTCCTGCCTCTCTGTCGAACGTGTCTTGATTATCGCGGTTTGCTCATTATGCTCATCTCCGTTTCCACACACAGGCGACTTCAGCCAGATTGCAGCGAGGGTCGTGGAACTGCCTTACAAGGGCAAAGCAATGTCCATGTTCATTTTCCTCCCCTCTGAGGAAGGGCCTCGCGGCTTCACCAAAATGGTCTCCCGGCTCAGCAGCAATAACCTGAGGGCAGCTACTAACGTGGAGTTACTCAACAGGCGACTCGTGGAGGTTCGGTTGCCCAAGTTCAAGCTGGACGTGAAAGTGGAGGGTCTTATTCCAGTAGGTATTCTGATTTGCGTGCCTTGTATGTTCGGTCATTTGGTGAGAGACATTTTAGACGTGACTTGACTTTATCCTATCACTATAGTGTGTGTACACTATTAATTTGATAATGTCAATAAGTTCTCATAAATTGACAGGCATTTAACCGAAATGCCTAGCACTGTATCTGTTAATTTGATGAAACATCAACTTATTCAAGCAAGGTATGCCTAAAAACACCGTCCCTTCCGCAGGCTCTTATGAATACCGGAATCACTGACCTCTTCTCCTTCGACAAAGCCAACTTTACGACGCTCGGGCCTCTGCGCGAGGCAGCCGTGAAGACAGTCATCCACAAGGCCTTTGTAGAGGTGAACGAGGAGGGGACGGAAGCAGCTGCTGTGACCGTGGCCGTCGTGCCCGTCAGGTCCTTCGTCCCGCGAATCCCTTTCCACTGCAACCGCCCGTTCGTCTTCCTGATCAGGGACAACGCCACGCGCAACATTCCTCTTCATGGGGGCCTACAAGGATCCTGGAACGGCTACATGAGAGCCGTAAATAAAAGCAGTGAAGGACGACTGTGGGATGGTGGCGGATAAAGAGATGTTTCGAGGTTTGAAGGGGTATTCTTAGTGTACGGAAGAAAGAGGGACGACTGGGAATAGTGGAGGTGATTGGTGTTGCGACGAATTTAAATATAAAAGAGAACGGACAAGATCCCCCGGTATGAAAAGACTGGTCAAGTCAAGCTTCGCTTCAGGAACACCCAAGACACATTAATCTCATCCCATTTTTGGATTGGATTTTCAAGCCTCCCGACAAAATCACTTCCGAATAAAAGTAACTTCTATTGGCACTCATTTTCTCAATCTCGGATTCCTTTCTCGACCTGCAGACCAAAAGGACTCCGTTAAACAACATCTGCTTGGTGTGACTAACGTTGAATTTCCTGTACTCAGCCTCTTCGTAGTTCGCATTTACGCTAATGTGAGCCGCTGAGTCACTAGAGTGCAAAATCGTATCATGAAAGTTACGTATGAGTTAAATCTCATGAGGATTTTGGAAACCTCGATCCAATACAAAAGAAAGGGACTGGGCTGCATAATCTGATATACACATTACAATTTTTTTTTATTATTCCCTCCACCAATATTATCGTATACTGTTGTTTACATCCTTGGAAAGAATGCCAGTGACCAAAACTACACTGATAC
>NC_051406.1:18860717-18861691 GCF_015228065.2 Penaeus monodon
TCCTTATCATAATTGTTCTTATCGTTACTTTACTGATTTCATTTTCATTATTGTGAGTTTCATTATTTTACAAATTATCTATTCAATTATTTGGTAAAATTAGTGATCTAGGGCAAAATTAATCATTATAATTCTGTGATAATTTTTTATTAACAATATTTTGCAATACAACAAAAATACAATAAATACGAGACAGAGACAAGCCCTGAGAAATAAGAGGAAACAAATAAATGAAAAGTGAAAACTGATAAAACTACGAAGGCTAAAATGGTACAAAATGAGACACTAAATAATCTTCCGACGAGATAATGTGCATGCCAGGCTAAGCACCGGCTCCGTTTTCGTCTATAATGATCCTTCTCCTCTTCCCATTTCTTTCCAAACTTCGCTTCGCTTGAGCAGCATCTACTTCTTAACCAGCCTGTTGCCGCTCAAAGGATCTCTCCCTCACTGAGCCCTTCCTCGCGGGTTCTTAAAGGCTCCCATGAAGAGAATGTTTTGGGTATCGTTGTCCTGGATGAGGAAGACGAAAGGGCGGTTACAGTGGAATTGGATGGGCAGGTCGTCTCGACTGCTCGACGCCGACTTGAACACTAGGATGGCCGCCGTTACCGCAGCAGCCTCTGTGCCTTCTTCGTTCACCTCCACAAAGGCCTTGTGTATGGCTTTGTCGACGGTGATGTTTCGCAGAGGTCCAAAACCTGTTAAGTCCACTTTCCTGCTGTCAAAGATATCGATGATCCCCATGTTCTGAAGAGCCTGTTGGGACAGAAGAGTTCGTTTCGTTACGGAGGATAGAATATTTGGGAGTTAGATCGTATTTAACCGCAGGGGCACAGTATTTGCTATAGAAGCACCCAAGGAAAATGACAAAACTGATTAACTGTATTTGTGGAGCTGACAACAAAACGCCTGATTCCGCTGAGCCAGTCGTTCCCGGTGGCAGTCAGGTTTCATGCAAGGAATCTGATATC
>NC_051406.1:18861875-18864339 GCF_015228065.2 Penaeus monodon
TCTGTGTCATTACTGGATGGTGCTGCTGAATTAACTAAGTAAAAAATCAATCGCCAAGCACATCAAGCCGAATCAACTCACCGGGATTAGAGTCTTGGAAACTGTTTGCTCAAGCCTGAATCTCGGCAAAAGAAGGTCGACATCCTTCTTGACCAAGTTATTCCCGAGGGTCACGGCTTGCAAATTGTTTTCGTTCAGCTTTGTTACCATGCTAGCGAAGCCTTGAGTCCCCTCGCCCATGGGAAGCAAAAGGAACATGGACATGGCACCACCGGCGTAGGGCAGTTCCAGGACCCTTGCGGCGATGTGGTCGAACTCACCTGTGTGCAGAGAAAGAGGATGTGTAAGCGAAGAGAGATAAAAACGACAGAAAATCGTTGTCTGTTTCTCATTAAGGCAGGAAGGGGAGGGAGGAATTATAACGGTGGAAATGCTAGAAACGGGGAAGGATGTTTGAATTGATCATTGCATTTTGAAAATCAACATTGTAAATGAAATATGAAGCATGGAAGGAAACAGGCTGTGCTTTGCAATAAATGATTGAGTGGAGACACAAACATATCAATACACTTATCTATTGGAACATATTCTCTCCAACGGATATATTCATTTACTAAACTATTAACACTTCCATCAGAATCTTTACCATATCTAAGGGACGTGGCCTGTTTCATCATAGGGGTCATGACGGAGTCGCCGGGTGTAACGTAGAACTCCCTAGGTGTGGTGGCCGCAGCGTCGAAGAAGTACTGCCACGTGCCCTTGAAGTAGGCAGCGTTGATAAGCACCATAAGGGCGTCTACCAAGTCGTCCGCAGACACAATCTCGGTGATCCTGCCCTTGGTTGAGGCGGAGGCGAAGTTGTTGATGTGGGCGACCAGAGGCAGGGTCTGTGGAAAAAAAATTCGAGGTTGGTTGGCCGCATTTTTGTATTTTTTCTCGAATATCTTACACTTTTACCACGGAACAAAATAGGTCGGTTAGAGGAAAATGGGATGATGATGAAATGACTTAAAGAGGTTAACTAAAACAACCATACAAATGACAGATAATTCACCTAATCTCGTCTAGATGAAGGTTTGAATAAGTGGACTAAAGGTAAAGTGATCTATCTCTAAGTCAGTTATAAGGAATATATACTATAAGTCAGCACGCTAATAAGTGAGGAATGACCTTCAGTTCACAAAAACACTCATAGAAACCTTCAAGAAGTGCAGGAAGGAAGATCCGTAATTTCCACTGATATTCAACAATGAAGTTCGGCGTACAAGTTATGGTTAAATAAAAGCTATTTTTTTAATAAGTAAATTTGACAAAGAAGTTTGCTGTGACCAAGGTGTACCTTTTCGCAACCTAGTCACAGTATCTTCATGTGAAGAGAAACGAAAAATATTCTCGGCGTTTCGAGCAGAAGCCCTACAGAGGGTAAAAGGATATGAAATTTGTGCACTCAAGGCTGAACAGGAGGGTGATATTTTGTCCAAGCGATGTAGATTCTGTTCATGTGTGTGTGTTATTACATATCATACCGGTAAAAGGATATCTTACATCAAGGAAGTTTACTCTTTCCACTTCTGTCTTCAGCAAATTGGAGATGCATGGTCGGATGGGAAGGTTGTTGTGAATAAACGCTCGATTGGCGACGGTGAACGTGTACGCCTTGTTGTTAGCCTGGCGCTGTTGGTACCTGTTGGTAGGGAAAACTGCATTACTAACAGAATGCTTGTTATTTCCTTACTGTAATCTGGTTCAGAAGAGGATGCCTATATAGTATGCTTGTTTAGAATCAACAAACGATCTGTAGAGAAGATACAGTTTACCAAATATCTTAGAATCATAATCAGTTACGAGCAGATGAATGCCTTTTATTGGTTTCAAGAGCCAGAGTGAGAGCAGAGGCAGATGCATGATCCCAATCTCCTTCCTGTCTTTCTTCTCTTTTTCCTCATCATTTTTCAAGACGAAGAAAAAATCGAAAATCCGCTTTCCCCTTTTTCTCTCTCATCACAGATTAAATGGACAGCATCAAAATCTGTTCCTAATGTACTAACTGCTTCTTAACGCATTCAGACCATCAAAAAAAAAAAAAATAGACAAACACAGAGATAACATTCCCTCCGTGGCACTCACTTGGCCTCCAGCTCCCGCCAAAGCCCGAGCGTGGTTGCTTGGTCGCCGACCCTCAAGGCCCTCTGGAGCTGCGCCGCCGTCTCCCCTCCGGTGCCGAAGTAGACGAGGGTGAAGGCCGTCCAGATGCTGTAGGGCGAGAAGAAGAAGTTCTCGGGGGACTGCGGGGGCGCCAGCTGCCTGTAGAGCTCGAAGCCGAAGTCTGCGATTCCAGAGAGGTCGGTGCTGATCCTGCCAGAGGAGGAGCCTCGCCCCGGAAGACACTGGGGTCGACCTAGCCCCAGCACCGCCGCCGCCGCCGCTAGTGCTACCAGGCACTTCACTGGGGGGGGGAGAA
>NC_051406.1:18866617-18866952 GCF_015228065.2 Penaeus monodon
CATCAGTCAGATTAATCCAGACTTTATCTCAGACATTAGTACGTGCAGCAAAATCTTCTCTACTCAGCTCAAACACCCAACTCCATGTAGCTAAATGGCTTTACTTACTTGGCAAATAGAACACTGATGGAACTGAACTAAAAGGAGACAGATCTTCACCGCCACGAACTGAGACGCACTGGACGCTGTTCGTTTCTGGAATTCATTTATACGGCCGATGAACAAGGCGGGAAATCTCCAGGAAGCGAAATTTTCATTGTACTTCGTCTGTTTTCATGTGATTTTCGGTCGCGGTGACAAAAACAAAAGGAAAACGTTACGAATGATCCCAATTG
>NC_051406.1:18866976-18867459 GCF_015228065.2 Penaeus monodon
TTTTTTTTTTTCTATAAGCGAACGATTTGTATTTCAGTTGGATACAGTAGATACGTTGATATATCAAAGTTCACTAATCAATATTTCAAACAAAATTTAGCAGAGCAACGTTCCATATTACTTCTGGTATATTTCGTGATAAATATGATACAACCACCCTTGTTGCAATTTTTTTTTCTGTTGCAAAATGAAAAAATGAACAAAGCAGATAACAGGAAATACATTTTTTTCCTTGACGTCATAGGAAAACCCGGATAAAAACAAGGGAACTCGAACGCGGCAACGGACACACAAGATCAGTTCACTTTCTCTCAATTCTAGTTCCATCTCCCACTTTTGGTCTCTGTTCCTTTGTCATCTGCATTCGTTTTCATTCCCACTTCTCTGATATAACGCTTTCTGTGTTCCCTTTTCTTTTATTTGTTCTTTTCTCCGCTCCTTTTGCTTTCTCTGGACGACTTTTTCTTTCATAAATGCCACCAG
>NC_051406.1:18871604-18871980 GCF_015228065.2 Penaeus monodon
ATATTTGCATCTGAAATTGATTTGTGATTGATTTCAGGGTAAGAGGAAATTGTTTTCTTTTAGTAATAAGTCAGGGAGCGTTGAGGTTTTCATGTGGAAACTCGAATCTACAAGGGAAGAGAGTGTGGCATCAAATATGTCTCTGGCACGCCTGAACAGAACTGAGTAAATAAACTCAGCACCTCTCGTAACACCATAACTTCTCCAGTGGAAATGATACCATTTAACTGAGTCGATATTCTTTATTTAGCTAAAATAAAGTACATGATATCATGGACTTATGCAGCCCAAAGAACTTAACTTTTTTCATAATAGACGGAAAAAGAAAAGTGCTTGTATTTAACTGTGTTTGCGTACACACATAATATGAGAATTG
>NC_051406.1:18872209-18874224 GCF_015228065.2 Penaeus monodon
CTTACGTCTGGCATGTGATTAACATATGTATACGGGCACCGCGCATGTGCCGAATAAAATAATAATAGTTTATTAAGACAAATAATTTATTATTACAATCACAATGTCTTTACTTGTGTATTTTTCTTAAAAATCTTCTCCATACTAAAATTGTCTGTCTTTGCTAAAGAATCATTTTGACATGCTCGAAGAATGTTCAGTGAGGTTCATAACCTTATTCTCTATTCTTTTGATAATTCATGATGATTACGTAATAATTTTTCCTAGTCATCAAAGTGTAAGCTTTCATGAGATTTAAGAGCGCAGTCTGAAGCAGAAGGATACGGGATATAGCAACATCAGAATGATCATATTAAAGGATCAACATTTGTAGATATTACATTCTCGAGCACACATGGTCCGCTTCTGCCATACTTAATTTCATCCTTTTCTCGGCAAGCATGGTCTGCTCTTCCTCGAATACCAACCTCTGCGATTCCTTTCGATCTTCAATCAAGCATTCTAACTTCTGGCGGCGTCGGGAGCCCTGTAAACTCCCATAAAGAGATTATTGTTGGTCTCGTTGTCGCGGATGAGGAAAAGGAATGGCCGGTTACAGTGGAATGGCACGACTGGATCTCTTCTACTGGCTCTCAGTGTGAAGGTAAGAACAGTAGCTGCGGCGGCCTCGGTGCCTTCCTCGTTGACTTCGACGAAAGCTTTGTGGATGACCTTCTCCAGGGTGAGGTTCCTTAGGTTGCCGAGGGTGGTGAGGTCTACCTTATCGCTGCTGAAGATATCCACGATCCCCATGTCCTTGAGAGCCTACACAAAATTGATAACAAAAAAGTCATATTACTTGTTCTTGGTTTGAAAAGATAAATACAAATTGTAAACACTGTAGGGGCAATTTCATTATTTTAACTAAGGCAGCACTCACCGGAATCATCTCGTCCGCTAGTTTCAATTCCATCCTAAACTTGGGCAGCTTGAGGTCGACATCTTGCTTCCTGAGATTTTTCTTGTGTGTGGCCGCTCGCAAGTTGTTCCCGCTCAGCTTAGAGACCATGTTGGCGAAGCCTTGTGGTCCTTCCTGAACAGGCAGGAAGAGGAACATGGAGACTCTCTCGCCTGTGTAGGGGAGCTCAAGAACGCTAGCGGCGACTTGGTCAAACTCACCTATTAGGAAGGCAGGGGGAATGAGTTCATCCTTAACATAAGAAAAAAGAGAAACAAAAAACGAAGTCAGATGAAGGACAACATTGGGAAAGACCAAGTGCAAGATAAAGCTTAATGTGGAGAAATAACATGGTTAGATAGGACACTGAGTAACTGACATTTTGAATAGTGTTACGTATTAAAAGTATCAACATTCTACACATTCTCTATCATATCTCTATAAAACAACGCTGCTAATTATATCTTTAGAAATCAGCACTGTTTACGTTTAGAAAATCTTGTATGGATACAAAACAAAACCAGCTGTTGTGGATTAATCTTCACCAACCCTCGATTCAAAGAACATTTATATAGGTATATTTCAACTTGAAAAGGTTATTAGTTGATCGATTTGGCTCTAGTATTGCTTGGAACTGAACGATATTGAAACCGACAGCCTTTTTCGCCATCACAATTGCTTTGTTTGCAGAACTGATCCACAACACATGCCCAGGCATCCCTTCTCCTTACCAAAATTAAAGGCGGAGATCTGGTTCATCATGGGAACCATCTGGTGGCTCTGGGGCGTGACGAAGAACCTCTCGGAGGCGGTGCTCGTCGGCTTGAACTGGAACTGCCACGTGCCCTTGAAGTAGGCTGCGTTGACGATGGCCATGTGGATGCCCTCGATGTTTTCGACTGTGACCAAGTCGTTTATCTTGCCCTTAGTGTTTGTCGATGCGAAGTTGTTAATTCGGTTGACCGCGCTGAAAACCTGGCGATGGTTTGTTACGATGTGTAATGATATCTCTTCCAGTGGGGAAGGAAAGAAGGAAGAGTAATACTCGTATATGGCATGTGGCATTAACTACAGACAG
>NC_051406.1:18874283-18874350 GCF_015228065.2 Penaeus monodon
TCTAAAGCTAAAATCTTACGTCATTTTATGGTTGTGTTTGATACTCAACTTCATAGCGACAGTTCTT
>NC_051406.1:18874394-18874987 GCF_015228065.2 Penaeus monodon
TGCGCATGCATCTTAAAGTTCGCAATAAGACTCATGACAAGCACGGACACGGATATCTTGAACAGTGACCCTCGACCCTCATACCATATCCTACTTTCTCGGCTTGACGTACTTCGATATGTACTACCCTACCCTCATCTGCATATCAGGTATAAAGGCACAAAAATGTATGGTAATACTTTATCATTAACGTTTTTCATGAGACGTGGCTTTATAATTCAAAAATGATCAATTACAGTTCTATTACATTAAACATAAAATGCACTGTGCAGAATGTGTATACAGTTCACTTTTAATGACGGGCAAAAGTCGCTCCACTGGTGATAGCAAACAAATATACCAAAAGGATTATCATCATCAAAAAATCAAAGTTCCCAGAGATAACATCACTTCATCATGTCACCCTGTAGTGCCACCCTGACGTCATCATCGGATATCAGATAGTTCCTTGCCTTCGTTACGAGAGCAGAGACCAAATTCATAAAGCTATGCGCTGAGAAAAAAGTATGATCAGATATAGCATATTACAGGATTAATACTTTTCAGATCTGCCATGTCTCTTTGTTCCCTCAAGCGATAGATTTACCCCAGCT
>NC_051406.1:18875010-18875172 GCF_015228065.2 Penaeus monodon
TGCTAAAGAAAAACACACCTGGTACTTACATCTCTGAAGTTGATCCTCTCGAATTCATTGCTCAGCAGTTCAATGATGCAGGGGCGGATCGGTAACACATTGTCAATGTAAGCTCGGTTTGCAATGTTGAAAGTATAGTCGTTGTTGCTGGTCTGGTACCTA
>NC_051406.1:18875626-18876061 GCF_015228065.2 Penaeus monodon
GCAGTTATCGTGCAGACTACTTTGGCTGAAACGAATAGGCTTTCGTCCTTTCCTCTGCCTTTCGCCCACACTTACAAGGCCTCCAGCGCTCGCCAGATCTTGAACGTTTCGACCTTGCCGTCGACTCTCAGGGCCCTCTGCAGCTGCGCCTCTGTCTCTCCCGCCGAGCCGAGGTAGGCGAGGATGAACGCCGACCAGATGCTGAAGGGCGAGAAGAAGAAGTTCCTGGGGGAGCTCGGGGAGTCGAGTCGTCTGTAGAGGTCGAAGCCGAAGTCGGTGACGCCGGAGAGGTCGGTGTTGACTTTGATGAGGAAGTTGTCGTTGTCGGTGAAACACTGCGGCTGGACGACTCCCACCAGGGCCGCCGCCACCGCTCCTACCACCGCGAATTTCATCTCTGGAAAGATGAAAAAAATATGTTATATATAAGCAAGA
>NC_051406.1:18876152-18876227 GCF_015228065.2 Penaeus monodon
GCATCTGGAGCGGATTGCAGCGTGAGAAATAAATTAGTCAGAATGTTGATATCAGAGAAAAGTTTGTGACCGAAG
>NC_051406.1:18877072-18877595 GCF_015228065.2 Penaeus monodon
TCCATGGCACTCTCAACAATCCCCCAGACTCCCCAACATCGAAGGGACAGGGCGGGGCAACACCTGCAACAGGCAAGCGCATGACACCACCAGACGCGTGGACAGAGAACCGGAAGCTCTATCAGCCACAGTGTAAGATAAGGCATTACTAGTGACAATTTACCACCTTGTGCTAAGATAGGAAACACCTTTGTGAGCTGTATTCCTTGATATAATGCTCATGGTATTCAGAGCTTTGCCACCTGAAACACTTTAACACTTCATCCCTACATACAATAAGGTACTGAACGTTGTATGAACTTGCAATCATAGACACACACTATACATACGAATTCTTTTCAATAGAATTTTACGTCATTTTATAGTCGTGTTTAGCATTTCATTTCATATCGATAGTTTCTAATCATAGCTCATAGTCGTTTGCATTTGACTTGGTTTTTACTATTTTGTAGGAAAAATTAATTATGAGGAGAAATGGTCAAATGATATTCCATCATTCTAACTGTAACACGAAGTATAGGTT
>NC_051406.1:18878062-18878724 GCF_015228065.2 Penaeus monodon
CCAGCGCGATGCCGCGATACACCCAACCGGAGGAGAGCGCTGCCGGCGGGCCCCTGGGTGGCCACTGCGGAAATCCCCCCCCCCCCTCACGACCGCCGCTCTCCATCCCTCCGACCGACGATGCAATCTCAAGGCCAACTTCTCCTTATACATCAAAACAGGATATTTTTTCTAGAACGACGTAAAAAAAAGCCTAGATGTTATATTTTTCTTGAAGTTTTCGACCTGAATATTTACTGTCGCTTATTTTAAAACGCACAATTATAGTAAGCCTATTCGTTGGGAAGTATATTGCAAGCAGGATGATTTCTGCTGTTTATCTTTTTTATGTAATGAATACTCTACTTATTATCATAATCACCCAAGACTTCAGGCGTTGCATGTTAGTTTTATGAATAGAGCATGAATATCCTTGACAATCACCTATTGAGGAAAGCAGTTTTTTACTCGTTTAATAACTGCAAATGACCCGATTAAAGCGAGAGAAATGTCCAGTGCACTGTACTAAGGAAATTGTAATGCTCCTCACTCCTTAATACTAATATACTAACTCAAAACTCATAACTCAATATAACACACAAATAAGTCACTCCAAATTCTTATCAGTTTGACATGAGTCTTGTCAATTTACTCGTGGCTTTATGCGCAGCATCAGGAATTTA
>NC_051406.1:18878760-18879173 GCF_015228065.2 Penaeus monodon
TGATGAATGACACAAAAACTAAGCAATTAAACACTGCGACTAATAAACGGTATAGCAAAAGGACACGCGCGTGAGAAAAAATACGGTGTCAACTCGTGGCACCTAATCACGGACGATTAGGTAATCCTCAAAAGCGCAGACGCACACAACCCCACCCGTTCTGTCTTCCAGGTAACCTCACCGAATTTCCCTCTTTCAGAACACTCCTAGAGAGACCACGTCACGATCGTCACTGCCACCTCTCGCTTTGCCTCGGACCTCGGACCCGATGCATGTACACGAGACCTTGCTGTGGCCCGAGGCGTCGGAAGTTTCGCTGTGGTTCGTTCTCTTTCGGAATCCATCCGCCGCGCTGGGGCGGTGTTGCAAACATTTCAATATGGGTAAAGAAATGAGGACGAAATGATGATGTG
>NC_051406.1:18879805-18880046 GCF_015228065.2 Penaeus monodon
TTAACGTTATGGTAAAAGGTACACTCTCTCTTCTGATGAGGTGCTCGCTCTGAACGAAAGATCCGGAACCACGTTAGGCTGAGAAAAACCCGAAGGCCGGGGCCGAGCTGCCGCCGTGCCACAGGCTAAGACAAAAACTCAAATACGCTTTTATGACGGAAAGGAGTGCGTGGTGATTCCTTCTGTCCTGTTTTATTACATCTCTTATCGCTTTTCCCTTTCAGATTTTCTTCCTGTAGAC
>NC_051406.1:18882778-18883408 GCF_015228065.2 Penaeus monodon
AATGCTTTATCATTTTGGTTAGTATCACTGATTTTGTTTTGTCACCGATTACTCATTCCTTATCACTGACGGTACAGAGGTAAGCCACTCAAACAATACTTCCGGACCATTTTCGTGAGTCACTATATATCAACCATATACATGTGCATGTTAACGATGTATGTAATGTGTGTGTCAGGCGAAATGTATGTACGCAAGGAAACTACTATATACGTTACCTTTATTTAGTGTGTAGATGAGGTAAGTCCTTCGTGAAAATAAGTACACATTGTCAACCCATTCTTTGTTTGATTATGCGAGTAAATTGCTTTCCAAATACTTTGAGGTGTAATCGGGTACCTTAAACAATGGAGAAGGCAACTGAACCGCTTGATCAAGTACGATATGAAAGGTTTTCCGCCTATTATTAGTTTCTACGCCTGCTTAAACCATCAGATTGTGTTCTTATAGATTTGAGAAAAGGCAAAAGGAAATTTACTCTTGAAAGATATCAATGCAAAAAAAAAATCGTCCGAAAAAATTAAGAAAATAATATTTCGTTCGTATGAAAATTATCTAGACGCATACGTCTTTAATAAGACTAGATTTGCTTTTTATATTCTTCAAATAAATCTTATGCATCACACAGGT
>NC_051406.1:18883449-18883990 GCF_015228065.2 Penaeus monodon
TTAGATACAATTTACAATCCTGTCATCCTTGTCCACATCCATTTTAAACTCAGTTTTTTTAAACTTCATTTTATACAGACGATATACTTCATTACCATTTTTTTTTAACATAGTTTCAGGTTTGGCTTTCATGTACATATCTGTGATGAGAAATTCCTGACATATAATTATACAATACTCAAGTGAAGAGTCTTTGTCTCTCTCTTTATTCTTGGAAGACAATAGAAAAATACCTCAAAGTACCAACAGAGATAAAGATAATTTCAACAATGACATCTTTAATTGTTTTACATGTTAATTATAGTATCTGATGTTCTTCATCCTTGGGAGTTATGTACGTGACGTCGACCAAAGAAAGAGTCAAACAGCGCTTTAGTTTACGGAACGCTTTAATGCCCAACATGTCTGTACACATTTGGAAGGTTACAGAATTTGTAACTGAGAATATGCTTTCAAGTAACATTAACTAATATAAAATCAGCTATGTTAAATGAAGCCAACTGAAGAAGGTGCTTTCATATAAATACATATAGAATATATT
>NC_051406.1:18884076-18884868 GCF_015228065.2 Penaeus monodon
ACATGTGTGTGTATACATATACATCCGACACTCAATAATGATATAAAGCAAATAATTTAATAACAAATGCAATGCTGGAGGGAATGGAAGTAAAAACAGCTATTATCCGGAACAGTCACAGCACAAGCATCCGGTTACCAGGCCTTGTCAAACAATGAAGAAAAATACTTCACGTAGATATTTACATACATATATGAACATACACAGAGGCGCATATATAAACAAAATGTATTTAACATGCGCATACATATGGAACTGTTTTACGCCTTACCCAAGAGTAGGGACGGAGGCGCCATGCTTTCGAGACATTGCTCTTGTGTTCCTAATATCAAGGTTCCTCTGGTTTCTTCTCTGTCTTTCTTGCTTCGTTCAACCTGCTTCGCCATCCCCCTCCCGCCGGCCGCCCCTCACAGTGGAGCATCCTTGAGGGCGCCCATGAACAGCAGCCTCCCAGCCCGGGTGTCCCTCAGGAGGAATGCGAAGGGCCGGTTGCACACGAACACCCGGTTCCTCAGCGGGCCTAGCTCTTCCGCCGGACGTCCTCTGGCGGGCGGAACGGCGAAGTTCTTGGCCGAGGAGGAGACGGAGCTGTCGGTGCCGCCCTCGTCCACCTCCATGACCGACTTGTGGGCTGCGCGACCCACCCTCAGGTTGCCCTCGGGGGAAAACACGGAGAGGTTTGCGCGCTCGCTGAAGAGGTCCCTCACGCCGAGGCGGGAGAGAGTCTGGGGTGGAAATGGTGCTGGTGGAGTCTTTTCAGCAAAAGATAAATGGATGAACTAATAAAGCAGT
>NC_051406.1:18885004-18885513 GCF_015228065.2 Penaeus monodon
CATAAACAAAACAATACAAATAATGTATAAATATATAAACAGACAATGACTTTGAGGAAACCACTTCCTTATCATCCCTTGAGTGACCATGATCTATTGTGCTTTCAAAATCATCGTCACGAACGTCAGATTCTTCAAGAAAGCTGAATCACCTGTGCTTAAATACTTCCTCCCCCCCCCCGCAAATGAACCCCTTTCCAGGGAACAGAGGCTGCTACTTCTCCCTGGCGTTACTAAAAAGTGGAGGGGGATTCCATGGACATCCCGCACACGAGCCACTTGTTCTCAAGTGTTCTCAAGAAAAGAAAACAACGAGGCAAAAGGTTCCGGGTAAAAATCTGACACAGTACCGGATTTAACATTACGAGGGCCTGGAAGAAAGAAATTATGAAGAACTTTAGTTCCTATAGAACTAAAGGAAGGTTTACATGATAACTGTCTTTGTTTTATCATTAACACGTTCATTATTAAGAAAGCATCATTTTACCAAGATTTGTATGCGTTTTTCG
>NC_051406.1:18885694-18886711 GCF_015228065.2 Penaeus monodon
CCCTCAATAAAACGCTCGCGTGTGGGCTTCCATAGAATCCTATGGCTTATTCGCGGGGCCTCTTAGCCAATTACAGACAAACATATAAAGAAAAAAAATAAAGCTGCTGATGATTATCATATTGTCAGATATAGTACTCCAGATAGCAGTGTTAAAATAGGGACAAATAGAGACTGAGCTAAATAGAAAAAGAAAAGAAAAGGGAAGTACAAGCAACTGATTTACAAATCAACATGGATACAAAATGCAAATCAAATCCAAATTCTGATGAAAATACAAATCAGACAGACAAGTACAAATGGAAATCGAAGTTCATGAAGAAAGGGGTGTGATTGTGAATAAGGGAAATAAAGTGACGAGTAAAGGAGAGAAACGGAGAGGAAAGAAGTGAAGTATTTAGATATCAAAAGAAAATGGAGGAATATGATATAACGCCCACATAAAAACGTAATATAAAACAGTCACTCCGTACCATAGTTATGCTGATCACGTACAGTAACGCCTATGCACCGGAAGTGAAGCCGGATTTTTACACAGGCAGAACCAAAACCACACAGCGCTCTCAAGCAGAATGATATCCAAATGACGCCATCCACGAACGATTACACGAACTCCCTGTCGCCCGCCATCCCTCCAGCCTCACCCTTCCGCCCTAGCCAGCCCTTAGGTCCGCCACCCTTCCGCCCTAACCAGCCCTTAGGCCCGCCACCCTTCCGCCCTAACCAGCCCTTAGGCCCGCCACCCTTCCGCCCCAACCAGCCCTTAGGTCCGCAACCCTTCCGCCCCAACCAGCCCTTAGGTCCGCCACCCTTCACATACCTCCTGCAGGCCATCCCCATCCTGCGACTCGATCTTGAACTTGGGCATGACGACCCTCACCACGGCGGGGGGTCATGGCAGCCAGGGGGCTCTCCAGCAAGGGGGGGAAAGGCGGTCCCGGTGTCCCCCAGCCCCCGCCCAGCCGGCGTGAGAGGGGCACGGGGTACGGACACGGGGCTAATAAAATTTAAATAAATG
>NC_051406.1:18886776-18887206 GCF_015228065.2 Penaeus monodon
AAATTTTTTATTTGTCTTCTATTTCTTTTTCACCTCCTCTCATTTATTTCATGTCAATTTTTTGTTCATTCTCTTAAATATTATGTGTGGCTGCATCGTCGTGGTCATGACCCTTGTCTTCCCCAGCACAAGGCTGCACCCCCAAACCCCACCAGTTTAAGACTCCCCTCTGCTCATGGGACGGGTCCCCGGGGGTCCTCCCGGGGTCGCGTAGAAGGGCTGGGGCGCAGGAGAACCCCGAAGGGCGCCGCCACGCGCCCCCTTAAGGCGGCGGGGCTCGCCAGCACCATGTTTGGGTTCCCAAGGGGGTCGTTGGGTGCAGGGGGCGGCCGGGCGGCCCCGGGGCACCTGCGCCGCCATGGTTTATGTCCGTGGCCGGCGGGACACCGCGGGGGGATGGTGCGGGCGGCACGTTTTACAGCTTCATTAA
>NC_051406.1:18889493-18889887 GCF_015228065.2 Penaeus monodon
AAGATTCGTAGGCAGATAAAGCGAACTGCTTCCATTAAACAACTGTTATTATGTAATCAAATGTCAACACAAAAAAAAAATCATCAAGCCTGTCACAGAAAAACAATGCTAGCGGCCGGTTTTTGATTCGCGTGAAAAAAGAAGTTAACACTGAGACCAGTTCGAGATGAAATGCCGAATGGCGGGGCAGCCGCTTAGTCAGGCAGGATAATTGTCTCTTTTTTTGTATATTTATCTCTTATCTTTTTATTTTAAGATTTCAAGAAGCATGTCTAAAGAATATGAAGTTATTCTGTAATGTTTATTTCTAATTAGACCTAGATGTGTAGATATGAAATGAGTATGTGAGTGTCTGCTTTTATATACATATATGTATACATACAGCATGTTGTGA
>NC_051406.1:18889977-18890197 GCF_015228065.2 Penaeus monodon
GCACGCACGTACACAAGTGTATTAACGTACACGCGTTGAACTCGGGGACTCACGTTAGAGAAGTCGAGAGTGCGTAAGGCGTCTTCGAGTATCTCCTCCACGCACGGCCTGAGGGACCGACGCCCACTGAGGTACGCCCGCCCTTCCATCACCACGCCCGCGTCTTCGCTGCTCTGTTCTGTGCCGTACCTTCAGGCAGGGGGAGTCGGATGGTATTATC
>NC_051406.1:18890718-18890964 GCF_015228065.2 Penaeus monodon
TTCTTCGTATTCCTTATTTCCTGAAACAGCAACCAGACGTCACCAGCGCATGACGTCTAAGGGAAAATAATCAACCCAAGACACAGAACCGGACATTCCCCATGTAACGGGAGTGGTCAGTGGACTCCCGTACAGTACACTTTAAATAGCGCTCTTTAAATCCTGCTGTCCTATTAATCGTTACCTCACACAGCATTATGCGAACACGAATTAGAATTCTTTATTAAAACTGAACACTAATATATC
>NC_051406.1:18893201-18893597 GCF_015228065.2 Penaeus monodon
CACCGTAAGTACAATCATTAGAAGTTGCATAAGACTCTCTCTCGTTTCCTATACCGGGGGTCACACTACATTATGTAATGTACAATACACGTTTTTTCTCATATATTCGACTTTTCGTATTTCTCAATATGTATTATTTTAAGCTGAAGAAGATTGTCTTAAAAGTATGAAGCCACTAATGACTGTTTTCTATACTAATTGATAATTAAGAATCATGCTCTCTGAAGGTAGACGAAATAATTTCTATTCCGCAGTTATGAAGAACAGGAGCTCACGAAGTATGTAAAGAAAATGATCAGATTAGTAAAATTCACCTTTCCCTTTCTATTACTACAAGTGTTTTTCCTACTACTTCTCCTTTCCTACTCTATCGCTTTCCTTCTCACTCCTATCAGA
>NC_051406.1:18893629-18893967 GCF_015228065.2 Penaeus monodon
CTCCTATTCCTTACTCTCTCTCTTCTATGACGGTCTCACTTTGTCGTTCTATTTGATCACTCTCATCTATTGCTTTCTTCTCTCGTTTATTGCTTTCCCTTTTTTTCTTATAACATTTCCTCTCTCTCCTGTTATAGTCCTTTTCTCCTATCGCTTCCCCCTCTTTCATCTTACGTTCATTTCTCCTATCGCTTCCTCCTTCTTTCATTTTACGTTTTTTTTTCTCCTATCGCTTCCCCTTCTTTCATTTTATGTTCACACTTCCTCTTGTTCTCCTCCTCTCTTGTATTACTTTTCCCCTCTCCTTTATTATAGTCCTTCTCTTGCCAATTACTCCC
>NC_051406.1:18894002-18894250 GCF_015228065.2 Penaeus monodon
TGTTATTTTATGCATGTATTTTTTTTCTTCTTCCTCTTCTCTCTTCAATTACTTTTCTTCCCTTTCCCATCACAGTCCCATGCTCTCTTGTCATTTTCTCTCTGTCAGATCGCCATCCCTCTCTCTCTCCCATTACATTCCTTCTCCTCTTTATTAATTTCCCTCTATCACCTATTACTATTTCTCTCACTATGATTATCCCCCCCCCTTTCCTATTACTTTCCTTAATTATCATACCATTACTACCC
>NC_051406.1:18894327-18894963 GCF_015228065.2 Penaeus monodon
AACTCACTCCTATTGCTTTTCTTCCTATTACTTATTCTCTCTCTCTCCTTCCCCGCCTCCTTAGAGAAAGCCCCCGAACTGACAGGCAAGGTACTCACAGGCGGTCGAGGTGACTCCACACCTTCAGCGAGGAGATCTTGTCGTCCGCCCCGAGAACGCCCTCGAGCTCAGCCTGGGTGTTCCCTGACGACCCGAAGTACGCGAGGGTGAGGGCCTTCCACACGCTGTAGGGCGACACCAGGTAGTTCCCGGTGGTGTTTCGGGCCAGCATGTCCTTGTACAGGGCCACGGCGAAGCGGGTGAGTTGGGACAGCTCCGAACTCGAGGGGGTAATCACGCGGTCATTCTGGGAGAAGCACTGGGCGGTCACTGAGGTCGGGGGCGTCGTCGCCAGAATCGCTGCCAACACGAGCCACTTCATCTTCCCTTGCTTGTTTTGTGTCAGGCTGCGAGGTAGAGTGAGACATTTGTGCTGTCTTTACTATGACACGCAGTGTGGTAACACCAGTGTTATTATTGGTAGTAATGAGTAGTATTTAACAAACATTTGGTGAGTTGTGTGGAATAATAATAATTTAATTATTAGGAAAAAGGTAAAAAAAAAAATCTGATCCTCCAATCTGCAAAAACAACATT
>NC_051406.1:18895003-18896317 GCF_015228065.2 Penaeus monodon
GGGAATGAAAGCAATTCGGCAACGAATGGAGATGTGTCCAAAAGAGGATAATGCCACTTCGATTCTTAAGCACATCATTTTGTATAGCTCTGTCGAATTCTCAAGCTTTTTATCCGTGCATTATATCACTTTTCTTCAACAACTTAGCATTATCAGCACTTCTCTCTGCTGGACGTAGAAGACTCACCAGAATGTTGTCTAAGTCCTCAGCGAGACCGCGCTGAGGCGAAGGGTCCTCCAGGAACAACGTCAGGAAGTAGAATGCGTGAGAGCGTCGGCCCTTCAGAAGTGGCGGCAGTGTATGCGGGGTAAGGGTGGCTGTGGCAGGCAGCGAGCGCGGTGTCCACGGCCTCCGACACAGCTGGAACTCTAGGTAACGGCCCTTCATGCGGCAAGAGAGGGGGAGGGTAATGATCTCCCATTACGCTGCGGTCTGCTTGGTCCTCCTCAGGTCCGTCGGGTTTCCGCTCGAGGTAAACGATGGCACGAACGGAGCTACGGTTAGCAATGTAAATAGCGCTTTGCTCTCATTTATTTTGTATAGGGATTATTCATAAAAAAATCTGTATTGTCAGGAATGAAATATGCGAAGTATTGCTTAAAAAGATTCGTTGATTAATAATGCGACTTAATCTTTAATCTATATATAAATTCCAGGAAGTGCTTTTCTGCAGATGTCTACCATCACTAATTTTTTAACCCAAAATTTTTTAAAGAAAATTGTAAGATCATCGCGTTTTTTTTCCATCGTTCTAATGACCTATGTATTATTTTCAACTTCACATATTACACCTAAGGTAACTTAGAAAAAAAAATTGGGGGGATATCATTGTCTCGCTGAAGTAAAAACTACCTCCTCCCAATGCCATTCGTCTACATCCGATGTCTTTCGCCAAACGAGGCACCGCTGACCTGAAAATGCTGCCCCGGCGTGCTGCAGCATGCATGTACAAGAGCTCATCTCTACACTACAGGCAGACCGGGAGATGAACTGTCAGGAGGAATACACATTTCCTAGTTATAATGGTTATCCGAGAAAGAGACCGGCATTTATAGAAAGGGAAGTCTACTATCACTATACTACTGCTACTAATGATGATGGTAATGATGCTTCTCAGAATAGCAATATTAACACTGGTTACAGCTGATAATGATCCTAATGGTGATGGTACTATTAATTGCAATATGTTTGATATTGTTATCACTAGTACGGTAGAAGTGACGTTGATAATATCAACAGTAATGATATGTAAAATATGATAAATAAACCAACCCAAACAACAAAATTACAATCATATCAGTGATAATGATGAT
>NC_051406.1:18896400-18896678 GCF_015228065.2 Penaeus monodon
TATTCCCACAATAAATGATAACATCACAACATATCAAAGACAAAGACAAATATGTTGTTAATATGACAATAAAAAAAAAACGTAATAATGATTTAGGTCACCCTGTCAACGCGCATTCAGATCACAGGATCCGCTATCACGTCACACAACACCACTCCGCAAGACTCTCGACGATTTCCTTTACTAACAATACGACCGTAATGACACAGAGAGAACAGAATTTATGGCCGTCTTGGCCAGCCTTTAGAAGCGGACTCCTCTCATAACTAAATACTTGC
>NC_051406.1:18897487-18898629 GCF_015228065.2 Penaeus monodon
CAGAAAGTGAGAGGAAGAAGGTGCCAATAGAGACCGGGAGAGTCCGCATAAAAGGGCCGTGACCGATCCCGCCCATACATGACCTCGCTCCTTTCCCCTTCTCGCCGCCTTCTGCGTTACGTCCGACGCATTCTCGATTCCCGGTTCCGATCCCCAAGGCCGGCAGCTGAAACTTTCATCAACGCCCGTGCTTTTATCTCTCATTTTACGCCTACCTTCCTGTGCATTAGGGTCATGGAAGACAAGTGAGGCAGTGAGAATTCGGTCCACGTTTTCACTTCGTCCACGTTGCTGGACTTTATTCTCGTGAAGTCTCCCGTCAACAATCTCGTGCAAAGTGAGGCTACGAGACAGTGGAGCTCGCTTACGATCGACGTCGGACGCGCTCTGTGACTTTGGTCGAGCATGATTCAGCGTCCGGCCCTGCTCCGGATGGCCTTCAAGCTAGCCCGGGATTTCTGTAAGAGATGACTGAAACTGACAGGCTACATCAACTGCTTCCCTTGGCAACAGTAGTTATGCTACGAAGTTCAGCTATTATCTTTCAGTTAACAAATTTCCTAATTACAGTTGACATATTCCCTAATTATCTAAAGATAACATATCTATCTAATTACTAGCCGCGTGTAAAATAGTGAAATACAGAAACCAAGATACACATTTCCTGAAAATTTTATGGGGATTTCCAGAGGCCAAGGTATTCCAACATCGGCTGGAGTCTCGCTTACATAATACATTAAAGTTGAATATAGAAATAGTACCTAGTTTAGTCTTACCTTTTAAATTAAGCTGGTAGAGTACGACGTGGTCATGAATAGAGTATTTCTAGTAGTATCCTAATTACTAAACTTTAACCTCGGCAGGCAGGTGACACTAGGTCAGCTGTTTCTGTTTTTATCATTAAGAACGGATATACTAAAAACCTGCGCTGTAATTAATTAGGGGATTGCTGAAGGGAAATTCCTCGTAGGAGAAAACGGTTCAAACATACCTGCAAGTTCGGACTAATAACACGTAAACAAACTCTAAACACTTTGAGTTTATGAGAGTGAATAGGCATCGGTGATGTCAACGTAAATCCCAAATGACTAACAACTCAGGCATCTTATAAAAAGCTTCAATACTTATGACACCTTTCTTAT
>NC_051406.1:18901523-18902871 GCF_015228065.2 Penaeus monodon
CTATGTGGATTTTCTGTATATGTAGATCTAATTTTGCTGGTCCCAACTTTTCCCCCTTGACTCCAATGGTAAAATACTCTGTCTATGTCGACTCTGTCTGTGTGGATTTTCTGTCTATCTGGAATCGATTTTCTGGTCCCAAGCATTGTCCCAACTCTGTCTATCTAGACTTTTTGCGAAATTGCCACGAACATGCCGCGAACTTGCCTTATTTTGATTGATCAGAGTGTAAGCCAATGGAATTTGAATTGATGCTAGACATAGGTTGGGTTCACACTTTCTTTGTTTTGCCTTATCTATCAATGAAAGTTGTACTCATCTGTGATTCTAGTGGACCACGTTGCTACGCTATACGTTATTAATTAATGAATGCCATTGACAAATCAGGCTGGAACAAAGAAGTGTGAAACTCATCCTTGTCTCTAATAATAATTATGTATACACAAAAGGGTGAACTTCCTCATTACTTAATTGATAAACTCAAACACAAAAGGGTGACAGATTGGTTGATGGATAGATTACTAAGTAGACAAAAAAAAAAAAGTTTGTTTGGCTCTTTGAAGATGATTTCCTATTGCTACTATACCATCACGCGTAGGCACGCTAAACGTGGTTTATTGACTCCAATTGAAACGACTTGGTAATCTAACAATAGAACGAAAACCGTACGGTCGCGAGGCAAGCAGTTACGCTATACGCGATTTGTTGAAAACTGTGAATGAAGACACACATCAAAGGGCTGGAGTTTTCCATGGAATTTTCCCCTTTTGTTTCTATTTACTCACATGTCAGATTATGTCCAAAAAAGGTGTTTGCGAGAGTTAATGTTGAGGTGATGTACAATTTCATATAAATATGAGGCCGAGCTGCCACTTGTCATAGCACCAAAATTATTCATAAAGATTTGCTTACTCAGTTATTGACTACTAGCTAGAGACTTTGCTCAGTACATTGTAGAATTTTATTTGATTAGTAATATCTATCTTGGTCAGAATAGCAAGGTGAGTGCTTTTTACATTATAAAGTCATATTGTGCTGGTTGATTCGTAATGTAGACCGATTTGCTATGGCCTTTCCACAGAGTAAAGTGCAATCAAGCGTGTGTATACAGGCTTAACCCACGATTCGCATGGATAGATACATTCTAAAGGCCAGCCAGTGCGGAGATTTTCCCGCCTAGCAGCTCTCTCATTGAAATGTATGGAAGCGCATGGCGTTTAGACTGGGTCGTATACAGCACACATTGAATTGAACTGGTTCATTCGTAATGTTTACCGATTTGCTATGGCCTTTTTACATTGTAAAATCATATTGTGCTGGTTGAGCCACCAGGTCTTTTTTCCTGCTT
>NC_051406.1:18902890-18903710 GCF_015228065.2 Penaeus monodon
TGATTATGGACTCCCCCCACACACCCACAACCTCTGGTACCATTACCCCTGGGACACCTTCCACCCGTGTCATCCCAAGGACCCCAACACTTGCTGCAAGGGCTTTGTTCAGGGGAACACCTGTGAAAAGAAAATTAGAATGCAGAGCTTTAGATATGAAGTAGCTGTTGAAAAGGGAGACAAAAAAATTAAAGATGTGGCAAAGGAATTTGATGTGCCCACCAATACCCTGTCTGGTTGGTTAAAAAACAAGGACAAAATCAAGGCCGACTTTGAGGGGGGTCAGTGCAGAAAAAAAAACAGAGGGGGATTAAGCATGCATCCTTAGATGAGCAGCTTCACGGGTGGTTCTTGGACAAAAGGGCTAAAAAATCTACCAATCACTGGGCCCATTCTACAACAAAAAGCACTTGAGATAGCTGATAGGATGGGGATCACAGGCATGTCATTCAGTGCAGGGTGGCTCACATCTTGGAAGGCCAGATATACCATCTCATCCAAAGTCATCAGTGGGGAAGCAGCAGCAGTGGACCTGGGGGTGGTTGACAATTGGCAGACAACAACATTGCCTGAAATTATGAAGCAGTATCCCCCTCCCACATCTACACTTGTGATGAAAGTGCCCTGTTCTACAAGCTGCTGCCCAACAAGTCCTTGGTCATGAAGGGGGACACCTGTCATGGGGGTAAGAGACCCAAGGATAGGCTCACATTCATGGCCTGCACCAATATGGATGGTTCAGATAAGGTGGAGCTCCTGGTGGTGGGTAGGGTGTGGAAACCCAGATGCTTCAAAAATGTGAAAAACATCCCACTGGATT
>NC_051406.1:18903866-18904380 GCF_015228065.2 Penaeus monodon
CCCTGTTCTTCCTTCCACCCAACACCACCAGCAAAACCCAACCACTTGACCTTGGCATCATCCAAAATCTAAAGATGCACTACAGAAAGGAATTGTTGCTGAGAGTGATCAAGGCAAGGCTGCTGACACCGCCACCCCACTCCCAAACATTAATGTGCTGCAGGCCTTGAGAATGTTAAAGCTTGCCTGGGCATCTGTCACCCCCCAGACCATTGTGAACTGCTTCAAAAAAGCAAAGTTTGTGCCCCAGGGTGACCCCAGGATGACCCCAAGGATGACATTCCCCCATCTCAGCTGGCAGTGGATGAGGATGACATTCCACTTGCCAGCTTATTCCAGCAAGCCAGCCAGTCCATGGAAGAAGAAGGCACACTGGATGACTACCTCAGTGCCGACCAGAACCTGATAGCAGTGACTGAGGAAATAGAGGAGGACATCTTTGAAGATGTGATGTCCAAGCACATTGGCCCCAGGACATCCAGGAGGACGAGGACATCCCCCCCAACCCCAGCCA
>NC_051406.1:18904580-18904656 GCF_015228065.2 Penaeus monodon
ATTACCGCAATATTGCCGCAATTATGTTTTAAAGTCTTCAAGTAATCCAAAAAAAATTGTAACAGCTCCTAAAATA
>NC_051406.1:18907069-18907231 GCF_015228065.2 Penaeus monodon
ACGTTTTATTGAACTGTGATCGTATTTTCGTGTTTCCCCCAGCCCCCTCTCCCCCTCAGATGCGTGACAGCAGCCTCTGGGCAGCTTTCTTTTCTGCGAAGGAGTAAAGGCTCAAGAGGAAAGAGCAACGGCCGAGGGGGAACGAAGACAGTTTCATCATAC
>NC_051406.1:18907282-18907410 GCF_015228065.2 Penaeus monodon
GCGTTTGGTATGCAAATGCAGTGCGAATAATGAGGAGACAGAAAGGAGGTAGGACGCGTATCTATAATGAAGGAAAGAATTAAAAGAATTTATGAGAAGCGGAAGTGAGTTATGAAGTAGTACTGATG
>NC_051406.1:18907580-18907689 GCF_015228065.2 Penaeus monodon
GTGATGTCAGGGAAAGAGAGACATAGAGAGAGCCGACGGCGGAAGGAAGAGAAAGAGAGAGAAATCTGATAGCGAAGAGGAGAGAAAGGAGGAAATTCATTTAGGACGA
>NC_051406.1:18907826-18907926 GCF_015228065.2 Penaeus monodon
AAGGCGAGGTGGAGCACGCCCGCTGCGGTCAGGGTCGGCCAGACAGCGTCCGGCTTTTGCTGCCTCCGCACTCGCTCCTCGATTAAGGTGAGGAAAGTGA
>NC_051406.1:18908127-18908346 GCF_015228065.2 Penaeus monodon
TGTTGAGTGACTAAGTCAAATCGTATCATGAAAGTTACGTATGAGTTAAATCTCATGAGGATTTTGGAAACCTCGATCCAATACAAAAAAAAGGGGACTGGGCAGCATAATCTGTTTATACACATTAAATTTTTTTTATTATTCCCTCCCCCAAATATTATCTGTATACTGTTGTTTACATCCTTGGAAAGAATGCCAGTGACCAAACTACACTGATAC
>NC_051406.1:18908437-18908663 GCF_015228065.2 Penaeus monodon
TCCTTATCATAATTGTTCTTATCGTTACTTTACTGATTTCATTTTCATTATTGTGAGTTTCATTATTTTACAAATTATCTATTCAATTATTTGGTAAAATTAGTGATCTAGGAAAAATTAATCATTATAATTCTGTGATAATTTTTTTATTAACAATATTTTGCAATACACAAAAATACAATAATACGAGACAGAGACAAGCCCTGAGAAATAAGAGGAAACAAAT
>NC_051406.1:18908728-18909373 GCF_015228065.2 Penaeus monodon
CTTCCGACGAGATAATGTGCATGCCAGGCTAAGCACCGGCTCCGTTTTCGTCTAAAATGATCCTTCTCCTCTTCCCATTCTCTTTCCAGCCTGTTGCCGCTCAAAGGATCTCTCCCTCACTGAGCCCTTCCTCGCGGGTTCTTAAAGGCTCCCATGAAGAGAATGTTTTGGGTATCGTTGTCCTGGATGAGGAAGACGAAAGGGCGGTTACAGTGGAATTGGATGGGCAGGTCGTCTCGACTGCTCGACGCCGACTTGAACACTAGGATGGCCGCCGTTACCGCAGCAGCCTCTGTGCCTTCTTCGTTCACCTCCACAAAGGCCTTGTGTATGGCTTTGTCGACGGTGATGTTTCGCAGAGGTCCAAAACCTGTTAAGTCCACTTTCCTGCTGTCAAAGATATCGATGATCCCCATGTTCTGAAGAGCCTGTTGGGACAGAAGAGTTCGTTTCGTTACGGAGGATAGAATATTTGGGAGTTAGATCGTATTTAACCGCAGGGGCACAGTATTTGCTATAGAAGCACCCAAAGGAAAATGACAAAACTGATTAACTGTATTTGTGGAGCTGACAACAAAACGCCTGATTCCGCTGACCCAGTCGTTCCCGGTGGCAGTCAGGTTTCATGCAAGGAATCTGATATCA
>NC_051406.1:18909566-18911922 GCF_015228065.2 Penaeus monodon
GGATGGTGCTGCTGAATTAACTAAGTAAAAAATCAATCGCCAAGCACATCAAGCCGAATCAACTCACCGGGATTAGAGTCTTGGAAACTGTTTGCTCAAGCCTGAATCTCGGCAACAGAAGGTCGACATCCTTCTTGACCAAGTTATTCCCGAGGGTCACGGCTTGCATATTGTTTTCGTTCAGCCTTGTTACCATGCTAGCGAAGCCTTGAGTCCCCTCGCCCATGGGAAGCAAAAGGAACATGGACATGGCACCACCGGCGTAGGGCAGTTCCAGGACCCTTGCGGCGATGTGGTCGAACTCACCTGTGTGCAGAGAAAGAGGACGTGTAAGCGAAGAGAGATAAAAACGACAGAAAATCGTTGTCTGTTTCTCATTAAGGCAGGAAGGGGAGGGAGGAATTATAACGGGGGAAATGCTAGAAAACGGGGAAGGATGTTTGAATTGATCATTGCATTTGAAAATCAACATTGTAAATGAAATAAAGAAGCATGGAAGGAAACAGGCTGTGCTTTGCAATAATGATGAGTGAGAAACAAACATATCAATACACTTATCTATTGGAACATATTCTCTCCAACGGATATATTCATTTACTAAACTATTAACACTTCCATCAGAATCTTTACCATATCTAAGGGACGCGGCCTGTTTCATCATAGGGGTCATGACGGAGTCGCCGGGTGTAACGTAGAACTCCCTAGGTGTGGTGGCCGCAGCGTCGAAGAAGTACTGCCACGTGCCCTTGAAGTAGGCAGCGTTGACGACCATAAGGCCTACCAGTCGTCCGCGACACAATTCCCGGGGATCTGCCCTTGTTAGGCGGAGGCGAAGTTGTTGATGGGGCGACCAAGGCAGGTCTGTGAAAAAAAATCGGTGGTTGCGCATTTTGTATTTTTCTCGAATATCTTACACTTTACACGGAACAAAATAGGTCGGTTAAGGAAAGGGATGATGATGAATGACTAAAGAGGTTACTAAACAACCTACAATGCGATATTCCTACTCGTCTAGATGAAGTTTGATAAGTGGACTAAAGGTAAGGATCTATCTCTAGTCAGTTATAAGGAATATACTTAGTCAGCCTAATAAGTGAGGGAAAGACCTTCAGTTCCAAAAAAACTATAAAACCTTTAAAAGTGAGGAGGAAGATCCGTAATTTCCATGATTTCAACGAGTTTGGGGTACAAGTTTTTGGTTAAATAAAAACTTTTTTTTTAATAAGTAAAATTTGACAAAAAAGTTTTTCTGTGACCAAGGTGTACCTTTTCGCAAACCTAGTCCAGTATCTTCATGTAAAAAACGAAAAAATATTTTCGGCGTTTCGAGCAGAACCCTCCCGAGGGTAAAAGGATATGAAATTTTGCACTCAGGCTGAAAAGGGGGTGAAATTTTTTTCCAAGCGATGTAGTTCTGTTCTGTGGTGGTTATTCTATCATCCCGGGAAAAAGGGTATCTTTCATCAAGGAAGTTTTCTCTTTTCCCCTTCGTCTTCAGCAAATTGGAGATGATGTCGGATGGGAAGGTTTTTGTGAAAAACCCGATTGGCGACGGTGAACGTGTGCCTTGTTGTTAGCCGGCGCTGTTTGGGACCGTTGGGGGGGAAAACCCGCATTCTAACAGAAGTTGTTTTTTCCTTTCGTAACGGTTTAGAAGAGGGTGCCTATAAGTATGCTTGTTAGAATCAAAAAATCTGTAAGAAAATACAGTTTTCCAAAAATCTTAGAATCATATCATTTTCGAGCAGATGTGTCTTTATTGGTTTCAAGAGCCAGAGTGAGAGTAGAGGCGAGCATGATCCCAACTCCTTCTGTCTTTCTTTCTTTTTCTCATCATTTTTCAAGACGAAAAAAATCGAAAATCCGCTTTCCCCCCTTTTTTCCTCATCACAGATTAAAAGGCGCACAAAATCTGTTCCTAATGTCTAACTGTTCTTAACGCATTCAACCATCAAAAAAAAAAAAAAATGACAAACACAGAGAAACATTTCCCTCCGTGGGGACCCTTGGCCTCCGCTCCCCCAAAAAAAAAACCCCAGCGTGGTTTTCTTGGTCGCCGACCCTCGGCCCCCGGGCTCGCCGCCGCTCCCCCCCGGGGCCGAATTTTAAAGGGGTGAAAGGGCCCTCCAGATGCTGTAGGCGAGAAGAAAAAAGTTCCGGGGGATGGGGGGCGCCACTGCCCGTGAGCTCGAAGCCCAATCGCGATTTTAGAGAGGTCGGGGCTATCCGCCCCGAGGAGGAGCCTCGCCCCGGAAGACACTGGGGTCGACCTAGCCCAGCACCGCCGCCGCCGCCGCTAGTGCTACCAGGCACTTCACTGGGGGGGGGAGAATGTTTATGTAGAGAGGGGTGAGTG
>NC_051406.1:18914411-18915245 GCF_015228065.2 Penaeus monodon
CATCAGTCAGATTAATCCAGACTTTATCTCAGACATTAGTACGTGCAGCAAAATCTTCTCTACTCAGCTCAAACACCCAACTCCATGTAGCTAAATGGCTTTACTTACTTGGCAAATAGAACACTGATGGAACTGAACTAAAAGGAGACAGATCTTCACCGCCACGAACTGAGACGCACTGGACGCTGTTCGTTTCTGGAATTCATTTATACGGCCGATGAACAAGGCGGGAAATCTCCAGGAAGCGAAATTTTCATTGTACTTCGTCTGTTTTCATGTGATTTTCGGTCGCGGTGACAAAAACAAAAGGAAAACGTTACGTATGATCCCAATTGTATTATACACATATATATTTTTTTTTTCTATAAGCGAACGATTTGTATTTCAGTTGGATACAGTAGATACGTTGGTATATCAAAGTTCACTAATCAATATTTCAAACAAAATTTAGCAGAGCAACGTTCCATATTACTTCTGGTATATTTCGTGATAAATATGATACAACCACCCTTGTTGCAATTTTTTTTTCTGTTGCAAAATGAAAAAATGAACAAAGCAGATAACAGGAAATACATTTTTTTCCTTGACGTCATAGGAAAACCCGGATAAAAACAAGGGAACTCGAACGCGGCAACGGACACACAAGATCAGTTCACTTTCTCTCAATTCTAGTTCCATCTCCCACTTTTGGTCTCTGTTCCTTTGTCATCTGCATTCGTTTTCATTCCCACTTCTCTGATATAACGCTTTCTGTGTTCCCTTTTCTTTTATTTGTTCTTTTCTCCGCTCCTTTTGCTTTCTCTGGACGACTTTTTCTTTCATAAATGCCACCAG
>NC_051406.1:18917786-18918165 GCF_015228065.2 Penaeus monodon
ACATATTTGCTTCTGAAATTGATTTGGGATTCATTTCAGGGAAAGAGGAAATTGTTTTCTTTTAGTAATAAGTCAGGGAGCGTTGAGGTTTTCATGTGGAAACTCGAATCTACAAGGGAAGAGAGTGTGGCATCAAATATGTCTCTGGCACGCCTGAAAAGAACTGAGTAAATAAACTCAGCACCTCTCGTAACACCATAACTTCTCCAGTGGAAATGATACCATTTAACTGAGTCTATATTCTTTATTTAGCTAAAATAAAGTACATGATATCATGGGCTTATGCAGCCCAAAGAACTTAACTTTTTTCATAATAGACGGAAAAAGAAAAGTGCTTGTATTTAACTGTGTTTGCGTACACACATGATATGAGAATCTG
>NC_051406.1:18918445-18920462 GCF_015228065.2 Penaeus monodon
CTTACGTCTGGCATGTGATTAACATATGTATACGGGCACCGCGCATGTGCCGAATAAAATAATAATAGTTTATTAAGACAAATAATTTATTATTACAATCACAATGTCTTTACTTGTGTAATTTTCTTAAAAATCTTCTCCATACTAAAATTGTCTGTCTTTGCTAAAGAATCATTTTGACATGCTCGAAGAATGTTCAGTGAGGTTCATAACCTTATTCTCTATTCTTTTGATAATTCATGATGATTACGTAATAATTTTTCCTAGTCATCAAAGTGTAAGCTTTCATGAGATTTAGGAGCGCAGTCTGAAGCAGAAGGATACGGGATATAGCAACATCAGAATGATCATATTAAAGGATCAACATTTGTAGATATTACATTCTCGAGCACACATGGTCCGCTTCTGCCATACTTAATTTCGTCCTTTTCTCGGCAAGCATGGTCTGCTCTTCCTCGAATACCAACCTCTGCGATTCCTTTCGATCTTCAATCAAGCATTCTAACTTCTGGCGGCGTCGGGAGCCCTGTAAACTCCCATAAAGAGATTATTGTTGGTCTCGTTGTCGCGGATGAGGAAAAGGAATGGCCGGTTACAGTGGAATGGCACGACTGGATCTCTTCTACTGGCTCTCAGTGTGAAGGTAAGAACAGTAGCTGCGGCGGCCTCGGTGCCTTCCTCGTTGACTTCGACGAAAGCTTTGTGGATGACCTTCTCCAGGGTGAGGTTCCTTAGGTTGCCGAGGGTGGTGAGGTCTACCTTATCGCTGCTGAAGATATCCACGATCCCCATGTCCTTGAGAGCCTACACAAAATTGATAACAAAAAAGTCATATTACTTGTTCTTGGTTTGAAAAGATAAATACAAATTGTAAACACTGTAGGGGCAATTTCATTATTTTAACTAAGGCAGCACTCACCGGAATCATCTCGTCCGCTAGTTTCAATTCCATCCTAAACTTGGGCAGCTTGAGGTCGACATCTTGCTTCCTGAGATTTTTCTTGTGTGTGGCCGCTCGCAAGTTGTTCCCGCTCAGTTTAGAGACCATGTTGGCGAAGCCTTGTGGTCCTTCCTGAACAGGCAGGAAGAGGAACATGGAGACTCTCTCGCCTGTGTAGGGGAGCTCAAGAACGCTAGCGGCGACTTGGTCAAACTCACCTATTAGGAAGGCAGGGGGAATGAGTTCATCCTTAACATAAGAAAAAAGAGAAACAAAAAACGAAGTCAGATGAAGGACAACATTGGGAAAGACCAAGTGCAAGATAAAGCTTAATGTGGAGAAATAACATGGTTAGATAGGACACTGAGTAACTGACATTTTGAATAGTGTTACGTATTAAAAGTATCAACATTCTACACATTCTCTATCATATCTCTATAAAACAACGCTGCTAATTATATCTTTAGAAATCAGCACTGTTTACGTTTAGAAAATCTTGTATGGATACAAAACAAAACCAGCTGTTGTGGATTAATCTTCACCAACCCTCGATTCAAAGAACATTTATATAGGTATATTTCAACTTGAAAAGGTTATTAGTTGATCGATTTGGCTCTAGTATTGCTTGGAACTGAACGAATTGAAACCGACAGCCTTTTTCGCCATCACAATTGCTTTGTTTGCAGAACTGATCCACAACACATGCCCAGGCATCCCTTCTCCTTACCCAAAAAATTAAAGGCGGAGATCTGGTTCATCATGGGAACCATCTGGTGGCTCTGGGGCGTGACGAAGAACCTCTCGGAGGCGGGGCTCGTCGGCTTGAACTGGAACTGCCACGTGCCCTTGAAGTAGGCTGCGTTGACGATGGCCATGTGGATGCCCTCGATGTTTTCGACTGTGACCAAGTCGTTTATCTTGCCCTTAGTGTTTGTCGATGCGAAGTTGTTAATTCGGTTGACCGCGCTGAAAACCTGGCGATGGTTTGTTACGATGTGTAATGATATCTCTTCCAGTGGGGAAGGAAAGAAGGAAGAGTAATACTCGTATATGGCATGTGGCATTAACTACAGACAG
>NC_051406.1:18920524-18920591 GCF_015228065.2 Penaeus monodon
TCTAAAGCTAAAATCTTACGTCATTTTATGGTTGTGTTTGATACTCAACTTCATAGCGACAGTTCTT
>NC_051406.1:18920633-18921223 GCF_015228065.2 Penaeus monodon
TGCGCATGCATCTTAACGTTCGCAATAAGACTCATGACAAGCACGGACACGGATATCTTGAACAGTGCCCTCGACCCTCATACCATATCCTACTTTCTCGGCTTGACGTACTTCGATAGTACTACCCTACCCTCATCTGCATATCAGGTATAAAGGCACAAAATGTATGGTAATACTTTATCATTAACGTTTTCATGAGACGTGGCTT
This sequence comes from Penaeus monodon, assembly GCF_015228065.2. Lineage (NCBI taxonomy): Eukaryota > Metazoa > Arthropoda > Malacostraca > Decapoda > Penaeidae > Penaeus > Penaeus monodon. The sequence continues at coordinate 18,920,842 of NC_051406.1, forward strand.
TATAATTCAAAATGATCAATTACAGTTCTATTACATTAAACATAAAATGCACTGTGCAGAATGTGTATACAGTTCACTTTTAATGACGGGCAAAAGTCGCTCCACTGGTGATAGCAAACAAATATACCAAAAGGATTATCATCATCAAAAAATCAAAGTTCCCAGAGATAACATCACTTCATCATGTCACCCTGTAGTGCCACCCTGACGTCATCATCGGATATCAGATAGTTCCTTGCCTTCGTTACAAAGAGCAGAGACCAAATTCATAAAGCTATGCGCTGAGAAAAAAGTATGATCAGATATAGCATATTACAGGATTAATACTTTTCAGATCTGCCATGTCTCTTTGTTCCCTCAAGCGATAGATTTACCCCAGCTT
>NC_051406.1:18921245-18921419 GCF_015228065.2 Penaeus monodon
TGCTAAAGAAAAACACACCTGGTACTTACATCTCTGAAGTTGATCCTCTCGAATTCATTGCTCAGCAGTTCAATGATGCAGGGGCGGATCGGTAACACATTGTCAATGTAAGCTCGGTTTGCAATGTTGAAAGTATAGTCGTTGTTGCTGGTCTGGTACCTAGAGGACGAGGAG
>NC_051406.1:18921956-18922381 GCF_015228065.2 Penaeus monodon
GCAGTTATCGTGCAGACTACTTTGGCTGAAACGAATAGGCTTTCGTCCTTTCCCCTGCCCTTTTGCCCACACTTACAAGGCCTCCAGCGCTCGCCAGATCTTGAACGTTTCGACCTTGCCGTCGACTCTCAGGGCCCTCTGCAGCTGCGCCTCTGTCTCTCCCGCCGAGCCGAGGTAGGCGAGGATGAACGCCGACCAGATGCTAAGGCGAGAAGAGAAGTTCCTGGGGGAGCTCGGGAGTCGAGTCGTCTGTAAAGTCGAAACGAAGTCGGTGACGCCGAGAGGTCGGTGTTGACTTTGATGAGGAAGTTGTCGTTGTCGTGAAACACTGCGCGGACGACTCCCACCAGGGGCGCGCCACCGCTCCTACCACCGCGAATTTCATCTCTGGAAAGATGAAAAAAATATGTTATATATAAGCAAGA
>NC_051406.1:18922463-18922562 GCF_015228065.2 Penaeus monodon
GCATCTGGAGCGGATTGCAGCGTGAGAAATAAATTAGTCAGAATGTTGATATCAAAGAAAAGTTTGTGACCGAAGACACCCACATACGCGTAAATATAT
>NC_051406.1:18923071-18923591 GCF_015228065.2 Penaeus monodon
TCCATGGCACTCTCAACAATCCCCCAGACTCCCCAACATCGAAGGGACAGGGCGGGGCAACACCTGCAACAGGCAAGCGCATGACACCACCAGACGCGTGGACAGAGAACCGGAAGCTCTATCAGCCACAGTGTAAGATAAGGCATTATTAGTGACAATTTACCACCTTGTGCTAAGATATGAAACACCTTTGTGAGCTGTATCCCTTGATATAATGCTCATGGTATTCAGAGCTCTGCCACCTGAAACACTTTAACACTTCATCCCTACATACAGTAAGGTACTGAACGTTGTATGAACTTGCAATCATAGACACACACTATACATACGAATTCTTTTCAATAGAATTTTACATTTTATAGTCGTGTTTAGTATTTCATTTCATAGCGATAGTTTCTAATCATAGCTCATAGTCGTTTGCATTTGACTTGGTTTTTATTATTTTGTAGGAAAAATTAATTATGAGGAGAAATGGTCAAATGATATTCCATCATTCTAACTGTAACACGAAGTATAGGTT
>NC_051406.1:18924039-18924701 GCF_015228065.2 Penaeus monodon
CCAGCGCGATGCCGCGATACACCCAACCGGAGGAGAGCGCTGCCGGCGGGCCCCTGGGTGGCCACTGCGGAAATCCCCCCCCCCCCTCACGACCGCCGCTCTCCATCCCTCCGACCGACGATGCAATCTCAAGGCCAACTTCTCCTTATACATCAAAACAGGATATTTTTTCTAGAACGACGTAAAAAAAAGACTAGATGTTATATTTTTCTTGAAGTTTTCGACCTGAATATTTACTGTCGCTTATTTTAAAACGCACAATTATAGCAAGCCTATTCGTTGGGAAGTATATTGCAAGCAGGATGATTTCTGATGTTTATCTTTTTTATGTAATGAATACTCTACTTATTATCATAATCACCCAAGACTTCAGGCGTTGCATGTTAGTTTTATGAATAGAGCATGAATATCCTTGACAATCACCTATTGAGGAAAGCAGTTTTTTACTCGTTTAATAACTGCAAATGACCCGATTAAAGCGAGAGAAATGTCCAGTGCACTGTACTAAGGAAATTGTAATGCTCCTCACTCCTTAATACTAATATACTAACTCAAAACTCATAACTCAATATAACACACAAATAAGTCACTCCAAATTCTTGTCAGTTTGACATGAGTCTTGTCAATTTAGTCGTGGCTTTATGCGCAGCAGCAGGAATTTA
>NC_051406.1:18924737-18925111 GCF_015228065.2 Penaeus monodon
TGATGAATGACAAAAAACTAAGCAATTAAACACTGCGACTAATAAACGGTATAGCAAAAGGACACGCGCATGAGAAAATAAAATACGGTGTCGACTCGTGGCACCTAATCACGGACGATTAGGTAATCCTCAAAAGCGCAGACGCTCACAACCCCACCCGTTCTATCTTCCAGGTAACCTCACCGAATTTCCCTCTTTCAGAACACTCCTAGAGAGACCACGTCACGATCGTCACTGCCACCTCTCGCTTTGCCTCGGACCTCGGACCCGATGCATGTACACGAGACCTTGCTGTGGCCCGAGGCGTCGGAAGTTTCGCTGTGGTTCGTTCTCTTTCGGAATCCATCCGCCGCGCTGGGGCGGTGTTGCAAACA
>NC_051406.1:18925879-18926077 GCF_015228065.2 Penaeus monodon
TCTCTCTTCTGATGAGGTGCTCGCTCTGAACGAAAGATCCGGAACCACGTTAGGCTGAGAAAAACCCGAAGGCCGGGGCCGGGCTGCCGCCGTGCCACAGGCTAAGACAAAAACTCAAATACGCTTTTATGACGGAAAGGAGTGCGTGGTGATTCCTTCTGTCCTGTTTTATTACATCTCTTATCGCTTTTCCCTTTC
>NC_051406.1:18928818-18929435 GCF_015228065.2 Penaeus monodon
TAGTATCACTGATTTTGTTTTGTCACCGATTACTCATTCCTTATCACTGACGGTGCAGAGGTAAGCCACTCAAACAATACTTCCGGACCATTTTCGTGAGTCACGATATATCAACCATATACAAGAGTGCATGTTAACGATGTATGTAATGTGTGTGTCAGGCGAAATGTATGTACGCAAGGAAACTACTATATACGTTACCTTTATTTAGTGTGTAGATGAGGTAAGTCCTTCGTGAAAATAAGTACACATTGTCAACCCATTCTTTGTTTGATTATGCGAGTAAATTGCTTTCCAAATACTTTGAGGTGTAATCGGGTACCTTGAACAATGGAGAAGGCAACTGAACCGTTTGATTAAGTACAATGATATGAAAGGTTTTCCGCCTATTATTAGTTTCTACGCCTGCTTAAACCATCAGATTGTGTTCTTATAGATTTGAGAAAAGGCAAAAGGAAATTTACTCTTGAAAGATATCAATGCAAAAAAAATCGTCCGAAAAAAATAAGAAAATAATATTTCGTTCGTATGAAAATAATCTAGACGCATACGTCTTTAATAAAGAGACTAGATTTGCTTTTTATATTCTTCAAATAAATCTTATGCATCACACAGGT
>NC_051406.1:18929476-18930015 GCF_015228065.2 Penaeus monodon
TTAAATACAATTTACAATCCTGTCATCCTTGTCCACATCCATTTTAAACTCAGTTTTTTTTAACTTCATTTTATACAGACGATATACTTCATTACCATTTTTTTTACATAGTTTCAGGTTTGGCTTTCATGTACATATCTGTGATGAGAAATTCCTGAAATATAATTATACAATACTCAAGTGAAGAGTCTTTGTCTCTCTCTTTATTCTTGGAAGACAATAGAAAAATACCTCAAAGTACCAACAGAGATAAAGATAATTTCAACAATGACATCTTTAATTGTTTTACATGTTAATTATAGTATCTGATGTTCTTCATCCTTGGGAGTTCTGTACGTGACGTCGACCAAAGAAAGAGTCAAACAGCGCTTTAGTTTACGGAACGCTTTAATGCCCAACATGTCTGTACACATTTGGAAGGTTACAGAATTTGTAACTGAGAATATGCTTTCAAGTAACATTAACTAATATAAAATCAGCTATGTTAAATGAAGCAAACTGAAGAAGGTGCTTTCATATAAATACATATAGAATATATT
>NC_051406.1:18930101-18930884 GCF_015228065.2 Penaeus monodon
ACATGTGTGTGTATACATATACATCCGACACTCAATAATGATATAAAGCAAATAATTTAATAACAAATGCAATGCTGGAGGGAATGGAAGTAAAAACAGCTATTATCCGGAACAGTCACAGCACAAGCATCCGGTTACCAGGCCTTGTCAAACAATGAAGAAAAATACTTCACGTAGATATTTACATACATATATGAACATACACAGAGGCGCATATATAAAAAAAATGTATTTAACATGCGCATACATATGGAACTGTTTTACGCCTTACCCAAGAGTAGGGACGGAGGCGCCATGCTTTCGAGACATTGCTCTTGTGTTCCTAATATCAAGGTTCCTCTGGTTTCTTCTCTGTCTTTCTTGCTTCGTTCAACCTGCTTCGCCATCCCCTCCGCCGGCCCCCCCTCACAGGGAGCATCCTTGAGGGCGCCCTGAACAGCAGCCTCCCAGCCCGGGTGTCCTTCAGGAGGAATGCGAAGGGCCGGTTGCACACGAACCCCCGGTTCCTCAGCGGGCCTAGCTCTTCCGCCGGACGTCCTCTGGCGGGCGGAACGGCGAAGTTCTTGGCCGAGGAGGAGACGGAGCTGTCGGTGCCGCCCTCGTCCACCTCCATGACCGACTTGTGGGCGCGCGACCCCCCCTCAGGTTGCCCTCGGGGGAAAACACGGAGAGTTTGCGCGCCGCTGAAGAGGTCCCTCACGCCCAGGCGGGAGAGAGCTGGGGTGGAAATGGTGCTGGTGGGTCTTTTCAGCAAAAGATAAATGGATGAACTAATAAAGCAGT
>NC_051406.1:18931043-18931550 GCF_015228065.2 Penaeus monodon
CATTAAACAAAACAATACAAATAATGTATAAATATAAACACACAATGACTTTGAGGAAACCACTTCCTTATCATCCCTTGAATGACCATGATCTATTGTGCTTTCAAAATCATCGTCACGAACGTCAGATTCTTCAAGAAAGCTGAATCACCTGTGCTTAAATACTTCCTCCCCCCCCCAAAAAAAATGAACCCCTTTCCAGGGAACAGAGGCTGCTACTTCTCCCTGGCGTTACTAAAAAGTGGAGGGGGATTCCATGGACATCCCGCACACGAGCCACTTGTTCTCAAGTGTTCTCAAGAAAAGAAAACAACGAGGCAAAAGGTTCCGGGTAAAAATCTGACACAGTACCGGATTTAACATTACGAGGGCCTGGAAGAAAGAAATTGTGAAGAACAATTCCTATAGAACTAAAGGAAGGTTTACATGATAACTGTCTTTGTTTTATCATTAACACGTTCATTATTAAGAAAGCATCATTTTACCAAGATTTGTATGCGTTTTTCG
>NC_051406.1:18931851-18933086 GCF_015228065.2 Penaeus monodon
GTATGTATCAGTCCTAGTAGTACCCTCAATAAAACGCTCGCGTGTGGGCTTCCATAGAATCCTATGGCTTATTCGCGGGGCCTCTTAGCCAATTACAGACAAACATATAAAGAAAAAAAATAAAGCTGCTGATGATTATCATATTGTCAGATATAGTACTCCAGATAGCAGTGTTAAAATAGGGACAAATAGAGACTGAGCTAAATAGAAAAAGAAAAGAAAAAGGAAGTACAAGCAACTGATTTACAAATCAACATGGATACAAAATGCAAATCAAATCCAAATTCTGATGAAAATACAAATCAGACAGACAAGTACAAATGGAAATCGAAGTTCATGAAGAAGGGGGTGTGATTGTGAATAGGGGAAATAAAGTGACGAGTAAAGGAGAGAAACGGAGAGGAAAGAAGTGAAGTATTTAGATATCAAAAGAAAATGGAGGAATATGATATAACGCCCACATAAAAACGTAATATAAAACAGTCACTCCGTACCATAGTTATGCTGATCACGTACAGTAACGCCTATGCACGAAGTGAAGCCGGATTTTTACACAGGCAGAACCAAAACCACACAGCGCTCTCAAGCAGAATGATATCCGAATGACGCCATCCACGAACGATTACACGAACTCCCTGTCGCCCGCCATCCCTCCAGCCTCACCCTTCCGCCCCAACCAGCCCTTAGGTCCGCCACCCTTCCGCCCTAACCAGCCCTTAGGCCCGCAACCCTTCCGCCCCAACCAGCCCTTAGGTCCGCCACCCTTCCGCCCCAACAAGCCATTAGGCCCGCCACCCTTCCACCCTAACCAGCCCTTAGGCCCGCCACCCTTCACATACCTCCTGCAGGCCATCCCCATCCTGCGACTCGATCTTGAACTTGGGCATGACGACCCTCACCACGGCGGGGCTCATGGCAGCCAGGGCGCTCTCCAGCAGAGGGGGGGAAAGGCGGTCCACGGTGTCCACCAGCCCTCGCGAGCCGGCGCTGAGAGGGGGCAGCAGGACGTACAGCGACACGGGGCTGTTGGCGTAAGGTAACTCCAGGATCTGAACACCCAGGTCCTCGGACTCGCCTATGGGGGCAAAAGGGATCGGTGTGTTTTCATGTCCTCTAGTTTTGTTAACTATGGTTGTTTCACTGCCTAAACATATACACATGTTTAGTATTTTTTTGTAATAGTGAGGTTAATACTAAATTCAACCAATAAGAGTATTTACCGCAATGTCTCAAAT
>NC_051406.1:18933420-18933729 GCF_015228065.2 Penaeus monodon
ATATGTATGTGTGGCTGCATCTGTCGTGGTCATGACCCTTGTCTTCACCGAGCACAAGGCTGCCACCCAAACCCTACCGTAGTTGAAGACTCCTCTCTGCGTCATGGTGACGGCGTCCCGGGGCTCCTCCGGCGTCGCGTAGAAGGGCTGGAGGCGCGAGGACGAGACCTCGAAGGGCGCCGCCCACGCGCCCTTGAAGGCGGCGGCGCTCGCCAGCACCATGTTGGTTCCAAGGAGGTCGTTGGGCTGCAGGAGGCGGCCGGCGCGGCCCCGGGTCACCTGCGCCGTCCACTGGTTGATGTCCGTGGC
>NC_051406.1:18935166-18935231 GCF_015228065.2 Penaeus monodon
AAAATTTTACTTTAATGCCAAATACACACCCCCAAAAAAAAAAAAATATAATATTAATACATAGT
>NC_051406.1:18936001-18936222 GCF_015228065.2 Penaeus monodon
TTTAAAATCTTTTCAAAGATCGTGGCAGATAAAGCGAATGCTTCCTTTAAACAACTGTTATTATGAATTAAAGTCAACAAAAAAAAAAAAAACATCAAGCCTGTCACAGAAAAACAATGCTAGCGGCCCGGTTTTTTATTCGCGTGAAAAAAAAAATTTTAAAATGAGACCCTTCGGATGAAAACCAATGGCGGGGGGCGCTTATCAGGCAGATAATTGTC
>NC_051406.1:18936259-18936391 GCF_015228065.2 Penaeus monodon
AAAATTTCAAGAAAAAGTCTAAAAAATTGAAGGTTTTTCTGTAATGTTTATTTTAATTAGACCTAGTGTGAGATAGAAATGAGTATGTGAGTGTCTGTTTTTTTTAAAACATAAACTAATACAGCATGTGTG
>NC_051406.1:18936662-18936860 GCF_015228065.2 Penaeus monodon
TTGTATTAACGTACAGGGTTTGAACTGGGGGGACTCACGTTGGGAAGTCGAGAGTGCGAAGGGCGTTTTCAGGATCTCCTCCACGCACGGCCTGGGGGACCGACGCCCTGAGGTCGCCCGCCCTTCCATCACCACGCCCCGCGTCTTCGCTGCCTTTTTCTGGGGCCGTACCTTCAGGCAGGGGGGGGCGGATGGGAT
>NC_051406.1:18937401-18937770 GCF_015228065.2 Penaeus monodon
CCTGAACAGACTCACCAGCGCATGCGTAAGGGGGAAAAAAATAACCCAAAAAAGAACCCGGGCATCCCCCGTAACGGGAGTGGTCAGTGCACTCCCGTACAGTACCTTTAAATAGCGCTCTTTAAATCCTGCGTCCTATTAAACGTTTCCCCAACAGCTTATGGGAACAAAGAATTAGAATTCTTTATTAAAAATGCACTAATATATCTAAGATATTAGCAATGTGTTGGTTATCATAACAAATATGATTATATTTGCTATTTATGCAGTGAAATCGTAATGATAAAATGATATTTTAAAAGTAAAAACCAGTAACAAATCAGGAGCATAGCAGTAAAAAAATTTCTGCTGAATTACCCACTTTTCTAA
>NC_051406.1:18937817-18937940 GCF_015228065.2 Penaeus monodon
AACTACTCTAATACTCTAATGTTAATACGATACTAAAACTAAAAATGATAATTATCGAAAAAGCAACGATAATGTCTAACAGTAATGATAATAATTAATAATAAAATAAAATAATAATAAAAA
>NC_051406.1:18937982-18938487 GCF_015228065.2 Penaeus monodon
ATCTTGATGGTAATAACAAAAAAAAAGTAAAATAATGATATGATGATAAAAGTGGGGAATAACGATGAGGATAACAAAGATAAGAAAATAAATAATAAACATAATTATAAGATGATGATGAGAGATGAGATGAGATGATAATATTAATGATAAAAAATAATGATAATAAAAAATCATAATGATAATAAAGAAAATAATGTCATGTATCTTTCAGCAGCAGCGCTTTATAGTCATGATAATAATAATGATAAAAGTGTAAATAGAATAATGATAAATGAAATAATATTAAAATAGAATAAAATGATGATGATAAAATAGGAAGAGGGAAAATTTAAAAACCGAATAAGAATCAGCCCCAAAGGTCGAGAAAAAAAAAAAAATAAAGGGAAAGAATACTATAGGCATAAACAAAAAAACACAAAATAAAAAATGAAAAAGAAAGAAAAACAATAAAAATAAGCAAAAAATAAGAAAAGAAAATAAATAAAAAAAAGATCAGAATTTG
>NC_051406.1:18939846-18940261 GCF_015228065.2 Penaeus monodon
CCTCCTTAAAAAAAAAAAGGACTTTCATACGCGCCCCCCAACCGCCCCCCCCCTACCCAGGTGTCCGCGTGGCTTCCTTTCGGCCGGCCCGGGTGCTAGCCGGGGGCCCCTCTGAAACCCCCCGCGACGACTTCCCCCACTCCTTTTCCCTGGGCCTCCCGGGGAAAAACGAACACCCCTTTTCCAGCTCTCACGTGGGCGCCCGGGCCAATCTCACCCCCATTTTGCCCCGGGGGGGGGGGGGACCCCCCCCCCTTTTCGCCCCCGCCCCCTTTTTGGTTTCCCCTAAAAACGCCCCCCCCCGGGGTCCCCCCCGCACCCCTCGGCCCCCCCCTTTTCGAAGGAGGGAAAGAGGTCCCCTCCCCCCCTTTCAAACCCCAAAACCATGATTTTTAAAATCCCCCCAGGTGGGGGG
>NC_051406.1:18940758-18941012 GCF_015228065.2 Penaeus monodon
GTGGAGATGAGGTTTCCCAAAAATTCGCTCTTCGAAGTGGAAAACCCCACCTTCTTTCATGCTGGAGCTGCCCATCACCTTCGAAAAACGAAAATTGGGGGGCGGGGGCGGGGGGGACCCCCCCGTTTTTTTGAAGGACCAAATGCCGGGCCCCCGGAAGGGGGGGGGTTTTTTTCCGAAGCTCCTCCCCCTCAGTCGAGGACTTTTTGGGGCCCCCGTGAGTCCCCGGGGGGCTCCCCCGGGTGTTTTCTGGA
>NC_051406.1:18942995-18943205 GCF_015228065.2 Penaeus monodon
AGGCTAGGCATTGACGGAGCGGCGTGTGTTAAGAGGACCCTCTGCGAGCTCGCCGCCGGGACGCCCATGCTCCGCCCTCAGGGTCTCGCCGGGGAAATGGTGCAGGTGTTCGTGGAGTGAGTGTCTATATTTTTTTTTAGATCTTTTTTTCCTTGGTTTAGTTTCCTTCTTCTCAAGTATCGTTTTCTTCTCTCATCGTCTCTTCTCCAT
>NC_051406.1:18943694-18943831 GCF_015228065.2 Penaeus monodon
TTTAAAATTCCATCCATTTTTATCTATTTTTATAACTTTTCAGACTATTTATTTTAAAATTTTAAACTATTCTGTCCCCCTTTTTTCCCTCCCATCCTAAATATCTGGGGCCCTACCTATTTGTCCTCCTTTTTTTT
>NC_051406.1:18944000-18944197 GCF_015228065.2 Penaeus monodon
GTTTTCCCTTGGGGGGAAGTCCCCCCCCCTCACGAAAACCCCCCAAAAGAGACGATCGGGGGGGGCAACCCGAGTACCCTGTGGGGGGGGAGCGTGAAGGGGCGTGGGGGGGCGGCCCGGGGGGCGGGGGGGCCTTCCCCGAGGCCCGCTGTCGCCTTTTTTTAACATTCTGCAAAACCAAAAAAACTTCTCCTAAT
>NC_051406.1:18944297-18944365 GCF_015228065.2 Penaeus monodon
GGGGGAAAAACCCAAAAAACCCCATTTTTTTTTAGGAAACAAAAAAAAAATTTAGAAAAAATTTTTGA
>NC_051406.1:18945889-18946229 GCF_015228065.2 Penaeus monodon
ACAAACCTTCCTTTTCCCTTATTTTATATATTGGTTTTATTTATGTCGCATTCCACAATACCATTAGTATATGTATAGATAGGATATAATCAATACTAGATTTAATGATTTAGCTTATCTATTTTGTAGGAAGGATACTCTCCTTCACCAAAACTCAACACCTCTATAAGCCCTGGAATGAAGGCAACCAGTGAAGATTGGAAGAGATGGCAGGTAAGAGTTGCAAATTGATTTTTTTTTGTAATAGATTTTATGCCTTCTGTCTTGGTTTTCGTCTCTAAGATTTCCTAACATCATATAGAAAGTGGAATGAAGCTTGTATTATGGTAAATCTGTATGA
>NC_051406.1:18946250-18946641 GCF_015228065.2 Penaeus monodon
GATATGGCTTGGTTTTTCATTACTCTTATTACCTATAATTCACTCTTTTATAGAAATGTCTTTGTAACTCAGCATGTAATCTTAAAACTAGCACATAATCTTACGTGGAAGTATTTGGGTCATTATATTACCTTGATATCATCATTGTTTTTTTTGGATTTTTTTTCTTATTGAAGTACTTGATGCTCAACTATTCTTACTCATTACCTTAGATTGAAGCAGTCAGGATTGTGAGGACTTTTCTTTTTGTGAGGGAAAGAATGCAAGTTATTTTCTATCCTCTATCATCTGTGTATCTGGCTTAGTGTCTCATTGCAGATCTGAATGGACCCATTGTCACCTGGTAAGATGAATTTTTAGGGCTCTTTGGCCACTTTTGTGACCTGAAAGA
>NC_051406.1:18946982-18949034 GCF_015228065.2 Penaeus monodon
GTGATATATTTTGGTTACCTAACTTGGATGATCAGGTATGTATGTTAATCTAAAAGGTATTTAGTTATCATGTACATGTAGACAGCAGTATGAAAAAGGAGAGATATAGTACAAAGGAATGAAATTATACATCTACAATAATGTAAGTGTACTATCCTAAAATCCTGTTTGCTATTGCCTTATAATGATTGCAGTAAAGACCAAAGTTTAAAAATTTGCTCAGTAAGGTAAGGGTATTGACTTTAAACATTTATTTCATTTGACAATTAATTTCTTATTGTTTGGGGGGGGAATTTAAAATTAGTAAGGAACAAACCTGTTTACACTGCAGTGTCTATTATTTATTTGTATTTAAAAGATGTGGTGAAAGGTGAAGATGTCTCTAATTAAAAAATCAGTACCTGTAAACTCTGATTAAATATTTTTTTTCAGCATCTCCATGAACTTTGCTGATAAATATGTTAAAGCTTTGATTTAATTGTGATAATAAAATGAGTATTTATTCTTAAAGATTTAAAGTCAAGATTTTAGAATATTTCTGTGAAAAAAAAAAACAAGAATTTGAAATATTTTGTTTGATTACTACTTTGTTTAAGGGATCTATTTCACTTATTTTTTATGCATTAAAAACTCAAGCAGAAAAGCAAAAAGAATCTTATCTCTGTTTTATAGGAGATTGAACAAGAGTAGCAGAGGAGCTTTGTCGGCTCTTCCCAAAGATGACGAGTTAATCTCACACCAGTCCTGGCACAAAGTAAGCGAGCAGCACGGCGGTTGCTCGGGCCGAGGGGGCCTCTCCGTCGGCCACTACAACCAACCAGCAGGAGACCGCCGTGGCCAAGCCCACCAGAGAACGTGGAAACTTCCGGGGCCGAGGGACGTAAAGCTTCAGGTGCGTCAACTACCACCAAGGTTCAGTCACCGGCTTGGGAGTTACATAAATCATATTGATGGTTGCCAGTGAATGGCTCTCTGGTAATGTATGCTTCATCTCTCACCAGTGCCAACCTAGTACTGTGCCATCACATTCATAACACCACACATGTTGCAGTTTGGAAACTGATTTAATAATGAAGCCCTATAAATTCTATTAGCAACAGCACACATGACCCAGTTTTAAAGAAGGTGGAAATCAGTATTTTAGACAGATTCAAGAACCATTTTTCAGTATCATCACAAACAACAGTCAGTGCCGGTCTCGGGTTGAAGTGTGTTGTGGAAGGAGTATGTTGGTAGCATTTCTCTATGGTGGCAACAGTGGCAACTAGCAGATAGACTCTCAAACTCTCCAGTATCCAATACAGTAAATGGACTGACAGTCAGTAAGTGCTGGCAACGTGTCACGGATTCTGCTAGTATCAGGTAAACAGTGAGACTGGCATGGCCCCTAGTGGGTCAGACCCCACCACGTCCCGTCAGTGTCTGTTACCGCTCTGTCTCTGCACCCCAGTTGCTGGGGGGAGGACCCCCTCTCCTCTCACAGGCTCTTTCCCTTCTCTCCACACAACCTGCTATGTAGTGACACACACACCACAAACATAACCGTGCAGTGCGTACCCTCCACAGTCAGTTAATACCGAACTACCATCATCAAGAGCATGGCATAGACTAGGGTTTTTCCTTTTGCTAATTAGAACTTCAATAGTAGAAGCGTAAAATATGCTGGTAAATGTTCAGACCCAGTGGATCTTGTCCGTCAGTACTATATTAAGGGACCCTTATCCAAATATAGTATTAGATGTCACTTTCAGTGAAAGTAGTGAGTGGTTTTGGGTCGTCCATCTTACCAGCATAGGTACACCGTCACTAGCAGGGTTGGCACAGAGCCAGGCCCACCTATGTGGACTCGGCTTAGGCTGTAAGGTATTGTCATAACTTTTTTGTAAGGTATTTTCTTGCATGGACTCGCTCAATCATTCAGTACCAAGTGTGTTGAGATCCTGATAAGTTCACACAAGATTAATAGGTTTTTTTTTGACTGAAGCCCTGAGCTAGTCATTGATCAATGAGAGGAGTATTTTTGCTGGCTAGTGAAAATAGTGTGGGGATATT
>NC_051406.1:18949081-18949245 GCF_015228065.2 Penaeus monodon
TGGTGGAAATATCAGTGCATTGTGTTTGCGGCTCAAGACAGCAAGATGCAAGTCCTGCCCTCTGTCATTGTCAACACAACAACTTCATCTCACCTTTGTGATTATGGCCAATAATTATTCATACTTTTTCATATTCAGTGAATCGTATTTATCGAGGGGGGGTG
>NC_051406.1:18950211-18950439 GCF_015228065.2 Penaeus monodon
CATAATCCTTCACCCCGTTTCCCCGTTTTCTCTCAAAGGTCAGTGACATTTCCCGGAAGATGGGGCAGCGGTCGGGTGGGGGCCAGGGGGGGGGGGGTACTCGAGCAGGTGTCTCAGGGTATTAGGCCATCCGTAACGTAATGTGCTTGCCGAGCTTGGAGTAGGGCACTTGCTTCTTTTCGTGAGCAAGCCCTTACGTGCGTTTCGGTGTGAGCGTGTTTGTTCGAT
>NC_051406.1:18950612-18951339 GCF_015228065.2 Penaeus monodon
TTTGTTTCTGTGATGTGTGTTGTTTCTATGATGTGTGCACGTATGTGTGTCTATGCCTTCATGTGCGTAATTTCTAGATAAGCGATGCGGTCAGTGACTCCAACAAACAACAGATCACAAATAAATTCGCAACTACATTCCTCAGACAGTCTGAACAAACAAACACACACGATGCCTCATATGGCTGTCGCTGAATCAGTCGTTTTTTTTCTGACCTGCTTCATTCACGCTGATAAGGGTGTTTATTCCGCTGTATTTTATACGATTTCCCTCCCTTTTGGTGTCCTATTTTGGCAATAGCGTTTCATCAGTTAAATTATAGCATTTTGTGTTTCCATACTTATTCACCTTTATTTAAAAATGGTTTTTGGTTTTAACTTCTGTGTCATTTATTCTGTATGATTTTACACTGTTGCATGTAGTGTCACAATGCCTGATGTCTGAAGAAACGATGAAAAAAATCCTGTAAAAACATTAATGTTTATATAATATTTCAATATATCAAGTAAACAATGATGTAGATAAACCCAACTTTCTCCTTATGTCATACAGTCTAAAATCCTTCAAACAACCATGTAACCTAATATACGCAAAGAGAAACTTTGAATACTGATGAAGAAATTACCATCAAACAGGTTATGCAATGACCTCCGGAACTTACAGGCTGGTTTGATTACGAGAACCCGAGTCATCTTTTGTTTTGATTGACCTTCACTGACCTCACTTC
>NC_051406.1:18952599-18952677 GCF_015228065.2 Penaeus monodon
TCCTCTCTCTCACGAAGCTAAAGGGGACCTGGAGTGGGAGAACAGCTGCGAAACAGCTGTTCAGGTTGGGACGTGAGG
>NC_051406.1:18952897-18953043 GCF_015228065.2 Penaeus monodon
TCCACTATACTCATTTTGTGATGCCTTCTTCGCTTTCTCAGCAGCGTTCTAAGTATGCGAGATCGTTGCCCTTCGGAAGGAGACCGCTCGAACCAGTCCGTCCTGCTTTCTTGTATTGCAACACAAATCAGTACCTTTCATTTCTC
>NC_051406.1:18953245-18953867 GCF_015228065.2 Penaeus monodon
TGGCAAGGGTACATTATTAATAGGTAAAAATGGAGATTCAGAATGTAACTCTAACCCATAGTTTCTAGAATTGTGAATCCTCGCTTAAACGAAGTATTAGAACTGCTATTCTCAAGTGACCTTTCCTCTGGCATTTTAGGTCCGGTCAGTGAAGGCGAGGAAGTCAGGAATGACCGGGCGAGTGGGCAAAATGCTTCTGCTGGCGGCGCTGACGGTGCTCCTCGCGCTGACCGGCGAAGGGGACGCTCATATTAGCCGCTGCTTTAAAAAGGAACTTCCGGAGGCGCCCGACCCCGAGTTCTCGAGCGGTGTGGCGCGGTTCAGCTTCCAGCTCTTCAGGAGGTTGGCTGAACGGGCGCAGGCGCAGGAGGAGAGCCTCTTCGTGTCCCCGTACAGCGTGTGGAGCTCCCTCTGCCTCGCCTACCTCGGTTCCAGCGGCAAAACCAAGCGGGAGCTCGCCGACGCCCTCAGGCTCAGCGGCAAGTCGAGCACCTACGTCAACTGGAAGTTCTTGGACGAAATGTGAGACACTCGTAAACCTTGTTAATCGAGGAATGAAGAATATAGAAACTAATTAAAACATATGGCATACACATATATTTTTTTATGCGTGGATGTGTAA
>NC_051406.1:18953972-18954861 GCF_015228065.2 Penaeus monodon
AAGCTTAACCCACTAACGTTTCTTTTAAGGCTGGGAAGCGAAACAAGCCGCCAGTCGGGAGCGAACTTTGTCACGATGAACAAGGGCTATTTCTCCGACACTTTGGAGCTGGATTCCTGCCTGCAGAAGTCGCTGCCGGAGCTCGAGGTTCTCGACTTCTCGCAAGCTTCTCAGACCGCTTCGGTGGTCAACAGTGACGTCGAGGCGACCACGCAGGGCAAGATCATGGATTTCCTTGACCCGCTGCTCCTGTCGAGGGCGAACTTTATCCTCCTGAATGCCATCTTCTTCAAGGGCGAGTGGGAGTTCAAGTTCATGCCTGAGGACACCACCCCGATGCCCTTCCGCGTGAGCCCGGGAAGAGAGGTCGGGCCGATACCCATGATGACTCAGACTGGCGAGTTCAAATTCGGTAAGCTCAGTGCAACCAATGTATATTAGTGTACTAGTTTGAGTACCGTGTATATAATCACATACAACTGCACATGTATATGGACGCGGATTTGTCAGCACTCTCTCTCTACTTTACTCTCCTCCCACAATTATCCCTTAGTTCTTTCATTCTCCTAGTTCTGCCTTTCCCATTCCCATTTCTGATCCAGCCGCCGACACTCCTCTGAGCGCCAAGGTGGTGGAGCTACCCTACGCGGA
The DNA here is from genome assembly GCF_015228065.2 of Penaeus monodon. NCBI lineage: Eukaryota > Metazoa > Arthropoda > Malacostraca > Decapoda > Penaeidae > Penaeus > Penaeus monodon. The sequence goes on from NC_051406.1 coordinate 18,954,624, forward strand.
CTCCAACTACTCCATGTATCTATTACTGCCGAGCTCTGAGGCCGAAGGTACAGCGGAAGTCATCAGTAAGCTTTCCAAGAGGAACCTGGAGACTACGCTCAGCTCGCTTCAGGAGTCGTCTGTCCGGGTCCAGCTGCCCAAGTTCAGCCTCAGCACCAAGATTAGGAGTACGCTCATGACGGTTAGTACACAGGCATGTCAGAAACGCTAGGCGGAGACGTACTGTAGACAAGAAAGA
>NC_051406.1:18957545-18957852 GCF_015228065.2 Penaeus monodon
ATAACCATGTAAAATAAAATCCCTCTTGCCTGCAGACGCTTCTGGACATGGGGATAAGGGAACTCTTCTCCCAGCAAGCAGACTTGACAGGCTTTACGGTCTCCCAGCCTCTCTCTGTGGACGAGACGGTGCACCAGGCCACCATTGACGTCACCGAAGAAGGCACAGTGGCAGCGGCTGCGACAGGTCAGATACAATTTTGTTTCGTTTATTTTGATGTATTTTGGTTCACATGGCATACTTTTATTGTATGGTTTGAAAAGAGAAAAGAATATTACACAGATACCATAATTGTATGTGTGTGTAA
>NC_051406.1:18959008-18960076 GCF_015228065.2 Penaeus monodon
CGTAGTACCAAGACATTTAAATTTTCTTTTTTTCTGGTATCTTCCCCTCAGGTATATAAGCAAACAAACTATTTATTCAATGCCTTTCACATTTCCATCGATGAGCGTTTTCTGTTTATGTCGTAAAGCCAAAATGTGATAATGCACACTGACCTGAAAACATACGATGATACTGTACTTACATAGTAAGTACAGTCACTACCAAGGACGTTTTGGCAGTGGCTACACCAGTGTATCTGTAGAAAGAAAATAGATACTGTGCCTGTTCGTGTGCCTGTTGTTTCAGATGCATCTCTTCAGGACTGCAACATAGTGTCAATAATCGTCATGACATGCTTTCCTTTCAGGTTTGGTTGGCATCCGCGTCGTGCCCCAGCAGTTCGTGCTGGACCGGCCCTTCGTCTTCCTCATCATGAACAGAGTCGTGGGTCTTCCTGTCATGACGGGCGTCTTCATCACGCCGCCCGCATCGTGATCGTCAGTTTGTTGTTTGGGGCGCGGGATGTCGCCTGCCTGGAACGCGGAAGTTATTTATTTATACTAAAGCTGCTTCGATGTATATCTTATCACGCTATTTGAGTTGGACTATTGGATTTATTTCGGTGACGATGTGGTGACACTTCATTGACAAGGCAACGATCTGGCGAAACGCTAGATCACAGTTTAAAATTTATGTTGAGTATGTGTAACACATTTAGCGGTAACAAATATAAATTCGTTATATTTCCTGTGGTAATTTCACGGCTGATGACCGATGGATATGGATCAAGAACTCTAAGCTCCTTTATAAGACCGGACCAAAAATACTGTCGAAAACTTATGGAAAAATTGGACAAGCCTAATATCGACTTAATATGCTAGACGCATTAAAAAGAAAAAAAAACTTTGGCACAGATGTGTTCAGTCGAATGCTTTTCCTTCATAATTCCAAAAGTACTTTATGTAAATTATGGTTCCTTATTGGTTCTTCATGTTTATTTCAAACACTCAAAACCAGGGTTCCTTTGTTATTTAGATTTATTTTTTGTTGACTAGTTTTAATAGAAATATATAACCTGTTAATATACA
>NC_051406.1:18960468-18961671 GCF_015228065.2 Penaeus monodon
TTCGAGTGATAAAGTAAAGGAGACAGGTGCTCCTCAAATATATACGTATTACCATGAAGAATGGCTTTTGACTTATTAACCTTACGCAGAGCAAACGCTCGGAAAACAAAATTTAATTGACGGAGACTTCAGCACTGAGCAGTCTAAGAGAAAAATAATGTTCTGCAAATTTCAGCAGATAAAAGTAGTCGTTGCATTCCGCGTTGAATGCCACGTGGGCCAAATACTGAGTGCGGATGGAGGGAGTTGGAAAGATGAAAATAAATGAAAAGAAGGAACTGCTTCATGGAATATAATTGTGCTACCTTATATTCGGACACTCGAAAATATTTCTATTCACAAACACGTGTAGGTATGTGTGTGTATTCATCTGTCTACCTTTATATCTAACTGGCTCCAGGTCTGTCGTTCTGTGACATGTGACCTAGTAGCTTTTCCCCTTTCATGACCTGGATGTTCCTCGACCTTGACATACAGTAAATCAGCGACATCTCATGTGGTTATAAAAAGTCGGAAAGGAATAAAAGCATAAATATCGCCTAGAATTCTTACGCTGCTTTTCAACAATCTGTCTTGTTAACAAAAAGGTAAACCACTATGTCAGATCAGGGACTGGCTTGTTTCAATAAGAATAGCTATACCTCATTAAACCCCAAAAGCAAATGCAAACAAACGAAGAAAAAGAAAATGTAACCGCTGCAGATTGTTGCCTGAGAAGATAAAGATAAGTGATGCTCAAGGCGCTGCAGCAGACGGTTAAACAACTATGAGATGACCTCTTCAGTCTTTTTTTTTTTTAATCTTAGAGTGGAACTTGGAAATAATCAGTAGACAAGCGATAATTCAAAATGGTTAACTGTATTTTTTTTAATATCATTGATACACTGGTTGTGTTTTTTTTTCTTTTTCTGGGATTAGTAAAATTAGTAAAATTAGAGTTGAACACTATTGTTGAAGAGGAAGCTGGTGTACGCCTGTAGTGTCTGACTGACGGTTGGTCGGTTGGTAATTTTCTCTAATTATTGACACTCGGAGATAACAAAGCTGCGGGGCGGTTTGAGTTTGAATTTGAAAATGCTTAGTAATTTATTTTTATTTGTTATGATTATTGGTGATTTTCTTCGCATTTTAGAAGACTTAGAAGAAGAATATTTTGAAAAAAGAAAAAACGCCACCTTAGACCTTATGACACATCTTGTAATC
>NC_051406.1:18961722-18962134 GCF_015228065.2 Penaeus monodon
CAGGCTAATGCAAATCAGTGTTAGCTGATCTATTCCACGCATGAAAGGTGTCCCCCATAAGTTTTACGTTCTCTGTAAACACCATCAAATGCTTTCGTTTTCTTTGAATATTTTAAGTTTTGGGTAAACTACTCTATATACCCGGTATTCGATCTATTGACCCATTTATTCGAAACCCCCAATGCCCATAATCTTGGGCCCGCTAGCAGAGGCGGGTAAGCACGGCGCCATTGAAATTGCTGGGTAAAGGATGAATAATATACAGAGAATTGTTCAATTTATGTAAATATGCAACATACTTGTAAATATAATATATTTATTAAAGGGAATATCCACATCATACTAATATTTCTAGTACATTTCCCAAAATTCATCGTGAAAACAATAACATTGAAATTGATACTGATTATGT
>NC_051406.1:18962173-18962237 GCF_015228065.2 Penaeus monodon
GAATGCAATTCCGGCAATTATCATTACTAATATTCATATTATATTGCTGTCTGTAATATTTCCA
>NC_051406.1:18962409-18962796 GCF_015228065.2 Penaeus monodon
ACGCGCGCCACCCACTCCTGCCAGCGAGGGAGGGGCAATGTTGGCGTCCATCCTCCCTCCTCCCCGAATGACTTCTTGCGCGTCATCTGGGATGAGAGAATATCAACAGCTTTTGCAGGAGTTCATTGGTTACTGCATAGAAGTAGCTACCAGAATAAACCAACCCTGTGACCGCCCTTTTAAATTCTAGACACACAAGGCCAGACACTCGCGTATATCTACGTCCCCTCCCGCCCACCCCCACCCCGATGAACAATCATAAAAAGAATACTTCCCTTATGGCCTCTGTATCCTACATCACTATGAGGTTGACATTTATCCCCTACAATATATCACCTCCGGGTAGCCTCGTTGACAAAACCCGATCCAGATCCAGCCAGCCAAGTG
>NC_051406.1:18962813-18963061 GCF_015228065.2 Penaeus monodon
TTGACTGCAGGAGACACGGGATGAACAGATGAAAATTCTACGGCTCGGCGGCTTCGGAATCAGAGTCAGGAATTTGACTCCTTTCAAGTAGGACTCGGCCACGCCTCAGGAAGGACCAGGAACCATTAATCGCATTGTCCAAGAAGTTTTACTCAGACAAACGTTAGGAAAATTATCAAAGCTATTAACAGATAATGAAAATAATTCGTTAAGTACTTTTTTAAATAGACAATATGACCCACTTTATG
>NC_051406.1:18963152-18963621 GCF_015228065.2 Penaeus monodon
GAAAAGGATCCATTGTCTTAATGACCGTGACTGCCTTTGTTACACATAGCCCCACCGCGCTGGTCGATTGCCAGTGCATGAAGCAAACGAGGAATAAACAGGCAGTGGGTGTCGGAGAAGGATTTCAAATGCGGCGGGTTAGTCCTGATCATGTCCTCGGGTGTCCACTTCGCGACAAAGCGCCCGAGCAAGAGACAGTCGCACTTTAAGGTCATGGAAACAGGGATCTTCCAAACTTTAGGTGATTCAGGTTGTCAGTTCACCCATTTCATGGCAGTGGGCACGAAGAAAGTGCAATGACTCTCTCTGATTTCGTAACCCCTCCCCTCAACCTGGCCTTTTCAGGAGAAAGCTAGGCTGTCGGGAACAACGCCGGGCATCGCAATAAGGACGAAATGTTTGCTTTAGTTGCCATGAAGCAGATTCATGCGTTCCGCACGGAATATCAGTTTGGTCAGTTAGCTGCGTT
>NC_051406.1:18964280-18964441 GCF_015228065.2 Penaeus monodon
CCTGATGTTTGGATCATTTCTCCCACGACTCAGCATCTGCCGGCATTCCACTCGAGAATACCAGCACGCGCTCCCGAGCAGGGCATACAAGGGGGGGGGAGGCTTCACTGGCTACCCTGCAACCTCTGAAGGGGAGGGGAGGTCAGATGAATACCCTTACT
>NC_051406.1:18965156-18965395 GCF_015228065.2 Penaeus monodon
TTTTTTACTTCACGTGTCCAAATAAGGACTTGCTCACTGGTGGTTCTTGGACTTGCCTTCCCTCCGAGCTTCTTGTCCTTTCCTCGGTTCTTCCTCTCCTCCATCTCCTTCTGCTTCCTCTCCTTCTCCTCCTCCATCTCCCGCCTCTTTCTCTCCTCCTCCTCTCGCTCCTTCCTCTCGTCCGAGCGCTTGGCTCTTCCGCCTCCTCTCTGGCCGCCCTTCTGGCTCTTCCTCTATTT
>NC_051406.1:18965452-18966862 GCF_015228065.2 Penaeus monodon
CTCCTTCAGCTGGCCAAGCAGCTGCTGGAGTCCGCTGGGCCTCACGGCGGTTGTGGCCAACACCTGCTGGCCCACCAGCGAGCTCCACTCGTGAGCGAGATGAACTGGCTCTTCATGGGGCCACCACAATCCTTTGGACCAAAGGGGACTTGTCCTCCGAGAGGAAGGCCCTTTCCATGCACTCGTACACCGCCTTCAGGTGGTTCAGGCGACTTTCCTCCACCAGCCTGGCGAAGCGGTTTTGGGACTGGCCCGTGCTAGTTGGCCACACCGAAACTCTTGTTGAACTTAACCTCGAATGAGGCCAGCGTGCCCACGGCCAAGGTGTGGTGGCCGCCTTGGATCACGAGGAAGCCGTACGTGGCGGCGGAAACCTTCCTTTCGCACAAAGCTCAGCCTTCTCCTCACTGCAGCTGGCACTGATCTCCTAGGAGTCACAGGAGGGGGTGGGATCTTTGCGGCCGTGCGTCCGCAGAATCTCGAGGACGCGAAGGGCAACTCCAAGTAGAGAGTCTTCGTCCTGGTCCACTCCGAAATCCTTCTTCAGAGAAGTGATGTCGGCCGACTTCAGCTCGACGCCCTGGCTGCCCTGCAGACGAAGGAGCTCACCGGCGACAGCAGGGATCATATCGACTTCGAAGCTCTCGCTGAGCTTCTTCTTGAGGCCCTTGCTGGCTCGCTCGAGGCCGCGCACCAGCTTCTCGCGGCTAAACTTATCCATTTGAGGCGAAGCCATGGCAGCGAGCTATCCAAGTGGCTTGCTTGCAATCTCTTATCAGCAGTGACACAGGTGCGACGGTATCTGCGGACAGACGGGAAGCACGTCTTGCCTACACGATAGAAATAACCTCTGAATAACGAGCTTGACTCGCACTGCCCTCAGGCTCGAGAGCGCATGCGCAGAAGCATTTGTGTGTGGCGCGCTTTGGCATTTCTAAAAGAATATATATTCGTTTTATTGCTTTATAGATTATATTATCAACTCACAGAGAAAAACTATTTAAGATAAAATAGAAGACGAAATTTAACAACCTAAATTTCTTATTACGCACTAAGAATAGCGTGAAATATGAAAAGCAAACAAAAAATCTTAAGAAATGCATTTCATAATTATTTTTTTCTGTCACAGCGCCATTTTGTTGTCTTAGTGATGAAGAAAAAAGGCAAATTTGATTATAAGGACATCCATCGCTGTACCAAAAGTTTTTAAGATCATTAAACAAGGAAGTATATTGAGATATTTCTTAAACGGAAAATGTTTGAAACACGGAAAAAGAGAGAGAAAGTGGCGAGTGGAGACGCCAGTTCCGTTTACAAACCTAGCGATAAACTTTCCACAGAATCTCGATTTTGAATACAAATCTCTCCAAATTATGAATACGAAAGAATGCGAAAAAGATGCCAAGGAAG
>NC_051406.1:18967501-18967736 GCF_015228065.2 Penaeus monodon
AGTGAGCACGTCCTTCAGTAATGGAATATATTTTAGAGGAAAAGAATAACTCATACAAGTTTGACATGTTATTAATCGAAACCATGAAAAACATTACACATATTTCCCAATCATTGACATTTTTTATTTAAAGATATTCAGTAACTTAAAGGCGTGACTAGTGCAACATGTTAACACATATTATACTGTACATCGGATGAAAAAAATGAGAATGCTTAAATAATATAAAAATAAT
>NC_051406.1:18967971-18968645 GCF_015228065.2 Penaeus monodon
ACGTAAAACGAGCCTGAATAATTACATGAATATTCCATGTGAGGAGACTGAAAAATGAATAGAAATAAATGCATGTTAATGGTGCTTGCAAATGACGTGCATGATGCTGTAGAGAACGGGAGAGAAGACGAGCGACTTGGGAGCCTCTGCTTAAAGACTGGAAAGGCTGATCCACGAGAATTCAATGATAGAAAAGTCTTATTCCATTACGAACCATGCATATCACTTACGGGTTCTTGTTTATTGGATTAACTAACTGTAAAGAGTTAATGTTAAAATAGTTATTGAGCTTCGGGTAACATGTGTGAAACCTGAGATAAAATGACTAACGAGTAACCGTAATTCCTGAGTCTAGTGTTCAGTATAATAAATGATGGACTAAGATTAAAATTCCTTAAAGCGTTCACGATGGGAACGCAATTACTGGATACATAGGAAGAGACGAATAATAATGATTTATCTATGATAAGAATAACAATTAATACTATCTAATATAACGCACAACAGGTAAATGAACCAACAATAACAGGGTCTCTTGAGGGCATCGATACGAGAATACGAAGATAAGGTGTCAGTAAGGAGCCATAAAGATTAGGAACCAAGGGAATGGAGAACAAAAAGTTAAAAGTTCAAAAAAAAATTATGAAGCCGAGAAGATCAGGAAACAGAGAAGC
>NC_051406.1:18968886-18969130 GCF_015228065.2 Penaeus monodon
CACGGAGCAAAAAAAACGTTAAAGAGCCAAGAAACGCATCAACGAATCAGCAAGAACAAGAAATCAAAGCCCATAGGAGAAGTTATGGTTGCAGAATGTTGAAGAGCGACAGCGGGCACTCGGGGAAGGCCTCCCAGCACCTGCCGCCCGCACGCCCCTTCACGCTCGCCCACAGGTACTCGTTGCCGCCGACGTCGATCTCGTTGGTGTCCTCGTGAGGCTGGGACTTCGCGAGGTAACTGGC
>NC_051406.1:18970015-18970194 GCF_015228065.2 Penaeus monodon
TACTAGTAGGAGAGATATAATTGTGATATAATCTAATCTGGGACGCAGGATACACACAGACACTCAGGAAACGCTGCAGCATTTCCCGAGGAGACCCTGAGGGGGAGCATGGGGTCGGGCAGCTGAGGGGTGCTTAAACGCGTGTGATGAGCTGGAGGAGAGCAGAGGGGAAGCTGTTG
>NC_051406.1:18971810-18972080 GCF_015228065.2 Penaeus monodon
CAACATGATCAGCTGTTGGCCCATAGCCACTATACAGTAACACACAAATACAAATGCCAGAACACACGCGAGCGCCCGAGACTCACAGCGCCACTACGTCCTCGAGCTGAGAGAGAGCTTCGGACAAGCCCCCCTTCCTGCCGGCACTGGTCCTCGAACGGGCGTCCCCCGTCCGCACCAAGTCGATGTCGAAGGTGATGGGCAGCTCCAGCATGAAGAAGGTGTGCTCTATCACTTCGAAGAGCGGAACTTTGAACCTCATCTCCAGCT
>NC_051406.1:18972350-18972433 GCF_015228065.2 Penaeus monodon
CGATCAGCATTAATTTCATTATTTATTTCAAAACGATCATTTGATGATTTTAACATGAAACTATCACAAAAATACCTTACTTT
>NC_051406.1:18972487-18973107 GCF_015228065.2 Penaeus monodon
CTTAGCAGAATGTCCAAATGACAAAAAAAGATATAAAAAAAATAGACTCACCTGGGCGATGATATCATGGTTGATTTGAAAGGACAGGGACCTCTTCCTCCTTCGAGAGTGACCGAGGCTGCGGGGGAAGACCGAGGACGCGTTGAGGGATGCCAAAGGACGTGGCGAAGGACTGGTGGTCGATGTCCCGGCGCAGGTGGCTGAGATCGAGCGTCGCCCACGTGAGAGCTGAGAGGATGTCGTTGTCCCGGGAGGCGAGGAAGGAGCTAGGGAAGTCCGTCGCGAGGGGGTCAGAGGCCCATGGCTCAGCACCCGAGGCCAGGCCGAAGGAAGCCAGCGCGGCTACACCTGGGTAGGGTGGACGGGTAGACGCGCTAGTGAAAGTTCTCTTTTTTTATAGGTAGTTTTTATCTATATATTTTTTTTCTTCTCATTTCTAGTTTATTTCTGCTCCCGAAGCCAGGACTATTACACCTGGCTGGGTTGGACGGGTAGATGCGTCAGTGAAAGTTTTTTTTTTCTTATTTATCTTTTTTTCTCATTTCTTGGTTATTTCAGGAATACTGATGGATGGGACGGGCAATGTGGAAATATCTTCCTTTTTCTCTCCGCTCATCTTC
>NC_051406.1:18973504-18973872 GCF_015228065.2 Penaeus monodon
TCCATTACTAATGAGAAAGACGAAAACAAAACAAAATCGACATCTTCTACAAAGACCCGTCTTATATATGCATATAGAACAATACAAAATCCATTTTCTTACAGAGAAGCAACAACGGAAAGTGAGTATGCATGTTATGTTTGAAGATTGACATGCTCGTACATCACCTCCCCTACTCTGACTGCCTACTTTTTATTTTCTTTCTCTTCCCTGCATCTTTTATTTCACATCTGTCTGTTTCATGGCTTTGTCCGTCTGTTATCACACCCTTCGGCTTTTTCTACTTTTGTTTCTTCTCTTCCCTGTTACGTCTGTTCAATGCGTCTCTTCCCTGCAGACTTCTTCTTATTTAGTTTTGATTGCATGTT
>NC_051406.1:18974042-18974206 GCF_015228065.2 Penaeus monodon
ACCTTATATGATATACGCGCGCGCGCGCGTATATCATATAAGGTTATACTCGTGTAATTGTAAGGCACGATCACTGATATATATGCATCATACTACATAGTAAAATGTTCCTAGATTAAATCTTATATACGCCATGCAGACAGACCCACATGTGTATGGACAAC
>NC_051406.1:18974515-18975367 GCF_015228065.2 Penaeus monodon
ATCAGTAGCGACATGTTTAGGAACCCAATAAGAAATGAAAATGATAGCACATTAATAATAACATATATCACGAACTACATATGAAGATAATCATCAGTATTGGTGTGACTTAAATTAGAGTACGGATGACATGTTTCTCACAATCCACGCAACCCTACCAACATATCATCATTAACTCATCATCTCTCTACACTCGAACTCATCCATCTAACTCTATTTCTTGTCTCTTGAGATGTAAATAACTATTCCACTTCTACTGTAAGAAGAGAAACCCATAGCAGAGACCTTTGACGTAGTCGCGGAATGTATGGAGAGGATGAGAGAGGCTAAGGAAGGAGAGAAGAGGGAGAGAGGCAGAGGATGAGAGAAAGAGAATCAGTAGCGACATGTTTAGGAACACTCAATAAGCAATTGAAAATGGATAGCGACATTAAAATAACAATTACAGCGGACAGCCACAAGTGAAGAGAAATCAACCAGTATTGGTGTGACTTAAATAAGAGACGGAGGACAAGGGTCAAAGGACAGAGCAGACAGCAAACCGTAGCAAAAGAGAGACAAAATAATAATAATTTAAACAGAAAACAAACAAAGAAGAATATTTCTGTCTCAAAAAGAGAAAAACAGTTCCACTTACTGTACAGAAGGAAACCCATAGCAGAGACCTCTTTCCGACGTAGTTCGTCCCGTGAATGCTATGGGAAGTGTGAAGAGGCCTATAGGAAGGTAAGGATACCATAATCACGTCGCTCCAACCATACATCTGGCATCTTCTCCCCATAGGACTAGATGTCCACTGGTATTACACAGGCGCCCCTATATTATGTGTGTTTCTCAGCAACCTTTTAATTG
>NC_051406.1:18975391-18976195 GCF_015228065.2 Penaeus monodon
TGGCATTTTAACTGCAGTTTCCGTTCTGATAACAGCGCCGAAATTATTTTCATAAAAGGCCTGGAAATTTGTGAAAGCAGAGCGAAGGATGGGTAGGACTATACCATGAATAACGCCTGTGACGTCATACCGTCCCTCACGTGAGTTCCAGTGACCTCGTTACGGCTCTTCCATGACCACGAAGAGGGCGCTGTTACCATACTAGGGTGGGCGGAGACTGCCATATCGAGGGCGGAGCTAAGAAATGGCGTTGGGAGGAGCTAGACTCAGTAGGTGTGTCTTTACCGTGTATTTCTGGGTGTCTACGTGCGCCCGGTTCCCAGTACAATATTCTGGGCATGACTGACTCCTATAAAAATAACTATTGCTAGTATTGCATAAGTTAGTAAGGATAAAAAGAAATAACTTTGAACCTCATTTACTCATCATTTACTCTATTAAAGAATCCATTGACGAGAGACAAACATAAGAAAAATAACAAAAGAAAAGAGTCCCCCTCTAAAAGGAAATCAGAACATCAGTTTTCCAGTCAACAATGAACACTAAGATATTCGGCTAATTATGAACACTAAGATATTCGGCTAATTATGGTAATGACAAGACGTATGTAAAAGACATGCTTCCCCCAATGCTTCTTTTCTTTCTCTCTTTTTTCAGCAGCGCTTCAGCTCCATAAACACGGTTCCTTTGCGGGGCTCCCTTGCGGTATGCATCTCAAGGCTCCCCTGACACAGACCTATTGACACCAATACCGGAGTTGAGGGGCAGCGTGCATTATAACGCGACGAACTTCGCGCATAGACA
>NC_051406.1:18977103-18977232 GCF_015228065.2 Penaeus monodon
TACACACGCGCGCGCCGAGAGTACAGCGCATCGCATCAGTGAAGTACAGCTCTTACATGTTAAATACGGAGATGATCAGGCAATGGGTGGTCCAAGTCTGCTAGTCATGGGTTCTGTAAATTTGTACGA
>NC_051406.1:18977368-18977463 GCF_015228065.2 Penaeus monodon
GTAAGCGTTTTCGCGCATAGAGACAACTGCCCTGGGTATAGCTTTATTTTTGTGTTTGTTTTGCGGGTAACCATTCAAAAACATCAGATAGAATT
>NC_051406.1:18979501-18979631 GCF_015228065.2 Penaeus monodon
GTCGATAACGAAAGCTGATAACCCGTTAGAAGTATAAGCACCCAAGGCGATTCATTCAGAGAGACATTACCCCTAAACACTCAATCTTTCAATTAGACTGAATCAACCGACACGGAAAGAATACCCTTGG
>NC_051406.1:18979732-18979944 GCF_015228065.2 Penaeus monodon
GGCCAGTCACAAATTTCCAAGAAAAAAAAAATATATATATAACAGAAACTAGTATCAACCGACCCTCCTTCCCTTTGTCGATATCATTCACATACGGAGTTGCACGCGAGATGACTAAGCAACGAGAAATAGGAATAAGCTACTCCACACGTCAGGATCATGCGATCAATTGCAACAACTGGGATGCTATAATAGATGTTAAGTAAATAAAT
>NC_051406.1:18982435-18982589 GCF_015228065.2 Penaeus monodon
CATTTTTCATTCATCTCTCTTTTTCTTGCTTTCCTTAGGACAGCCTGCAGTTATTGTCCATGCAACAACCATTACTACTATTGCAAAAGTGAATGTAATTGTTCTTATGATAATGATGTTGTTGCTATTACTACTCTGATGCTATTCTAGTAAT
>NC_051406.1:18983246-18983381 GCF_015228065.2 Penaeus monodon
TACATGTAGGAGTGTGTGTAATGTTACCCATGAACTCGGCGACGATCAGCCCGGCTGAGGGTCATAGCAACTCCGCCGCCGGTCGAATCACATGATTTTCCTGGCTCATATGGCCGAGTTATTTACAGGTTATTT
>NC_051406.1:18984206-18984797 GCF_015228065.2 Penaeus monodon
TCTTCCTTGTATCTTATAGGATAATCATAATGTAAGAATTTTTAAATTTATTGAGACAATGTTGCATAATTTAAGTTGAGAAAATTTACTACTGGCTTTTGACACCCTAAAAAGCCAGACGGCAGCGTCCTTGTCCCGCCACGTAAATAAACAAAGAGAAAACATCCTACATTCGGTGAAAGTCTCCTTAACCAGGTACTGATGTCAGCAACGCTAACGGGACAGACGTCTCGCGCAGGATCTTTTGATCATGCTCGCGAGATTTCATCGGAGGCAATCGTGCGAAGATCGAGGGTGAGAGCAGAAGGCCCCTGCCGCCTGCGCAGTCTGCCGGCGGCGCTGAAACCGGGGGACTAAGACAAGGTTTTCGCGATTGGGAAGGAGCACGGGTCCGGAAACGCGCGCCTGTTCGTCGGGGGGAGGACTTGCGCGGACGTCACGTCGGCGACAGGCGGAGGCTGGTCCGCATGGCCAGCTTTGTTTACTAAGCGGGGACTTGTGCAGAGATGGCGTAAAGAAAGCATGGATTGCAACAAATTCACTTAAACGAATATAGTCAAACACTATTGTCAGACACACATACATGCGCAT
>NC_051406.1:18985804-18986299 GCF_015228065.2 Penaeus monodon
GAGGAGTTAGCCCCTACAGAGAACAGGAAAGTCGAGGTAGGACAGTCGAGGGGCATGGCCGAAAAAGCCTAACGAAGGCACGAGGAATTCCGAGCGCCAAGTCATGTGATTCATGGCAGTAATCGCCCCGCCATTGAGCGAAGATGCCGGGGTATTGACCCTGTCCAGCCCGACGTCATGTGCTGACCTCGTTATGTTATGCCCTCGATCGCCTGGTGCCGTCCTCGACCCCGCTCCGTCGATCTCCTTTGCAAAGCTGGCGAACAGTATGGTGAGAAGTGAATTAAGAATCCCACAGAACGCCATTTTCAAACCTGTCGATACGCTTTCGGCGGAGGTAAAAGGAGAATGGAAAGACACGGACGGAAGAAAGAGGGAGAGGGACGCAGCAAAAGCGAGGAGGAAAGTCAGGAAGAGGAGGAGGGCATGAGAGGACGTTATGTAATTGCTATTCAAGAGGCGACTTTGTGGATTCGATGTTGGGACGCCTGGCAC
>NC_051406.1:18986585-18987008 GCF_015228065.2 Penaeus monodon
CTTCTGTCAGACCGTATTATTTCCATACCCACGCCCTCACGCACACGCACATCCCCACAGCCCTTATGTGGAGGAAGCGCAGCTCGGCGAGCGCCTCGCTCTGCCCGGACGCGAAACGAATCGGCAATCACCCTTCGGAGGAAAGGCGGAGGAGGATAACGCGGATCTTCCAAGGAAACGGAGCCTCCTTTCCATCCTGTCTCCTCGACGCTCGTCCTCCTGCGTGGGGCATTTTCGTCTGCCTGATCAAGTGCTCAAATGCCCGCTGCAGATTCGAACTACTAGTACTAGTTGCTGCTAGTACCACTGTTGTTGTTGTTGTCTCTCATGCAGTACAGTCGGGAATGACTGGCGCTTTTTCTGAGGACAGTCGCCCGGTCTCGCTGTGCTCTCACCTTTTTTCATATATATACATATGCATCC
>NC_051406.1:18987315-18987571 GCF_015228065.2 Penaeus monodon
CATGTGGTTGCCTGTGCATAGGCACATCAGCCTATCTTCGGGCCCTGACCATGATCTGCAAACGACGGGAGGCATGTTAAGTAAAACAAATACCAATGAACCGTGTATGTTATTTAGAATATCGAGACAATGCCCAAAGCTGTTCATGAATAGCCCATATGTTTTTTTCTAAATACTACGGGTGCGATTTTTGCGATAATTGGGATGAATTCCTTTGAACATCATTGTAATTATTGTTGGTGCTATGTCTTTGAGA
>NC_051406.1:18987852-18988156 GCF_015228065.2 Penaeus monodon
ACTAGGGAACATGACTTTTGTTGAGTTGGGTCAGACATTTGTTTTTAGGTAATTTAAGGGTGCTGAATCTAAAAAGGATCTCGGTTTTTTTAACTATAGGATTTTCGTTTTTTATGATTATATGAAAAATACTGTACATAACAGTTACCGAACTTGTTTTATTAAGGTTGCAAATACTAACATATAATGAAAAATGGAAGAAATAGGCATGAATAGAATATTTAATCAACATTATCACGTTTTTACAAAGGATAAGGCTATACTTGTGTACATGTTAAGGTAAAAATTTACGCTAATAGCTTTT
>NC_051406.1:18989051-18989187 GCF_015228065.2 Penaeus monodon
ATTTGGATTGTAACTTGAAAGCCCTAATTCCATCAATAAACCAGGGATGTCATGGAAAAACACAAAGCCACTGTCATTTCGAAAGTACTGCAGTACTTTCACGGGTTCGAAAGTATGATACCGTCACTCCTTGTTC
>NC_051406.1:18989769-18990003 GCF_015228065.2 Penaeus monodon
TTTACGATGAGACGTACCAGAAGTAGCCATGATCCGAAACTGTTTGCAGATATCGACCGTAACAACGTATTGGAGCTGCACACACCTCTCACTCCACTATCTCAATTGATAAATCAAATCGTAATAAGCTGGCAAGTTTTACTACATATAAACAGTGGTATTTTGCTTATCTGGGGGTGAGTTGTGGAGAAAAAACTTGACGTGCTAGAAAAAAAAAAAAAAACTTACTACAGA
>NC_051406.1:18992021-18992102 GCF_015228065.2 Penaeus monodon
AAGTAATTAGACCATCAGTTTATATCTATCTATCATTTACACACCTACCTGTCGGGGGAGGTTAACAAGGAAAGAAGCGAG
>NC_051406.1:18993279-18993887 GCF_015228065.2 Penaeus monodon
TTGTTGATGCTACCTTCTTCTCATAAAGGATTTCGTAGCGCATGTCCGAGCTGTCTGATGCCACTAAAGGTGATTTATATCCTCTGCTACCATTTACACATTACATCTTAGTTTCTACCCCTTAGGCTCAGACGTTTTTGAGGGAAGGAAGGGCAGAGGTGCCAGGTTGCTTACGAAGCTTCTGAACGAGCTCGGATTCGAACTACTTACCATCCGTTTGTGTGAAGCTCGACATCATTATGATTTTCGCGTGTGGTTCGCCCTGTTTACCACCATAGACAGGCCAGATCCATGAATCACACATGAGGCGCCGCTTTTCTCTGCCGCTTATATCAATCCACCACCACCTTTGGTTGCCAGAGCACATTCTGCGCAGCCCCCCCCCCCCTCTATTATCCCCTCACATTCCATCCTTGTTTCACCTGTATATCAATTCCCGTCCGTGTCTGGCCAGTCTCGAAGCGCCGAACCCGAGATAGTGAGACCAAGAAATCCATATCAGATTTTCGTGACGACGATTTCGGGTTAACAGCAAGTTCGCAGGCGTCGGGAATAATCACTATAATATTTGTAATGACTATTTAAGAGATCGTGCTAGTAGTATTAGC
>NC_051406.1:18994356-18994621 GCF_015228065.2 Penaeus monodon
CCAGCTTCATCCCTCCCTCTCTAAGCCCTACATCTGCCCCTCCCACTTCCTTCCTCTTCTTCCTCAACCTCCCCAATCTCCTTGCCTCCCTTATCACCTTTCTTCTTTAATTCCTCTCCGCTTCCCCTCCCTTTCCCCTTCCTCCATCTCCCTTTTTTTCTGTTTAAGCCTCTTTAAGTCCCCTTTCTTTGCCCTTATCCTTCCCTTCCCCTACTACCTTACCTATTAACCGCCCCCCCTCGGATTGTCGTAGAAATATTAAATG
>NC_051406.1:18994839-18994979 GCF_015228065.2 Penaeus monodon
TGTTTATATTGTCAAATATTATCCTGCAGTGTCTTACATCAAAATGAAGCGACTTCAACTTCGCAATCACATGGAATATGTATTTGGCGCAGTATGCAAATGTGACGTGCGAACGGACGAAGGGACATACGAGGCACAAG
>NC_051406.1:18995233-18995911 GCF_015228065.2 Penaeus monodon
CTTTACATTTATATTGTCACATCGTGATGTTCAGACAGTACGACATGTACAAAATTGTTGTTGAAAAAATCTAAAACCATTCATGCGAGTTTACGAGTTGCGGAATCATAGTGTTCCAACGTGTATTAGACTGCAACAAATGAATCATCGCTGCAAATCTGAGTTGCATGCTGATTTCAATGATCTTGCGGTAGCCACACAAGCGGTGTGAGTTTTCATTTTGGTGTGAGATTTTCACAGACATGTCTCTGTAATCTATTTATTAATCTTTTTTTTTTATTATGGTCTTTCTGAATCTCTTTGAGATGTAATGTATACAATGAATGAGTAGAAATTTCATAAATCAATTTTTGAAATACTGTTATAGTAATACCGTGCGTGAGTATTAATATCCCAATCACATGCAAGTCTAAGTATTGATTAAACATCAAGTAATTTGAATGAAAAAAATACTTGGCGAATTAGAAAATCCAGGACCATTTTCTAACTGTTGACATGATGGTATCCTGAGTACTGATCGCTTTCGGCCCTCGAAATATGTACGGAAAAAGAACATGACAGATTGACAGATACAGTCTGAACTGCATGAGTTGTATTTCGTTGGCAGCACATGCAAACCATTTGTTCATTTCATTTTGGTAAGTCAGTCGATTAAACATCTATTGGAAATTGGAAGTG
>NC_051406.1:18996099-18996269 GCF_015228065.2 Penaeus monodon
CATTTCTTTTTAGTTAAGTAGGAGGTTTATGTTAACTGTCAACAGAAACTGAGCTACTTACCGCTACATGTTGAGCCACTCTGCTCATGGTTATTATACAAGTCAATCTGATTCTACCTTCCGTGCGAAAATCTAATTTATATTGCCAGATGTACGAGAATGAGCGTAGC
>NC_051406.1:18997023-18997558 GCF_015228065.2 Penaeus monodon
ATCACCCTCCTTATGTGACACCATATTCCACTGCTGTACATCCTCTAAGTATCATACCCTTTTATATGGGCACCGTAACTGTTCAATTGACCCAGTCTACTTTGCTGCCCCCCCCCCCTTCTGCCCCTCTTCCTTCTAACCATATATCTACCATTTCTTCCGCTTTTCTCCTCCTCCCATCCGTGTGATCAGCATCATTTACATCTCGTAGGCTCATCCATAAGTCTCTGCTTCACCCCCTCCCCGCCTGTTCCCCATCTCCCTATCCCACTTCTAGCTGCTTGATATTTACAACGGCGAGCGTGAAGTGGTGGTCATTCAAGAGAGGCATAGTCAATGTGCCGGGGAGGTAGAGGGAGGGGGAGGGGGGTGTAGAAGGGGGGGGGGAGGAGAGTGCCGTCCGGTAGATTCGTTTGGCACATAAGAGTATCCGATTACGTAACGGTACTTTATGGGATTCTAATGAATGTTACATAAGGTATAGGCTGTTTTGCCTTCTGTTAGTTTCTCTCTGATTTAATGTTCCTCACACACG
>NC_051406.1:18999351-19000626 GCF_015228065.2 Penaeus monodon
TCCTGTAATAACATACTCAGTAAAATCACCTTACGCGTATAGTAGCAAGATATTAGCTTACTCTCTACTTCAGCTCTCATGTGGCTAAGCCCTAAGGCGTTTGCTGTACGAGAATCGAGGCCGAGTCCCTGCCTTGTTACCAAAGGATTTTCACCCGGATGTCCACAACTGGCAGGAGAATCAACGTCGCTCGTTATATCACGAATCTTCAAATGATCACCAAAGTCACGCCGGCTTTGGTTTTGCTGTTTTGAAATGCTTCGTCCTGACTTCCCGCTTTGGAGAGCAGTAAACCCTTTAAAATGTCTCTGTGAAATCCGTGCTTGGTATTTTTGAATCCTTTATCACAGATCGGCAAGGAGCGCGCCTCGAGAGATAGTATCAGCTGGGACCATGTTGGCTCGGTCATTTACTTGATGGACGTCTGTTTCAAGTATATGCTTCCTAATACTTTTTTCGGTATGTTTTTCCTTTAGACTTTCACACTTTGAATTTTCAATGTCTTGATGTTTGAGAATGTCCGTAGCATGTAAATAGGTGGCCCCCATAATAAGCCTAACTGGGGAAAAGGTGCCACTTCATTTGTATTGACTACGAAACCCATCTAGGGATACCCTATGTGACTGCCTCAGGACACCATCGGCTGGGGTAATACTCTGGTAACTCGCCTTAGACTTTGGAGCACTGAGAAAAGAATAATGGAGCGGTGTAAGGCAATAAAAGACATTGTGCATGCTTCTAGACATGTTAAGGCTCAGCTTACTAGAATAAAAAAATGAAGGCAAATCCAGTACTCCAAGGTCCGACATGAGTTGACAGTTTTTCCTCTCCTGAGATAGGACACTCTATAAATGTTTATATATGGACAAACACAGTGAAAAATAAAAGTAAAAATAGAGAAGAAGAGCGAAAATAAAGAATATTGACTTGAAAAAACGCGATACGGTGGAGGTAAGAATAAAGGTCGGCTACGATAAGCTAAGACATTATTTCAAGTGATAAATGCATGTTCATTGTTATCACGGGCCAGGGTGCCACTTTTATGCCCACAAACATTTTTCTTACACTCTCTCTTCCTCTTGAGCATACAGACGTTCTCTCTTTCTTATACATATAATATCAATGCTCTCTCTCCACGAATCAAACGCGAGCACATTACAGGGCACCATTTAAAGATACGCCATATATCACTTAGGAGGCAGAGTGTAGTAACATGCATAGGTTACTGATTCTATATGCTAGAGGTGGGAAAACATCACCCGCACCCCCATCCCC
>NC_051406.1:19002783-19003125 GCF_015228065.2 Penaeus monodon
GAAGGGTTGAGTAGGTGGTCCATTAGCGTGCTCCTCCCGGATCGACTTGTTTCCATTTCCACAAACACTAAAGGCTCACGAGTCCTCGCCGTACTGGAGGTCGGCAGCTATTCCGCTTTATCGGTCACTTGGGTTCGACCTTCGCTTCACAAGACTTTAATCTTCACACCCACATATTTGTTATTTACTGGATTTTCTGTGGCCAATCGGCTGTTAGAAGGCCCGACCATACTGGAGGTGCATAGGCCTATAGGCCTACAGTCTGAGGTTTGCTTGGGCTTCATATCGGGACTGGGATTACCGACCCAAAAAGCTTGCCCCGTATATCTTTGTGGGCGTGCA
>NC_051406.1:19003210-19003831 GCF_015228065.2 Penaeus monodon
GTAACTAATCATTCTGTACTTATTATTTCTATTATCATTGATATTATGACGATAATAATAATAGTAATTTTAGTTTTTGTGGAGGTTTATTCGACGGATCACTTGCTTATCAAAATGTATACAAATTCGAATGTATTGCTCTGGCTGCGATAATGTTTACCCGTCTGTTTGCCTGATGACAAACATTCATTAATCTCGTAAATTCTTCTGTCTTATTAAGAATAATCATATACATCCTCTCGCGAGTTCAAAGGAAAATGTAAATCACGTAAAGAAATTCAAACGATTTATCACCCGTTTGTCATTATTGACTATGACTTCATTAGTATTACGTTGTGTTGACTCATTTGAGCCTGAAAATACATGTTATACCTCTCTGTTTCATCCCATATTATTTTCAAATGCGTTTCATCATTATTTTTTATATATAACCCATAAATAGCCTAATGAAGAGTTGCAAAATGAAACACAAAAAGTATTTGGCATTTCACCTATTGGGCGGTGGGTCGCGCGTGTGCCATGACGAGTTTGATGGATAGGTTGGCACGCGTGTGTGGGCGGAGCTTAAACTTGAAGTCACTTGAAATGCAACGAACTGGGAGAAATTGCTAATAAAGAATT
>NC_051406.1:19007099-19007174 GCF_015228065.2 Penaeus monodon
ATAAAACAATAGTTCAAATCCCGATTAAAGAATGTTTCTTGAGTCAGGTGTCAGGTCGTCCTTTCCTATACTCCC
>NC_051406.1:19007339-19007682 GCF_015228065.2 Penaeus monodon
CCTCCCTCCCTCCCTGTCGGCAGGTAAAGTGAAACCCGGACGACATAATATGAGCGAAATATAAATGTTGACGTTACCTCCATGTCGTTTTTTTCGTAATTCCAATAGGGAGACTGTAGGAATCGAAACGTCATTTTTTTACATTTTATTTTCATGCTGTCTCTATTTCACTTTATTTGTGTATATATAAATGTACGTATATATGACTTGTCTTGGGTCAGGTCAAGCTTTTACCTGCTCAGCAACCCCAAGGGAGAGGGAAAAATTTATGGACTGAGAAGAGGCCAGTAAGAAGGAGGCAGAGGACCTCAGGCGGATCATGTGAGGTCATCAAGGTCAGGTG
>NC_051406.1:19007795-19008115 GCF_015228065.2 Penaeus monodon
GGAGACAGAAAAGATTAACCATTTGTACTTCTTTAAGACCTAGACTTACAGACGGTTTTAAAGCACAGCAGTCATTAGGCCGAGGACGCAGAATCCGCGTGTCGTTCACCTCACGTCATGTCCCAGGTGCTTCCTCTGGTATTATGACCATTTGCCTCCCGCCTCTCCCTTCCACCTGTCCAGCGTCCAGTGCGGGTCACACCGCCCTGACCTACATTTGTTTTTATCCTTGACAGATAGGGAAAGAGTCGCGCTAATGTATACAGCCAGAAGCACACGCACGCAAATGATGTATCGATAGAGTGGTAGATAGTTAACCG
>NC_051406.1:19008656-19008801 GCF_015228065.2 Penaeus monodon
CAACAATTATAAATTACCCTCAAAAATGTATAACTATCGCAAGAGTTCATTTTTCATTAAGTGCATAGACGCAAAAGGAACACAACAAAGAAACATAAAGAGAACAAATAGATAATTTTTAAAAAATTGGATGATAAAGAAAGGC
>NC_051406.1:19008862-19009155 GCF_015228065.2 Penaeus monodon
ATGCATGAACATTACACCATGGAGGAAAGCAAGCTGGGAGACAGTGACATGGACGGACGAAAGTAGGGTTAAAAAGACTAAGGCCGGATTACTGCCAGGTAATGAGGTGGGGAGGGAAGTGGACTTGGTGATGAAAGGAGGATAACAGAGGGACAGAGGGATGTGAGGAGGATGTGGAAATGCGGTTTTACGAGTCCGTGGCTTGAACTGCACATCCCTGGCTGGAGATAACGAGTTTATATGGTGTGAATGTGGGAGAGACGAAAATTGTTTGGATTGAAATTATGTTTGGA
>NC_051406.1:19009706-19009943 GCF_015228065.2 Penaeus monodon
GACGAAAGGGGAAGGGAGAGAGAAAGAGATCTACCTTCATTCTTCCAGGAATGGGCCATTCCTAACTTGTCCTTCCCAGAAGTAGGTCAAAGGCCGAGGACCCTCTCCCCCCAACAACAGTTACCTGGCGTTTCTTGATGAAAATAAGATAAGGGAATGTTATGCGGTTTTGAAATCGGTCAGGGATATGATAACCCTTTCTATAATTTCTTTGGATCACGTACGCCATTTCTCCAC
>NC_051406.1:19010463-19010617 GCF_015228065.2 Penaeus monodon
ACTGAAAGACGAGAGATGAAATGACAACGACCCTCCATTTTTGCTCGGACAACGACACATTTTCTCATTACGTCGTTTTTTTACTTTCCTTCCTTCCTGTTACTTTTTTCCCTCTGCATTATTTTATCCGTTTATTTACCTACTTACCTATATA
>NC_051406.1:19010649-19010880 GCF_015228065.2 Penaeus monodon
GGTCAGCAAGATCTCAGCATCATCCGGGTCATCATCTCCGGAGCTTAAGACGCCCAGACATCCGGTTTGCGAAGAAGGCGTGAGAGGAATACTTAATGACTTCCTTCCTTCTCTTCTCACATCGTCCGGAAAGGATCGGAGCAGACGCTAAGCCTATCGAGACACGAAGCTGCTACTTGGCAACTGCAGGCGAAGTTTTTCATTTGTGGGTTTTACCTTTTTTTTTTCGGT
>NC_051406.1:19011699-19012442 GCF_015228065.2 Penaeus monodon
AGAGGTATCAGGTGGCTCTCGAAAAGTAAACAGGAGCAATGGGTGTGAGGCGCTGAAGCACCCGAGGCGCCCCTTGAATGATATTCAAGTATGGTGGTCTAAGCCAAGGGTGTTAAGCTCGTCCCTTAGATGGTAATTGTGTAAGGGCCGTCTATGAAGCGGCGTTTGAGTGATGGATCTTAGCCGAGGGCGTCGAAAGCGGCCCCGGGAGACTGTCTGAGTCATGTACTTAGGAGGCATGATTTCCACTCGGGACATGCTCTCCGGTGCATAGGAGGAGCGATCCTTCAGAGGCTCAATAAAGGATAAAAAAGATAATTCACGAAAGGGGGTATCTCTTAGATGGGCGATAAGGGCACCACTTGTAATTAGGATAATTCTGAAATGCAAATGGATTCCCTCCAAATGGATTAGACAGTTTAAATGGATTGTGGAGAGTAGCGAGTGTCAAACAAACCACTTAAATTCCTGTTGTAGCCGCGGGCGCTAATTCGTTTACGCTGTCCAGGATTTCTGAGGGAGTGGATACACAGGCGCTGATGGCGATACACTATGTCGTGTGCTCTGTAACGCATCGCAATGCCGAGCAACAGTTGTTAGGGAAATGTAAGGAGTATAATTTAATAAATGGGTGAGAAGGAGCAGGTGGCTGCAGAATTGGCCTTGATGTTCGCAAATATAATCTAACTCGAAGGAATTACCTTTCTCTCTCTCGCCGTATATACATACACATCCATATATTC
>NC_051406.1:19012654-19012858 GCF_015228065.2 Penaeus monodon
TCTTTCCCTCCTTCCTTTTCTAATTGCGTGCTTTCTTCTCTTATTCACGCGGGACCTCCATCCGTTCCAGGGCTGGAGTCGACGGCCGCCATTGTCTCCTGCGAGTGATCTGTGACGTCGCTGAAGCGCCCTTCGACCAAGGCCTCATGGGAGAACTGCTCAACACCCTTCTCACGTGAGTTTCTCAACGCAGACTCTTTGTGG
>NC_051406.1:19013177-19014586 GCF_015228065.2 Penaeus monodon
AAGCCTTTCTCTTACATAAACCGTCTTCACAGCGCCTCGCTAGCAGGACGACCCGACGATGGCGAGCACGACAGAGAGTACGACCACTACATCGAGGCCGAGCTCCACGGGAAGCTGAACGGGAAGTGCGAGGAGCGGTACAATAAGTGCAAGATCTCTCCCTTCGATCTCATCCCGAACGCCATCCATACTGTGGCGTAGCGAGGTTTAGCCCCCGACTTGGCAGGAAACGGAACGGAGAAAGGAATGTGCGGGGACCCACTACTATTTATTCCATTGTATCATTACGTATTTATTCTATAGACCGGTTCCTTCCTAAACACAGGGAGGAGGAAATTAGTAGTTGGACTTCGATATGTTCTCAACTGATGGCATTTTATACTGTAACATATGTGAGTGTTTAGTACCACTTTACATTCAGTCATACACATCTGACAGGGCAGCATTTTTATAGTCATTCCAGAGATTAAGCTCATTTTTTTATCTCCAATCAAAATACACATTGCATATAGGGCCTCTGACTGCTGTTTCATCACTACTGTCTTTCCACATGACAGTATTTTTACGTTGTTCGATGTGTGGTTTTTAAAAAATCACGTGGCATCCATGGTGCATTACCATTCAACAGTTTCATAATTCAGAAAACAAATCAGCGGGCAATGTCCTGACCCTTTTTTTTCTTAATGATTAGGGGCATTTACGACAGCACCCTACGATTCGACGTTTCCTTCTACCTCTAACCAAAGGATAGGTCCAGACAGAGAGACTTTTCCCCCAGCGACCGACATCATGACCTTCCTTTGAGACCGACTGTTTCAGAGACAAAGACGTTTCCTGACTTGTATAACCTTCCCGCTGCTCCCCACTGGGACCCATTGACCCCGAAGTTGTGTATGGTCTTTAAATCACAGCATTGTGCACTTTTTTTAAGACTTGTTAATTGCACATTACCCCGTAGATTTCATCCAGCAGCAATTCATTGTGGTTGTACATGGTTTTAGGCTTTTGCATTATTTTGCTACCGTTGTTAAGCATTATTTTTGTTAGACTAGTTTTCTACAAAACTGATTTTTTACAATGTTTTCGTTTCTCTGTTATTTTATATTACTGCACTTGTAAAATTCCATTTTTTATATATATTTTAAAACTACATACAGTACGCAATATTCATTTCAAAATGCAGTCATCCAAGCATCTCACAATTCCTTTTTCTTTTTCTTTTTCCGAAGGAAAGGAAAAATAAATATTTCCACATTTTCTTTGAGTGTGCCATATATCTTACATTTGTGTAACATATTTATTTTCATGTTGTAAATAATCAACGTATTTATGAAGTTTAGTTGTTTATCACCTAAATATAAACTAATCAATGAATCCATTATGAAAAAAGTTCATTCTTTAACCCAAAA
>NC_051406.1:19014945-19015183 GCF_015228065.2 Penaeus monodon
GCCTATTTTCGTTCTAAAACAACTCTGGTTCACTTACGGACACTGGAGAGAAAGACAGCATCGGGAGCGGCTTGAGAAGGACATCATTTTTGCATTATGTAGCATTAACCATAAAAGGAACTTACTCAGGTAATTAATAGGTTTCGAAACCTTCTTAATACTCACGTTCCTCCATGCCTGCGCTTTGGCTTAGTGTCAGTGAGATACCCAGAGCAAGTTCTAGGATTGAGTGTGATGT
>NC_051406.1:19015222-19015540 GCF_015228065.2 Penaeus monodon
CTCATCTTGTAGCTTGCCTCGATCTGGCTGGCTTGCAAATATCCCTTGTGGCTCGTGTCGAATGCGCTTGCCTACAGAAACATGAAGCCAAAGCCGTAGACTGAACATGGATTTGGGACGACGGCCAGTATGTGATTTGTAACTGTGCGTAGCTCAATATTCTTCTTTAAGATGTTATATTAACCTCATAGAGTCCTGGAGAACACTGTGATGAATGTGAATAAAATGTTAAAATAGCTATGTGTAATTTTCATCGCTTTACCAAGATCATTCCATTACTGTAGGATGTGTCTTCCTTTATGAGTTGAATTTTTTTTT
>NC_051406.1:19015759-19016096 GCF_015228065.2 Penaeus monodon
TTTGCTCACTTACCCAGCATAACCCTTCCATTTGCATCACACACATCCTGAAGCTCCGTCACCAATAGTGTTAACCCGTCTTCGACAAACGACGGTTAATCCACTACGAATGGGATTCAACTCTCTTATTATTCTCTACGTACCTTTTGAAGGAATTGGTTTCGACTAACGGCTCCGCAGCCCATGGCGTGGAAAGCGGCGACGAATGGTAGGACTGCATATGTTAGGTAATATCACCGACGATGCATACGGAAACAGGCCGGCTCGTCATTTGCATCCGCCGATATAGATGCGGACGTTGATTGTGGCGTCCCTGGTTACTGTTCGAATAATTTTT
>NC_051406.1:19016370-19016436 GCF_015228065.2 Penaeus monodon
CGTGCAGGAGTGCGTGTGCGCGCGTATCCATAAGTCTGTGGTTTGTGTTTAATCGCACTTGTACAA
>NC_051406.1:19016475-19016663 GCF_015228065.2 Penaeus monodon
TTTGCCAAATCTCGCCATCGCAAAGAGATACTTGTATGATTTTTGTGTGTGTGGATGTGTTTATTTGCGTGTATACGTGCGCTCATGTGTGTACCAGGCAGGGTGACACTTGCCAACCCTGACAGAGGAGGGAGACATTGGGGTATTGGGTAGGAGGAGCCCATGTGTGTGCAAGATGGGGCAGTCAT
>NC_051406.1:19017280-19017655 GCF_015228065.2 Penaeus monodon
TGTTGGATTTGGAAAAAAATTATATTAGTTAATGATTTAATGTAGTGAACATTGGGTTTGGAGTATGCTGTAAGGCAGCAGTAGATGCCTTGTACATTTTCTCCGTCCGTGTAATATTTAGATACATATGATGAGATGATTCTAAAACATATTTATCATATAAATAAAGATGGATCAATCACTGTGAATAATCATATAATAAATTCATTATTTTGTATATTCATCATGTATCATCATGATAAATATACATGGTTAAATCAATACAATTTTTCTTTATCGCAACCATATCCTAGGTTAAGCTTCCCCAAAGCTCAAGATGGCGTATTGTCAAAATCCGCCATCTTTCAGCGTAGGGTATTTTTTTTAGTACTTCCG
>NC_051406.1:19017923-19018306 GCF_015228065.2 Penaeus monodon
GGTGTTCTGTTGAGTCATATTCTGCACCTGCGTTGTTACATAATATGAATAAAGATGAAAAGAACGAATTAAAGGCGACATAGTGTCCAGGGGAAGTGATCCTGATTCGGAGCAAAAAGTAGGAACAATAGGAGGTGGAAACGTGTAAGAAATACAAATGATAGCTAATTATACAATAGATATACCAAAAAAGGAAAAGTTTACAGAAAACGAATTCTTTTTTTTACCAGAAACTACAATAAAAATATTCATGACATTTAATCATTGAGAGGTATTCAAGGATCTTTCATACTTGCTCTAAGTGATTTTTCATGGGTTTTATATTCTATATACCTTCAGGGTCTATACTGTATTAATCATTATTGTTATGGCTGTTGATATTA
>NC_051406.1:19018399-19019367 GCF_015228065.2 Penaeus monodon
AAGTTTCGAGAAAATGAAGACTACTCTAGTCTGAACAATACAAGCCTTAAACGGAGTGCCTCTTCCCCTTGTATGGAGTGCTTCAGAAACTTTCACAAGATTGCAGTTTGTCTAAAATGTTTCTAGTGCTAATGCTCTCCCAAACATAGACTTTAAACAGAGTATGGATTACAGAAATGTTAATGTATTCTTACCAAACACAGTTTGACGTGATTGACAAGTTTTAGTTTGTATGTACATGTAGGCTGATATTAGCAATAACTTTACTATTAGGCGCGTAATAGGTGGGTAATGACCTTGGCTTCAGAAAATACACCCTATAGATGAATTTAGAAGACAAATGATAACCCAAAATGGCCGTGGATTACTGCCATATAAATAAACTCAAAACATGAATTCAAGCAGTGTTGTCACAGTTACATCAATCAATTATATTATAGAATTCATAAGCGGTGCTATATCACCCCTAAAAGCAGGGGCGATCATACAAACGGATTCAACAATAAAAAAACGGTGTTTTATTTCAGGTTTATTAATTATTTCACTATTTCCATGGTGATATGCATAGTTATGCGACTAATATTCGTAAATAAGTTACTTATATTTGCACGATGAATCGATTTGAATTTGCATTTAAAATGTACTGTTAATCACAGACTGATATACATAAATAAAGTAACAGAAAAAAATAAGAATAAGCTTACCCTAAATTTAGAACGTTTTCTATTACTTCAATAATAGCAATGAATTCGTTTTCTTTGAAACATTAATGTGGGTAACTTGCTATATATGTGCGGTGTTATTTCTAATTCCGAAACCTGAACTAGAACAAGATGGACAGTGGTATCATATTGCTGACAAATACATACTGATACACGGCCGAGAAAAAACATAATGAATATTATTAATTTAAGTGCTAGGCACTATAAAGCACAGGTGACAATTCATGCCTGCAATCAGTTGCAGGC
>NC_051406.1:19021226-19022208 GCF_015228065.2 Penaeus monodon
AATACTGTATATCTCTACATTACCAAGAATTATCATCCAGAATGAAGCAGAGCGTGGCTTCCGTCTTCGAATGTTCCGGAAGCAATTCTCTTCCAAAGTCGTGTTTTGTCTTCCATTGACAGACTAAAACATGAAAAGGCCCCGTTTTAGAACCAGGCGAAGACTGAAAGGCAACGATTTCATAAGATGTTTGGTATAATTATAAATATTTTTGTTTGTCCGAGTACATTTTCTTCCTGTGGTTCTAAAATTCTTTAACTTTTAAAAGGGCAGTTTGCCAGCTTGAGTGTGCAGGGTCATTTGGTCACCTTTTACTGAACCCTACACGATCAGTCAACAAAGAATTTCTTCTCCAAAACAATACTGAACTTCACACACGGATACCTGCGGCCGCCGAACGATTTTGGCGATGACTGCCACAGTGTCTCATGGAAAATTTGGTAGAAGAAAAAAAAAAACGTATTTTCCCATTTATATCTGGTTTTCTTTTTTCTTTTCTTTATTTACTTCGATTGATGCACTTTTCCCATACAAGAATACAATGACATCTCTCACTCCCTTGACTCTCTTCCACTTCTTTCATAATATGAATCACACAAACTGCACACATAATGTTCTTACGTAAACAACTCCCTCGTAAAATAAGAAACAAACTAAGGTAAAATACAGTTTCCTTTGACCTTGCTCTCAGGGTTTTTTCCATTCATGATCAGACAGCGACGTGACGCGAGTGAGAAAACAACCACTGCAGTGCATAGCCTCCAATCACACAGCGTAGAAATTCTCTGAAATTGCGCTTAACAAGTACCGAATAATTCATTGTACTTATTTCAAGAGAGCATCAGAGGCGTCATTTTGTTTTACGTTATCAGGCACTGGTCACGTGATGCAATGAATTCAGCAATCTTTAGATGACACAAAAGATGACACTGTATTCATTAGAAAGTAATCATGTAATATGACAAAGATATTTTCATTCAAT
>NC_051406.1:19023445-19026042 GCF_015228065.2 Penaeus monodon
GCATGTACTACTATATAGAGACATACACACGCGCACATTTTACACCTTGCTGGGACTTCTAAGCGAATCAAGTCCGTCTCGCCGCAATTCGCCAAAGGAAGTTCCAACCACCAGCCACGCGCAGCACGACTCCCCGGCGCGCGACCGCCACGTGCAGCCTCTCAGGAACTCCCACCTCGGTCGGGTTCATCGCGGGCGCCGCCACGTCACCGGTCGATCTGCTGCGTGTGGGCTTTTCCTCTAATGTTCGTGGGTTTCTTCGACATGTGTTTTCCTCGAGTTACCGGTCATGCATCCAATGGATAGTCTTACTCTTCATTTTTGTCTTAACTTTCCTTCTCGGTCAACTTTATGTACATCGAATCATTATGCATACTGTAACTTGCTAATCTTATTATGTATTGTAGAAGCCAGTGAATATTAGATTTTCCAAATTATATGATCCATTACTGAAACCCTTGTTCTCGTGTACTTGTTGGGTAATTTCCCTGATATTCACAATGTACTGAATCGAAAACGTTACAGTCGACGTAAGAGACAAAAATAACTCACCACTTTGAAAGAGGAAGGCCTTAGAGCCGTGATTCTCAGCAGGGGAGCTACGTGGCTCCTAGGGAAGGATTTACAATTTAGGGAGAGGAACGTTTTTGACAATGAAGAAAAAAATGTGCTATGTACCTGTGTCCTCGTAAAGGTGTATGCAATACTAGGGAAGAGTTCCTATATAATGGCAATAATGAATCAATATTCATGGATTTCTTCGTTGATGAATCGTTGTTATCAAGTCACCTTACAAGAAGTAAAACTGCTCCAGCCAAAGTGTTAAGTAGCGCCGCATATAGTCTTCACTTCAGTGTTTTGACTCGTGTCAGTGCAAACCTTCGCTTAGTAATGAAACCTCGTAGCTTGCATTGTGCCCCCCCCCCCCGAAGAACGGATCTGCGTCTAGGTACAGTGAGTCAGCGTATAGTCGCCATTGCCCATGGGGGGTCGCTAAGTTGTCCATGAGTCAAGGAGTGTTTTCATGCATGAGGGCCAAACGACCCCACAAAGAGAAGAGGGAGGTTCAATGCTCTAATTGCTAAAGGAAAATGCCTGTGGAATTATGTTACCACTTAAGATGTAGCTAATTTATCAGCTAATGATAAATTCAGGCTGGGCTTGATTATGTGAAAAACTGAACACTGTGAGCGAAAAACGAAATTATACACAATTTGCTGAAATTTCAATAAGATGCTTAAAGTGAATAACTCATCGTTTATTGACCAGTACCATTTAAATCCAATATTGGGCAGTTTTTTTTAAACGGCAAAAAAGAGTATTTTAAGAAAATTGAACAATATGGTGTAGAACTTAATATTCATAGAATATACAACAGACCCGAGAAAAAATCCGTACGGGACTATCTACTTGGGACACTGGATGTAAAAACACAATAGGCTTATTCAGTGCCATCGCTTTTTTCCAGGCTGAAATGACTCGTCTTCCAAGTACACGATAAAACACATTTTCAGTCTCACTGTCTGGCTTGGGATCATGAGAAGTGATCTTATGCCAGACGATCGACCCGCAGCTGTGGAGGGCAGGACACGTGTAGCCAAGGCCACTGGCACCCAAAGGAAAACTGCAAGACTGACGCATGGATAACTATAACGAAGTTTCATATGTTAGCAATGACTGTTACAAAACTGCACGCATAAACAAAAGTTTGAAAATCATTCATTTGACAACGGCAGACCATGACGGTGTTGATCAGTGACGTAACTAGGTGGGGCGGGGGTCCCTGTTTCATCACCTCTCATGCCTCCAAAATCGGAGGGGGGGGGAGTCGGAACTAACTATTATGAGTTACGTATACAAATAAAATCAATTAGCAGTGGATGCTTATATTTTGTTTAGGGCCCCAAAATGTCTGTCTGCTGGTGTCGATCCAAGTCAGCGAAGAGGTACTTTTGTCAGAGTGCCAGTAGCAAAGCCAGGTGACATCGCTGTTTTATGTGTCATATGTGGACATGTCAAACAACAGTGAGTACGAAAAATGTCGGACATCTGAAAAGGGTTGTGCAGAAACATTCCGAAAAGCAACTGCAGTAATCCAGGATGACATTTTTACTCAAATGTGTCGCCTGCAGTATGTACATCAGGAATGAAGATGAACATTTTCTTCGAAATTTATCTTCGTCTGGGGAATTACAGAAGACAACCCAGTGAATTTTATACATGAAAATTTAAATTTGGTTCCATGGAAAAAGTGAGCTGCACAACTAAGAGAAAGTCCTAAACTAAGGCTTCCGCCTGATTGACAAATACTGTGAAGCTAATAAGCTCTTAAAAAAAAGAAAAAAAGGGCTGAGAATGGAATTATTATTCAGCCTGTGTTTCGTCCGTCCTTGCGTCCGTTCGCACGTTACACTTACATTTTACGCCTGCAATCACATTCCATGCGACTGCGAATCTGACGACTCCTTGTTTTATATCTTATGCCTGGAATCCCATTCCGTATAACTGCGGACTTGAAATAAATTCCTTTTGGTGTAAAATTGATTAATAATTGGCAAATGAATATTAAAGAATGACACACGCGCACATCCTATGAG
>NC_051406.1:19026178-19026741 GCF_015228065.2 Penaeus monodon
GAAAGAAGAGTGGGTTCAGAGGAAAGAGGAAGTGAGGGAGATAAGGAGAGAAAGGGAGGGGAATACGTGCGTAAAGAAAGTGATGGAGTTGGAATGGGGTGGGGATGTAGGCCTTAAAGTGGGAGGGAAGTAGAGAATTTGAGAGAGACGGCAGAGCGGGGAAGGCAAAGGTAGAGAGACAGATAAAAGGTGAAAAAGGGGGGGGGGGCGAAAGGTAGAAGGAGGAGGGTGAAAGAGGGAGAGAAGAGAATCTCTTTTTTTCTTTAGAGTTTCCACGGGTCCCGCTAGTTCTCATTAATTTCGCAAGGACATCAGGCATCTGCTGCTCCCCAGACGGAGACTCAGATTTCGAGAAAACTTTCCCACATTTTTCAACGCATTTGAGGGTGCAATTTTAGCGTCGATCTTCTGGCCTATGCTGTTAGCACGTTATCACAGGCCAGACACTAAGAGGGTGATGATGTCCTCTGCCGTTTACTTGCAGATGAGCCAAATCAGTCCGGGAAGAAGTACTGACTCAATAGATAAGCTCGTTGAGGGTTTTTACTTGCAGTATTTTAAAT
>NC_051406.1:19027063-19027673 GCF_015228065.2 Penaeus monodon
TTAAATAGACAACTCTGCATGCAACTTCTCTCTGATTTTTTGTAAATTCCATACATGATCTGTTAGACTCCAGATGGTTAATTCTGCTTGAAATATCTTATCTTGTGATTAAAAATGAAATACAAATTGTGTATCTAATTGGCACAGACCTATAAATGATGAGGTAACCCACTTCAAGTTTTTTTTATGTGTTACATCCCTAGAATTTTCATCAAATTATAATATTTCATATTTTCATTCAGAGAATTAGATTAGACATTTCATAAATTTAAATCCATTTTAAATTCATCGTGTAGCTGACAAAAATAGCTATATTTTAAGTCACAAGTATTTTCTTTTATCCATTAAGCCGTCAAAAATGGGTTCCCTCTTTAATTTCTGGGTCGTCTGGGCAAAGTGCAATTTTGAGCAAACCACGCTCTTGTGAGATAGTTGCCAGGTTTCAGACTGGACGTCCTCATTAATATGAAGCCCAAAAAGTCCGTCTAATAAAATCAGGTGAGCGACTTCAGGACCCTTTCATTCATAAAGAAATCCCTTGGCTCTAGGCCTTAACGTGTTTAAGGTATTTATCTGTGCTCTTGTTAGATTCACATACTATGAATAGATT
>NC_051406.1:19027694-19028144 GCF_015228065.2 Penaeus monodon
AATCGAGATCAAAATTGAGTCCGTGTTAGTTATTACAGCAAGATCTCTCACGTATTTGCTCTGTCACATTGTCAGTAAACAATTTTACATCGCTGTTTGTTCCGTCACGATGCCTGAGACATTGCTTCCCTTTCTCTTTCTTTGCCTCTTTCTTCATCTCCGTCGCAGAGGTGAAGATAAAATCTTTATTTATAGATACTTTAAGGCCCTCGTGAGATTAGAGAGAAAAATGATAATCATGGTGATGGGAAAACACTTAACAAAAACGAATTGTAGTAAATTTAAAATGTCATTGCGTGATTACGCTTTTGCTGGTGCAATTCATCTAACAGCCATCATCACAAACTATGATCAATATGCAGACTCATCGGACCTCTCGCGGATCGGCAGGAAGCTTCCCTAACGGGCAATTGTCCTGTACATTTACTCCGTATATTCTGTAAGCATTCT
>NC_051406.1:19028596-19029004 GCF_015228065.2 Penaeus monodon
CGATAGTCGTGAAGATACGACTGGTTCAGACATCCGAAATAAACATTAACAGTGAAATAAGGAACAAATTATAACCAAAACAAAGGTTTTCGGGGCCCTTCCTTTCCTCACAGTTCTACCTAAGTCATCAAACGGTTCGACTGTCACCAGCTGCACATCTGCTAGAACTACGAAATCTACTGCAATGAAGACGTTTTAAGCACAGTCTACTGCCCTCTGTATCATAACTGTGACACGCACGTTCGCCCCTTGCAAAGAATTCAGTCTTCCGAATTAATATCTAAGGCATGGCGTCATTGGTACGAAGAGAGTTAATGTGAAATAAAACAACAAAAGTGATATGGCATGCACGCATATTTGTTTTACATATGAATATGATGTTTTGAAATTATAATTATATCCCATTTT
>NC_051406.1:19029168-19029846 GCF_015228065.2 Penaeus monodon
TCACTAGCGATTTCAATGCGTGCAAGATAGTAATCCCAACTCAGTTTCCATAGTCAGCAATAATTTCAAATTCATTTCCTTCGCTCCATATTAGCGTTTCTCTCCCAGACCGCCTTTTCACACGCACGCACCCGAACCCGCCCTTGTGCCACTTTGTGCAACTTATTTCAATTTTTAAAATCTTGGCTTGGCATACGGCAGCATGTCAGTAAAGGCGAATATAGGTCGCGCCAACATGCGATGGTGGGCCGTCTCGCTCGCCTCGCCTCACGAGTGTTAACGATTGTTCTCCAGGTCACAGCGCGCCCCGGGGTACTCAGCCACGCCCAGCAGACCTGCGCCTTAACCCCGTGGGGCGGCTGGGACTGCGGCTCGGAAGTCACGGGACCCGCACGGCGAAAGGCGACGGGAGGGAGTTTTCGTAAGTCTTCCTATGATGACGGATTCGTGTCGTCTTTGTGCCTCTTTGCTGCTGTAAGTTGTTCGGCAGCTATGGTTTCTATGAGTTGCGATATATACTCGACTATTTTGTTTGTCATAATTGCAGTTGGTTTTATCAGTATTCGCAACCTTATTCTTGTTAATACAATGATCAGAGTTATTTTGCTAATAGTAACGATAATAATATATAGAGCAACAGTAATGATGATGGGAAATAGGAAGATTAGGATGGTAAAG
>NC_051406.1:19029947-19030599 GCF_015228065.2 Penaeus monodon
TCGACTTCGGCCTTATTTTTTGACGACTCTTACTCCAGAATGGTTCGGACGCTGATCAGTTTTTTACTTATTCATTCGATGAGAGACAACGAAGGTAAATCTTACATAGTAAATCTTGAAGTGATTGAATGATCCAATTATGTGAGCCACTATCGGGATGTCAATCTAGAGCTTGCGACGATCTATCTTGTCTTAAAATTTGATGAACTGGTATTTGCTGGATTTCTTACTTAACGCAAAATGGTTTATTATCGTGAGGCGATATTTCATCACAATCTTTGCAGTTTAGTCTGAGAAGTTGATTTTAAACAAAAGGTTTTATTTTGGTTCAGATCTCCGTATAAATTAACTGGTATTCTCGTAAAAGTCTACTGTAAATAAAGTCATCGTTCGTGTCCCTGGGCAGGGATGGGTAACCAAACTACTCAAAGCTTCGTCTTTCCATAGGTAGATACTTTCCAGGTCTCCTGTTGATGAGAATCCAGGTGATAAAAACAGACACTGCCATCAGCAAGGGTCACTGTTTGAAATGCGTGTTTTATATTTTACTGTACTTTAGTGTAACTATCTGTCCAGTGCCATGTACGGAGCCCAGCCTGTTTGTCTCATGGTCCTTGATGACAACGTTCTCTGTCGTTATCCTATGACTGTG
>NC_051406.1:19032540-19032702 GCF_015228065.2 Penaeus monodon
ATATCAATTTAGAATGATATGCTTAGTCACTTTTATTATTGCAACTTACCATTTATCCTTCAGATCTATGATCAAGGACAGTGAGATGGAAAAGGTGAAGATAATAAACTGTAATAATCATTCATACATTTATTATGTCCTGTACTTTGTTAAGCGAGCTTG
>NC_051406.1:19032983-19033597 GCF_015228065.2 Penaeus monodon
GCAAATACGAAATATTATGAAACCCAACATCTGTAAATTGAAGATACGAAACTAGAATCTACGAATTGAAATGCATGAACATAACTTTAAAACCCAACAAACAAAAAAATCGAAAGTTAGCCTTCATTGCATATCTATTACAAATTTCCTAATCCCTCCACAAAGGATGCTATGATGATCATCCTAAAACTTGTTCGATTTCCCTAGGTATTTCTTAGACATGCTCTCATCGCTGTGTCTCGACCCCCACCCTCCCCCCTTCACCCCCCTAAGGTCGTGACGTGGCCTCTGGTGAGGCGCTTCCCCCGTGAGGAGAGGGAGGCGAGTTAACATGTGTTTTAGTGCGCTGTCGGTAATGATTTTATAATGATGACTATAATACCGGTCTGGTAAGATCGAGGGCTGAGGGGGTAGTGGTAGAAGTTATAACAGGAATGGTTCTCGAAGATTGGCATGCTGATTTATAAAAACTGAGAAAAAAAGTGATGTCGAAGAATTATACGTGTAATTTGAAGAAGAAAAAAATGCATATTATGAATTGTCCTTCACAAAATCTTTGCCACAGTTGGCTGTGGTATTCTCTCCCTGTCACTCGATTTTACGTCACCCCCTCA
>NC_051406.1:19034450-19034756 GCF_015228065.2 Penaeus monodon
GTACTTACACATATTTTCTCTTTTTCTTCCAAGAAATTTTTTTGTCGATATTGCTGGCGTATCTTAGATGGCGAAATTCTCCAAGGCCTAAACAAATTAGAAGTTGAAATTAGCATCAGTTTACCATCATTTCCACTATATAAGGCGCAGTGCAAACTCTTTTAACATGTATGTATGCATGTCTTGGCTCGTCATCACATTAAGCGAAGACGAAAGAGAGCGTGAGCGCCGGGTCAAGGGAACTCCAGGAATTGCGAAACATCACCTTATTTCCCTGTGTTTTCATGTCACCGTTCAATTCTGAGG
>NC_051406.1:19035014-19036221 GCF_015228065.2 Penaeus monodon
AAATGGATATTCAGTCAATCTGACTAGTTCGGTATTTTAAGTTTCAACATATAATCGATTTTCTTCAAATGTTGCAATGTTTCTGGTATTGCAGTATCAAATGCGTGGGAAGTTGCATTTCCACGAGTAGTCAATGCAGCATACTGGGGAACACCACCTATAATGGAGGTGAATCTTACTCGGCAAATCAAACTACATTAAGTGGTTAAGGTTAGTGTATTTCTCTTGTGTACCTTGAAGACCCTACCTCTATTAAATTTAGAAGTAACACCTACGGCCATATCCTAGTAATGATTCTTTCGTTTTGTATACATGTTGATCATATTCATACATATAATTATTTTCCTTTCTGTCTGTGTGTTGTTTTTACACTATATATGTATGCAATATAAAGACAACGGTAATAAAGCTAAGCGAAGTTAAGAACAGGGACTCATCACATGATCTCGTTTTTGGATGTCTAACACTCTATCATGGTGGGTTTCCATAACATGAGCTCTCTAAAAAGTAGCCATAGAGAACGTAGCAGACCCATACTTGTCAATTAACTTTATTCGATATGCTAAAGTGTGTTCAATCTCACGAAAGGAAAAACCAGCAACTTTCCTCGAACTCTGGGGTAGCCAGTTTTGAGGGGGAAATGACAAAGCGATGTTGAAGGTAGTAAATTTGAATGGAAACGATTATAAACGTTGTTTTTTTTTTGTTTACTTCAAATGTGCAAAACATGTGTGTTTATAAGGGATTAAGGGATTAGAATAAAAAGAAGCGGCGGCTCGGACTCCCCAAGCGTCCTGGGTGTGTTGCCAGATTTTGTTTTCCTGAAACTAGACTCAATGTGGCTGCATTTTGCCTGAAGGCCCCGCAAAGGCGATTCTGAAACAATAATCTTATTGCATTTCATTTTCAACTGACACGTGTAGCAAACAACATTGTTAAAGCGAGGTTTATAATCGTCTGACAATTTTCTTGTACATTTAAACAATCTTCAATCTTAACAAGAGTTGAAAACAACCTGTTCAGCGTCATTGATAGCAAGTAATTGATAAACATGGTTATTCATGCAGAAGGAAAATGCCAATATGGGCTGGTCCTCGCGAATTATTCACGCAATCATCATTCTTTATTCGTCGTTCCTCTGGCATTGATAGACTCCAAACATCTAGAAATACATTTTGCCAAGAACATTAAATGGATTCTGACGTGC
>NC_051406.1:19036269-19036782 GCF_015228065.2 Penaeus monodon
AGCTACCGTTCAGATAGGAAAATAACTTTGCCTATCATTGTACACAGTAGATGTTTTTTCAGACAGGTTTAACAGGCAAATTATGTAAATCCCAATATACAGTTTCTTTAAATGAAAGGTTGGTGGGAAATGAGGCATTGCAGGTTATATATTTGGATAGATGCTCAGATAAGCATATATAAGACTAGCAAATCCATGTCCTCTCTATGTGAGAAAAAAATATTTATTGAGAATATGTGAAGAATCTTATCAACCCAATTGGGAAATCTTACATGTTAAATAAAAAAAAAAATGCGTATATGGTTCTTAACATCCATCTTTGGTTTATCCATCACGGAACATAATATTACAGGATAAATGGGGTAGTTGGATGGGATGCGTACAATACCCTTGATAAAAACGGTAGCCTCTTGGTCGAAGTAACTTAAACAGATGGCAGTGATCGAAGGCAAGCGCTAGGAGGTAGTGTCCTTAGAGAGGCTGAAGAGAAGCAACTCATCTCAACTAAAAGTT
>NC_051406.1:19037001-19037506 GCF_015228065.2 Penaeus monodon
CGCTCAACCATAACTTTTTTCACAATAAAAGCACAACTCTCATAGACGTTCCAGGGGAATAGCGAGTTGGAAAGGAGCGGAAGTTTAATTAAGGTAACACCGTCTAACACTCAGATTTTTAGAGTCATACAAAACTCTGCATCTGTGCATAATGTTTCTGCAACGAAGGGTAATCTGAGCCTGCACTAGTAGAAATCCCGATATGCAGGCAAGAATAAACGTAAAATCGTATTGGGCATTCTTTGGTAACAGAGTCTGCTCATGTCTGTGCCAGAACAATACCAAGGTATACATTCTGTCCATTGTTCTTGAGATGATACCGAGATGATTTTTTTCTATCCACCAACAGATGTCAATGCGTTAAGAATAGGGTTAACTAGATCGTAATCTGTGTTTTTATTTTATTCAGGCAGTTTCGTCTGTCCCATTTTATCTCCGGAAACTTCAAGAAAGACATCACCTCAGGAAGACATTATTTGCGTCTCCCAAGGAAGGCACACAATGT
>NC_051406.1:19038558-19038814 GCF_015228065.2 Penaeus monodon
GGAATCAAGATAGACAATCCAAGTGAACGAGACCCGGAGCGCTGACATCACAACCCCGTTCTCTCCCCCTCCCTCCCCAGTAATCGCACGCTGCCCCCTCCCCCCCCACCCCGCCGACATCGTCACGTAATTCGGGCGCAGCAACACCCCGGGGGTCAACTGCCGCTGATTGTCGACTGTGGTAATTCTCTGCGCAGACGTGAGCTGGCGTCATGGCGGTCTAGGCTCCCTCGCGACCTCAGGGTTTGAAGGATTT
>NC_051406.1:19038927-19039023 GCF_015228065.2 Penaeus monodon
CATCACCGAGAGATGGTCTCACGGTTATTTTAAATGTGACTCACGTATAAATGGAAAGTAAATTCAGTGCCATTATTATGATTCATTCTCTTTCCT
>NC_051406.1:19039096-19039622 GCF_015228065.2 Penaeus monodon
TTCCCCCTCCCCCTCCCTTCTTATAACAACAGTCCCTAAACACGTCTTTTCTTTTGATTTATATTCTTTATGCTTCTTTCCATTCCTAACTTCATTCTTTTGATTCTTGATCTCTTTTGTGTTTACTTCCTTCCCTCAAACGCCAGCTGATGAACAGTCTGCTTGACCCCCAGACGGGTGGCAAACACGAGGAAGGTTAGAGTGAGTTGGTTTAGCAATCGTCTCATTGCTTTAAACTGGTTGATTGCCTGTAATTGGCATCTGATATATGTAATTTAATTAACAATTAAGCCGAAATTGGATAATTTTCTTGCAAAACTGGCGAATTTGCTTTACCGTAGTTTGCCAGCGCACGTGGTTGGCATTTCGTCAGCTCTCCATTGTCTCTGTTCGATATCTGCAATTATAGTAATGTCTGATGGCTTATACCAATTGAAGCATACTTTTACTTATTGTTAAACCAAATTGCTCTTATCATAAGCTTAACGATTTTTTCTTGGAATTTACACGAAGAATAAATTTTAGA
>NC_051406.1:19041142-19041390 GCF_015228065.2 Penaeus monodon
GGAAATTTTGCGCCAGTGTTTCGTAGCGCGTCACTCGCTTGCGGTTTCCCGTCTCTTTGTCCCGCATACACTATTGGGGAGATAATGGGCCTATAGAAACGCTCTGAACGAGGCAGTCCACCCACCCACCCCCCGCTCGCTCCCCCTTGCATCACACCTTCGCTTCTGGGAATGAGAAAACGATGTGAACTTGTGTCTTGGCATAATATATGCGTACGGACATAGCCACAAGCTATGCACCATTGCAC
>NC_051406.1:19044972-19046479 GCF_015228065.2 Penaeus monodon
TTATGTGCTGTAAGTTGTTCTCCACTGATACTTTGTCCCTTATTCATTTTTATTGAAATGGGTTTTATATGTATCTAGATCTGTTTCCTTTGAAACAACAACTTTCTTGTCCATTTGGTCTGGTGCAACACTAGTTCATTTGGACTCTCACTGAAGGAATTGCCTCTCCCGGCAGTATCTTGTTCGCAGCATCACTAAATGATCGAAGGAGACAAATACCATGACATTCTCTAATTATAGATTGTATTGGTTCATGGTGAGTAGACGACTTTTCCACCTCACAAAAAAAAACTAGTTTCATCAAGCCTTTCTTAAGACAGCGCTAGAAACCTTTTTGAAAGTTATAATCGTTCTCAGTGGGAAAAAAAAAATAGGCTAGACTTTCCATTGTATTTAATTAGATTTTGTGTACACAATCTACGCAAATTTTATGTTTGCAGTGACAGTCCAACAATTGTAATTATCCTTTTTATGCTGAACAGACATCAAGGTAGTACATCGATGCTATTGCTGGATATTAACAAATAGCTCTTAATATCGATAAACATAAAGGCAGATTTCGAGATGTGATGACAGCAATATTTGGTCATGGTAAAGAGCGAATAATTTTTAGGCAAAAGAAATAGCTGAATATAAATACAGTTGCACAAAGCCTATCGGTGATGATTATAAACAACATATTTAATGAGCAAAGAAAGAACAAGAAGAAAAAGGTCCATGAATTATTGATAAAATATTCAAATTCTCTCACCCACTCGTTAATTAACAAACGAGAAGTTTGAAAAAAAGAAACCACCCCACAGCGTTTATGGTAATTAACACCGGTGGCTTATGCTAATCATATGCACAGCCAAGCATGCATAATTGCCAAGGCGTGAGAATTCTCGAGCTCGATTACGAAACTGTCATCAAAGTTGGCTCGAGCGACGGTGAAGCAATGGGCGGTGATGTTAACTTTCTGGAGGTCGCCGATGGTTAGGTAACGGCGCACCTTTTGTTGTATCGCCCATATCTTGTTCTAAAAATAAACCATTGTAGAGAGATCAGTGACCAACGTAGCGGTAATCATTAATTTCTGCTTTGGATAGCATGCCATAAGATAGCTTCCGTTATCATACAGTAGATAAGGGTTTATATAGGTTGCTGAGAAGGTATAAATCGTAAGGAGAAAATGCTTAAGAACATTACATTGCCCTTTTCAATATGCAAGTTTTTGTGATAAATCCCGGAGACCTTTGAAATGTCTTCTGGGATACCAAGAAACAATCACTATCACATCATTATCATGACGTAGAAAGAACAAATGAACGAAATTAACCGCAGGCATGAATTTTTTATTGTATACCACTAAAGAAATTAATTGTTAACTCAAGAAACAATCTAACAGAGAATATTTCTCTTACAAAAGACAGAATGACTAGATGTTATTAGACCTTAGCCTACTCAGTCGGCAATCGTGAAGACAAATATTACCTCATATCTCTGATATTGGTAAGATAAATAGTTG
>NC_051406.1:19047020-19048294 GCF_015228065.2 Penaeus monodon
TTGAAGCTCCTTATGCAAGTATTAGGAGTAACACCACAAAAATATATATAACATCCTGGCAAATGTTAACCATTTGAGCATCTACTGGGTAAAAAGTGCATAAGCGTGGATAAAACAAGAGTAACGGTAACGAGGTATACAACTAGTAGCTTCTGTAATTGGGCATCGTGTAGATTTTCTTGACTGAAGTGATGTGGTCCGATCGTAAGCGGAAAGGACGTGGTGGTTGAGTATCTCTGAATATCACTGACACTGAAATTTTGGCTTAAAAAGTGTTCATCTTGGTGGTCAGTTGGTCACTTTTTTGCCATTTTTTATCAAAGAAGATCAGTGAGACAGAATATAACAAATAAATGAATAATACACGCATAACCTCACTTACATGAAGATTATCCACAGCAACAGACAGAATATAACTGTAATTGGTACAAGCAAAATAAAAGGGAAACAGGCAGGATGGAGCGAAGTGTAAACATTACAGATTTCTGAGCAGTAGACGTTCTACAAGAACCAAGACACTAATAGCGTATCCAAACCGAGTCTCTTTGAAGCAGGTATCAAAAACACTGTTGTATGAGGAAATACTCCTAAATGAAGATTGATGAGGAAGGGCAGGGAATTACTAGGACGCAGTAGAGAACGGGACGATTACGGGCTAAGGAAAGCACAAGTAAAGCTATGATTGCAAGCTAGCAAGCACTAAAGTGTAATTATCGGAAGACCGCAGAATTGCCTTTGTAAAATGTGGGACGAAGTAGATAAAAGTTTGAAGTGAACATCTGACATGTTGCATAACAAAGCTGAAGAAAACCAGTACGTCAATGTCAAATCTAGAAATCAGTAGAAAGTAGACAGTTGAGAAAAGTAATGTTTGGATGAATTATACTTTTTTTTTCCAAAGATCACGAGAAAAAAAAATAACACGACAGCACTAGAAATATGAACGTATCTCCTAATAATTAAGAAAACGAAAATATGGATCATGAAACTCGTAGACACAGATATCGACTTAATAGAGATACAGTACAAACACTGGCGTTTTAGATCATCATTATATTAATGCTAATAATGCTATCAAGGTGACAATGGCAGCAGTAGCAGCGATGGTGATAAAAGTACTGCCTTTCCTAGGTCACTCCAAATATTCCCATTTTGTAAGGTATTATTATAATTGCAATGATAACATGCCACTGATAATAAGATTAATGATCAACCTTTACAGATGTACATTTCAAAGTATATAGTAATAGGATATTGTTACTTCTGTTTTCACC
>NC_051406.1:19048994-19049058 GCF_015228065.2 Penaeus monodon
AAATACGTATATCCATCATGTTCATACCATCATATGTAACTTACTACTGTTATACTGTATGGTT
>NC_051406.1:19049343-19049417 GCF_015228065.2 Penaeus monodon
GGGGGCTATTGATACTGTATGTTTATAGTAATCTATGTCCTTTATTTCACTTATTCTCTGTCACGTATCACTAT
>NC_051406.1:19049468-19049833 GCF_015228065.2 Penaeus monodon
CTATCGCCATAAGAATAACAGTATAGCATTTTATCCCGATGTCTATAAAGTGTCTTTGTCCCTACGTGTCGCCTGTGCCCTCTTTCATCCATCACTTCTTAAACTTCTTCTTCCTTATTTTCCACACTCGTTCCACACTCGTATTTTGTCTTCCTCTCTTCCTCTTGCCCTCTGTTTACACCTTCCATTTGCGGGGGCTCGTTATTTTCTTGCCGTTTCTTGGGCTTAATTTATCTGTTGGATCCCTTCTCTTGCGTGCTGCCCTGGGGATCCGGGAAGCTGGCGGGTTGGGTCTTGCATTATTTCTCAACGAGGTGAGTGTGTTATTTTGGGCGGGCGTGAAAGAGAACGAAATATGTGTGCGC
>NC_051406.1:19050407-19050743 GCF_015228065.2 Penaeus monodon
ATGAACAAAACAGAGACTAGGCATTACCTCCTGAATCTCATTTCCTAATTTCTACCGGGTGCTGTGCATAACGAGACTGTTGCTTAGCACTCTCCTGGCCCAGAGAGCGAGGGCGGCGGGCGATCGTCACGTTCCATTTCTGGCTCCAAGGGGCGTCTCTAGCGCCGAGAACGAAGGTCGGGCTCGGGTTCACTTAATTGACCTCTACTTCGTCTACTCACGCAGTCGGTGATAATGCTGGGAAAGGAGGCGGCGGGAGATGCCTCGGCTGTGGTGGCGCTTTCGCAAGGCGCGTGTGAAGTGCTGTGTTTGGAAGTAATAATTACTGCTGCGCGA
>NC_051406.1:19051524-19051813 GCF_015228065.2 Penaeus monodon
CTAGTCTAGGTCAAATTACTGGGCTAAATCCCTTGCTGCAATTAGATCAAGAACAAGTAAAGAATGATAAAACCACAGCAACATGAAAGCGGAACAAAGTGAGAGGAGAAAAAAGAAGGCCTAATAAGAGCACCCAAAGAAAAAGCGGCTGCGGCCTGGGACGAAAATGCAAGGAGAGGCCAGAGAGGCGACGCGGCGTGGAAACCGGGTGGAGGTGGGGAGGAATTAAGGCGTTTCGCACGGAGGGAAGGGCGGGCGTCCGGGGGCGACCGCGTTCTGCGGGGGAATG
>NC_051406.1:19052195-19052480 GCF_015228065.2 Penaeus monodon
GAGACTTTATCCATCCTCTTTCGGAACGCATTCAGAGAGCAGGAATTTCCCGCCACGCCCAGGCGATGACGCCAACGGTCACGGTGACTTCACGGAATCCAAACGAAGGCGGGATTGTGCAAAACAATATGTCGCCGCCCACGCAGGCGCGCGTGGCCATCGTGAATTCGACGGAAACAACAAGCGTTCGCAGATCCAACCAACCGCCGCTAATCAATTGGGTCAGGGTTGCCATGCCACGCTGCCTGCGTCCGCTGCACCTCGCTTCGGCCGTTCCCTCTGCCG
>NC_051406.1:19053037-19053952 GCF_015228065.2 Penaeus monodon
AGATGGAAAGCACTAGAGCAATTTGTCCGGCAACTGAGGGTGAGTGGACAGTGGGCGATTCGACCTGCTTTTCCATTTTGTTACCATCACACAACCAACTGCTTTTTACTACGACAAGGAATGGCTCTTGAAGCGGCAACGCACCACCTATCATTACGTGATCGATGCAGAAGCCACCACTGCTTGGTCTTGAGTCGTTTCCCGGGTGACCTTGGGTGGCACGGGCGCCCATAACAAAGCTCTGGCTTTGTCTCTCACGCCCGCCCTTGTTCTATAGCCTACGACCACGCATGGCTGGTTCCAGGCATAAGGTCGTTGGCCTTGCCCGCGCCTTGCCAAGAAAAAATGGCTCGGTTTTAATATAGGAAAGGCAAATTACGAAGATAGAAATGCAATCATCACTTTTTGTATCATTATTATCATTATCATTGCTAGCTAAAAGTGCCCGGAACATAGAATAAAACGGCAAAGCATGAGCAGTACATCATTTGATAAGAACTATATTTCTAAAACTATGTCCTCGTTTACAGACTTTCTTCTTTGTTTTTCATCTCATCTACAAAACCAACACAATTTCAAAACTGAAAAATTTTCAGCTTGACACAGTGTTTTGGTCCAACGTTTTACATAATAAGGAGACATGCTTTACAACACCGCTTCTCTGCCACACCCCTACCAGATGCCAACTTCCCTGTGTTATTCTTCATATCAAATTTCAGCTCTAAACCAAAGTAAAACAGTAAACCAAAATTTAGCCTTCCATAATACTTATGTTCAAGGTTGTGCTTAATAAGACTGCAGGTTTTGTTCCGCAGACTCTCTGCCACACACACTACCCTAATGCCACCCTGCCTATATTATTCCTCATGTCAAATTACCCACGTGATTCAAGTCTAGGCTCCCCAAGGTCACAAG
>NC_051406.1:19054217-19055435 GCF_015228065.2 Penaeus monodon
ATCCCATTACTCATCCGTTGGTGATATATAAAATGTGCTATCCGGCACCGAATCCGGCTGGCCGAAGGTGCCACTCGTCACCGCGGGACGCCAGAGTGCCTTGTCATCGTCAATAATTCACGCTCCCTAAATACGGCTTCAGGGCTCAGCCATTGAGGACAGAGCAGCTGCGATTCGTTTCAGTTTCTTTACCCTCTAATGATTTTTCTATTCGATTAATTAATCGTTTATCGTCTAATAACTTATCTATTTTTACACTCATTTAGTTTGCTTAGCTATCCATTCAAATTGTTTTAAGCATTAGTCTTTCAATCCCATTCATATATCTGAATGAGTCTTTTTTTCACGTGCCATTTTCGAGCATGTTTGACGTGGCACGGGTATTGGATCTTTTTCGATTTTCTGATTTCAAAGGAAGAATTGACCTTGAATTAGTAAGAATTAACAGTGCT
This sequence comes from Penaeus monodon, assembly GCF_015228065.2. Lineage (NCBI taxonomy): Eukaryota > Metazoa > Arthropoda > Malacostraca > Decapoda > Penaeidae > Penaeus > Penaeus monodon. The sequence continues at coordinate 19,054,670 of NC_051406.1, forward strand.
GTTCCAGGTCAACAAGATAGCATTAATGTTTGAAAAGCTGGGTGTTAAAAGTAGACGGCAGTGCAATTCCAATGCTTAAAACGGATTTAAGTAAAGAGCAACAGTCTGACAGCAATGGTCCCAGAAGTTGGAAATATCATAAGATATATTTAATAACAGTGGTGAATTAGTCTATTGCCATATCAGTCTATTAGTCTAGTGGTGAATAGTTTATTACCATATTTCACTGAGATGAGCTTAGCCTGAGCTCGATAGACAGGACAACGTTTTCTTCAGCTCCGGAGTAGATCTTCAGAGGCCAATTATTCCCAGCGAAATTCAGAAGAATTTTGTGAGACTGATGTTTTCGCTTTAATGGCAAATCGCGTTTGAAAGTATCGCTGCTTTAGAGAAAATAAAACCATGAAGTGTGTGTTGACTCCTCCAAGCGTTGGAAAACAATCGCATAACAGTTTATAATAACAGTCAACGAAGAACTAGATTTTCTATGTTCCTTTTTTCCTACTATAAACACCTTCGGATGTAAACATCGCCGTGGTTTTGCCATTTACTTAAACTGTACGAAATCACAGAGACAAAGAGAAATTGCATCCAGCTGTGTATGCACGTGCCATTTTCAAGCGCACTTCAAAGCACACGCCACCAGGGAAGTGAAAACCAGGGCTGTAATGAGCACAGCAACCTGGCGTCCGCATGTGGTCAGGATTTGCCACCTGTGCCACCGTGTGTTTAACGCCAGATCCGACAGGTAGAAGCAATTATCGTC
>NC_051406.1:19055462-19055672 GCF_015228065.2 Penaeus monodon
ACGTGGTGTTCCTGTATTGCCTGCACGAAAGATTAGGTAACGGCAATTAACTAATTATCCCCACCCCATTTTTTGCTATTAACTGTGTGTAGAAACGTATAGCGGACGCTCAGACCAATGGCAGATGTGCCCGAAATCCCATATGCACTTACGGACTTACGAGTCTTGTTACTTGCCTTCGAAAAAAACAACTAAATATAGCTGTTATTC
>NC_051406.1:19055752-19055892 GCF_015228065.2 Penaeus monodon
GAGTCAGATTATATTTTTACTGCACACTCTACACATTCAGATCAAAGCTAGATAATGTGTTAGCTTAACTTGTAAATGTCCGTCCCAAATTACCTCAGCTGTCGCCATGATATATTTAGGTTTTGATAGTAAAAGAATAA
>NC_051406.1:19057006-19057278 GCF_015228065.2 Penaeus monodon
CCCCCAAAATCTCTTATTTTTTTTTTTAAATCCCTCTCTTTCTCTCTTAATCTTAAGTATGTATTTTTAATTTTTATACTGTTTTGAAAACTCAGGACACATTTAGCCAGAAATTGATGAAGAAAGGAGAGAAATTTTTGAAAGGAAAAAATATCGCGATTTCCTTCCACATAAGATTTCTAGTCAGTATATCTTTTAGATCTTGAAGTAAAATTACAAGGTTTCTGCCGCGGTGTGGCGCTCGTACGAAGGAAAATAAGACATCTTATGAA
>NC_051406.1:19058882-19059236 GCF_015228065.2 Penaeus monodon
CCATCTTTTCCCCAAGGACGTCCATGTATGAAGATTCTAAGTTCGCGTGACTCTAATGCAAACCTCATTACCGAATAATCAAAATAATTACTCACAAGGCGGGAAATATGCAAATTAGACCACCGCGCGCGTTTTAAAGCCGTGGTAATTATCTTTTGGCGAAAAAGCGTTTTGCGTAATAATGCGTATGTAACTAATAAAAGAGTGAGCAGATCACTTGATTAGTATATAGAAAGCTCGAGAAATGGATAGATAAATAGATATATAGAAACAAATAGATGTTGATAACGATACAGATAAACGAAATAAGTAAAACCATGAACTTAAGAAAAACTGAATCAAATGACAGGGGAC
>NC_051406.1:19059277-19059428 GCF_015228065.2 Penaeus monodon
TTACCTGTAAGAAAAAAACAATGAACGCATAAATATGATATTTCCATAAGAGAAACGCGAAGGTCCAAGTGCACACACGCTCACGAACTTCAGCCCTTGTATGTGCGGAAGAGCATGACTGTACGTATTAATCCAGATCAAGTGCAGAGTA
>NC_051406.1:19059565-19060464 GCF_015228065.2 Penaeus monodon
TCAAACGATATCAAAGAGATACTTGTGAATATATGAGCACAATCTTTGATGTACTTCATTCTTTGTGTGAGGTAAAAGTTGGAAGACGACCATGCCTCAGAAAGACCATGTTCTTGGCAATTTGAATGAATGAGTTAATTTGTATACATATAGTGGAAAGATATCATCCTGGTCGTCCTATCTTTTTCCTCTTTCTCTCTACTGGTATCTTTAGTATTTGAATTAGATTTTTCTGCCTGTTTCTGTTCATATCGTTCCCTTTCCTCTGCCTTACCGCTGCCCCAGTCCCAGCGCATGTGGCCTTGCCCGGACTTGTGTGTTCTTGTCATGTTAATAAAGTAATAACTCACCTTCTCTGTAGGGTAGATAACCCCGTTCTGTCGTGCCCCTCTAAGGCCTTCGCTACCCTCCCCCCCCCCACATAACGCGCCCAAGGTCATATGGGTGTGGTGTGGGGGCGATGTGAATGGGGGGGGGGATGGATATGCTTAATGGGTATGCCGACATATAGAGAAAGTCATGGGGGGGTGAATGAGGTGGGGAGACGAGAGAGAATGGGAGGGAAGGTTGGGATAACTGTGTGTGTGAGGAATGATAACGAGCATTAAGGGAAAAGGTAAGAAGGTAAGAAATAGTTTAGGAAAATTAACGGAAAAGGTAAGAAATAGTTTAGGAAAACAGAAATAAGTCAATGGTGAGGGGTTGGAGGTGATAGAAAAAGAAAGCAGAATTGAATCGAGACTAACAGATAGGAATAACGAAGCAGAGACGAATGGATGGGGGTGGATGAGACAAGAGAGAAATTTCAGTCAAGTTCGAATCGAATCTGCGTAATTTAGGATTAAGAGATTTAAAAAATTGAGTCAAATCTTCAGGTTTCAGAAAAGGAAGGACTTTGG
>NC_051406.1:19060666-19060951 GCF_015228065.2 Penaeus monodon
TGAGACCATCGAATCTGTTAGTTGCCTTATTTCATCTTCAAAAACTAGTGTTTATTGTCCCATTAGTTATACTGTAAAAGTCAGAGCGCGGGATCGGCGACTGTTCATGCATAGTCATCGGCGTCTCTTAACCATGGCTGCTAATCGATATAAAAATCCTTTGCATTTAGGCTGCGTCACTCTTCCATTATGGCGTCAGTGAAGCAGCAATTTCTTTCGGTTATCGGAGCCTAGAGCACGGAAGGGCTGGTCGAGATGGATATTCCAAACTGCTGTTGCGGCTGC
>NC_051406.1:19061452-19061636 GCF_015228065.2 Penaeus monodon
GAGAAAGGGAAGTTACGAAAGAGAGCAAGTCACTCGACCTCTCACAAGAAAAGAAAAGATGCTATGATGAGTCAGGAGACGAGGAAATGTTGGAGAGGACGATACAATTTCACAAACGAGTACAAAACCACTGATATTCCTAGATCCGTATTATTGTGTGTCAGACTTGAATATATAATGACTA
>NC_051406.1:19061668-19061927 GCF_015228065.2 Penaeus monodon
GAAAATACCAGTTACCAGAAAATCACTTAAAATTAGAATGCTGTCGGAGTTTCTGAATATTCATAAGTAACACCACATCACTTTCTGAATTATACAACAAATGTAGTACGTAGATTATCATTATACACGAACTAGTGTAGATATTAGAACTGGCGATATATAGTTAATCTTACATTACGACCTTCTCGATTTGCTAGTGCAGTCTATACTAAAAAAAAATAAGATAAAATAAAAAATACACCTAACCTCACCTAACAGA
>NC_051406.1:19061966-19062191 GCF_015228065.2 Penaeus monodon
CCAGCCATGCATTACTTCAATTTACAGATGTAATGCATGACTGGTGACACGCTTCTTTGGACACGCGCAGTAGGTCCTGTCAACCAAAATCGCTTTCGCCAGATTCACTTTGGCAGAGAGAGTGATTTACGCAATAATATGCCGAGGGGGATCTCATATTTTCTCTTACAGGAATGCAAACGTACACAAAAACAGACATGTAAATACAAATATTCAATACATACA
>NC_051406.1:19062521-19062667 GCF_015228065.2 Penaeus monodon
TGCTCCTATTCTTTCCTAGTTCTTGGATTTCCCTGTCTCATCAAGTTATACACTCTACTCCCGCCCTCCTTCTCACATCCTCATCTCTTCAATGCTCTATAAGATATACACACATCATCCATCTCAACATTCTCCTCTCTGTTGCT
>NC_051406.1:19062762-19062969 GCF_015228065.2 Penaeus monodon
AATGTCCAATTCCTTTGCTCCTGAGGCCTCGCCATCCATCACTGTGTGACGCCGAGGGTCGGTCCGACGCCGCCACGATTCATGTGAAAGTCCAAATGTCTGAGAACATTGTCTGATCATCATTAATCGCGGAAGATGGATTAAAAAATATGTACTCAGCTGGGGGATGTAAGAGTCGATTTATATAACAAGAGGGGAGTTTTAGTA
>NC_051406.1:19063410-19064769 GCF_015228065.2 Penaeus monodon
CCCAAAAATAAAAAAATAAACGATTCACTCAACAGAATGATAATCATTATCACTGCGCCAACAACGAAAAGAAAGTGAAGATACTAGGTCATGAAAGAGAAGAGTGAAAAGCTACAGAGAGCGAAAGTTCCGGCCGTGGAGCGGAAATGATTTAGTTGGGTGAGGGGGCCCTGCCGGCTTTGGCTCCCCCTCCCCGAGGCCCCTGGGAAAACGGATCCCCTATTAGATCTCAATGTTTTAAAGTGTCCCCGTCGAACTTTTCCTTTGGGAGCCTAGTTCACCAAAGTCCCAAAAACAAAAACAGGATATCCTTTATCTTTAGGCATCGCAGAAGAAAAGGAACAGCCACTCATGACTACTTTTGAGGCACACGAAATAGCAGTGATCCCACACACTCTCACTGCAAGTTTTGGATAGCGAATAAAACCCAAAACTTTCTGCATGCCCACTTTTTCAAACGCTTACAAAAGCAGAGTTTCCAATAACCACACGAAACTTTTGATAAAAATTCCCTAGTTTTTGGCTACGCGCTTAGACGTGATATGTGCAATATTAGATGAAGCGGGGCTGCGTAGATGCATGATGACAGGAAATAGCGTTTTCGTCTTGGAAATGTCGTGAAAATTTTCGGCTGGTCATGATATCGCAATCATCAGTTTTTAGAAGTTTGAAGATACATAATACATGCAGTATGTGACAGGAAAAAATTTTACATGCACAAGCATGTTTTTCAAGCACGATGCAGGTACTTACCCCCGGGTAAAGGATATAAGTTTAACTAAAACGAAAAGGGCTATTAGAACGGAGGTTGTTGTGCCCTTAAGCCTAACACTGAAGTCTGAATAAGGCTGAGTTTGACCTTTTTAGTGAAGGAGGAGACATCTTACGTAAAGTTCTTTCGAGCCCATGGATGAAAGCGGCCAAGGCGACGTTCATTCTTTTCAAAAGGAATTAGATCACCAGAAAGGGCCTTTACAATTTAACTCTGGTGACCTTTATCTCTAGACCAAATAATCTTTAAGTGATTTTGGATAATAATCTCTTCTAGTATATGTTTAAGAATGAGAACATTTCCCAATATAATAATTTACCACCAAGAAAGTGATCGTGGGCGCTTCGGCAACGTAGAGGCCAAAACCTATTGTATCTCCGATTGCATGCAATGTTCAGGAAGGTCATTTTAAAGTAGCTCTAAACGAAGATAGAAATGCCATGCAATAATAGAAAGAAAAGTAGTAATGCAACTTAACCTGCAATTCATCATGATCATTCTTCAAGCATTGGAGAATGATCATGATGTAGTTGATTGCCATTCTCAGGTTTACAACTACGTAGAGGATTTATACAACACCTACCTGT
>NC_051406.1:19064990-19066034 GCF_015228065.2 Penaeus monodon
TTACAACCATTATTATTAATGCTAGTAGTTGTAGTTGCTTTGTTTAAGCTGTGTCGTTACTTTCCTTTCTTTTTAGGGCGTGGAGGCCTGGCACGCCTCTGGATCAGTCGTTCCATTTCCCGCATTTAGTTGTTTGCCATTGCACTATTTTCTGTTATTCTTCTCAGTCTTAAACGATACGAAATATGAGGTGGTATAACTTTTTAGGAATGATGCTTACTTGATTTTGTATATTCGAACGTATAATAACCAATGGAAACGGAAAAGATCAGAAAATAATGAAGTTATGAATTGAATATGCGTGTGATGCGCTTGTGCCAGATGTGAGCAGCAATTTTTTTACTATTCAATATGTAAAACGAAGCCGAACACAAATAATCTATAAAGGTACATGAAAGAACAAATTCTAATTATGTACAGAAGAAAAACAAATGTCAGTTATCAAACATTTAGAGAACGAGTTTGTACAATTGGCAAACACATTGCATTTTCAGATCATAGTAAATTTGTTGATTAAGAACACCTGCATGTCCGTGATTACTTCGAACGTCGCTCATCACTTTTTAAACCTTTATTATCACCTTTGATTTTTTTGAAATAAGTATTTATTGTGCGAAGGTTTACTTACTTAGTTACGGAAATTGTTATATATCTAAATTGTCTACATTTAGGTTGGTGACTATACACAGACAAATTGTTAATTTACGACAATTTTCAGTTCCACTGACCAGTAAGCAGACTTGTTTCAAACGTGCCTAGGCTCTAACTATTAGAGTCAAGTGAACAGACCATAGTACATTTAGGTTGGTGACTATACACAGACAAATATATATTAGTAAAAATAAGAAGAATTGTTAATTTACGACGATTTTCAGTTCCACTGACTAATAAGCAGACTTGTTTCAAACGTGCCTAGGCTCTAAGTATTAGAATCAAGTGAACAGACCATAGTACATCTTGGAGGTATCACCCCATTACGGACAGGTCGTCTTTCTTAACGGCCACGGTCTTTCTCACGTGATGTGCTATCAGCGAGTGAGAAAG
>NC_051406.1:19066160-19066321 GCF_015228065.2 Penaeus monodon
GAACAAAAATCTGTAAAAGCAAAATTATATATATGACCTCAGTTGAATTCCTCTGCAACTTACCATCAGCTTTGTACTGGCTGGGTACGATCCAGACGGGCAGTGTGGAACACAGGATGTTTAAGCTTTGACTTGATCGGATGCAGTTTAATGTCTCACCC
>NC_051406.1:19066568-19066829 GCF_015228065.2 Penaeus monodon
CGTGAAAAAAGAAAGAGAAACACAGAGAGGGAGACGCACATACTCGTACGACCGCGAAAGAGGCCACGGGCGAGCGCGATGCTTGGGCCTCCGACGCCCTCTGCCAAATCCGTTAAGCTCGCTCGGGGCGGAGTTCTCCAGGAGCATCAACCTCCCTCCCGCCCTGGCTCCCCCGGCGCACTTATGCCCCTGACTCCTTCTTCCTAATCTGCCCACAGCTTTCCACAATCTACTATAAAGACCTCCATCACTAGGAAAAAA
>NC_051406.1:19066860-19067503 GCF_015228065.2 Penaeus monodon
CCATCCGCTTGTTCTTGCTTTCCAGACTTTTTTTTCGCTTGTTATTCTTCTCTTATATTTTTCTCTTACAAGAATGGTTAGTATCTTGGAAAAAAATAATTGAAAATGGAAATACTTTTATATGAAAGAAGTATGGCGATATGATATATATTGGTTTGATTATAAACGTTTTTGTTGAAACTCGTGGTAAAAGAATTGAAACATGCTAACTCTAAGATTGAAAGTGATTTGATTTTTTATAATTAGAGATAATGAATTAGACACTCAAAGGAGAATTATTTTTACATGGTTGTCAACGGAAAAGATAAATCATTAAAAAATTTAGTAAAAAAATAAACATTATAAGAATGAAAATGGCTATACGAATCCAGCCACGTGCAGCGCGCATCGGAAGTCAATGCTCTTTTGGACAAGTCGAGAAAACTGGTTTACATTCGCTATTACCAGTTGCTTGCTTCTCACAGCCGGATTTGCTATGAGGTTTGGGATTACACATGACCACAAGCCACCAAAGATACCATCGGGATTATGTCTTACGGCATGAAATTCTTGAGTCCGAATGGAAAGTTTACTCCTCTGATAAGCGGGAAAGAAGCTCAGAATGGTAAAAGAGAATCTCTCGTGGTGGCGGTTAAAAAGTGAA
>NC_051406.1:19067654-19068551 GCF_015228065.2 Penaeus monodon
GTCGTGGTGTACAGTACACTATAGAGACTGCATTTCATGGGAGCATACAGTGATACAAACCTATTGGCTTTAAAGGGACACCCATGATGAAACAGCGTAAAAGCCATGGCTATTATAAAAGAAATTAAACCCATCGAGCATCGAACTCTACAGAAGGGACCCGGAGCGTGCCCTACACAATACGCTTCCATGCATTTTTATAACATGTATGCAGAAGGTGATTGTTCGAGTGACCATTGCCTCGGTGTCCCGGGACTAATCTTCAGTTCGTCTTCGAATAATCAGCACCAGACAAGCAAATTTATTGTGACTTCAGTGAGGAAATTTTTTTTAATAATAAGCGAACTGTACTAGATCATTATTTCATACGAATTAAAGAAGAAAAGCTACCTAAGTAAGACTATTATCATATTTCTGGTCAAAGATATTCTCTCATTTTCTGTATGTGTGACATAATTGTTTAGAATCATATCGTCTTCCTTATAAGAAGGATATCACTCATAACAATCAGAGCCACTCTATAATGATGAACAAAAGGCTCAAGGCCGTTATTCCGTTCTTCCTGGTCTCTGCATTTCCCCTCGGTTGCAATAAGCAATTGCATGAGTTGCATCTACCCTTTATGCAACTCCTAATAAAGCAGAATAACATCACCGCGTATCCTCAGGCATTCATGTTCTGCCCGGGTTATTTATCTTAGTCCAGGTGCAAATTATGCCTTTTCTGATATCAGATGTGACTCACAATCGACGACTATTGTTAAGGCGTTCCTGACTGCCGCGGCCGTGAAGCTGCGGCCACACCCTGGCTTTCCTACGGCCGCCCTTCCTCGGCCCTGTCCGCCCGCGCCGCTGCTTGGGTTGTTCCTGGAAGCGGCATGATCCTCCCGCTGCAAAC